>NC_037598.1:19191132-19556990 GCF_003073045.1 Pomacea canaliculata
CAGACGCTAACCACAGCGAGACAACATTCGCACCAACTACTAGGAGATGAGAGCGCAACCACACCACAAATACACACAAAAACACCCCACCACTCATCAAACACGACAGGTAGCAATATAAAAGCCACTATATGTGACAGCCACACAGCCTGGAATTCGGATTTCACGCGGTTATTATCTTTTCTAGGCCCACCAGAGATTTGCGCTTCCTGCCACCACCGCTAAGGTGTTAAATTTGAACAACTCATTCTTATCGTCTGCCACTTTTGAACATCAAACACATCCATCTAGCCTTAGCAAACACCATGATCACTGCCCCACTCACAGCCACATATTGAGTGTGTATGTGTTTCTAGCTGGACAGAGGAGAGAGAAAACTAGAAAAGCACACCTGCCTGGAGATGAACATAATGCCACCGTAAGCTGCAGGAGGCAAAGCTAAATGCATGAGGCAGTATGAGCAGCTGTTACAGCCGCACAACCAAGGAAACTACTATCAAGCAACAGCAGGCAGTGAGAGCTTACTGTAGCCAGCAGCCCACACTCGTCATACGTAACAAAAAAATTTGCGGCGGCAATGTCATATAATATGAATAAGGGAGAGGCAATTTTGATCGAGGCATCTAGGGAAGTGTTAGTTTAGAACTAAATATTAGGGTTTAATTCCCTTGGTTTGATCTATAATCCTTGAGGACCCATAGGGCTGCCTGCAACAACCCTCCAGACAGCATCGCCAGTTTGGGCAGCCACACTTTAGTTGAAGGCACCATTGTGGTTCCAAGTAATCTCAACCTTTGCCTCGCTGCTCATACACATATCTAACTTTTCTCAAAAGTCTGCTCTTGTTCTCCACTGCATCCGTATATCCCCTCTGAGAAGGTTCCCCAGCCACGTGGCATGGCTGGCAATGGTGTCGCTGGTAATGACACAGGGTTTGCATCCTATCCAGACCCCCATTTAGGGCTTTGTGATGTCTTGGCTATGGGCATTCTGCTTACGGAGTTATTTCCACAGAAGACATGCTGTTATCGGAGATTCTTTAAGGGCCCATCAATTATTCCAGAAATGGTGTAGGCCAACGTTCTCACATGTGGGGCCGCGCGAACACGACCACCCTGGGGGGCTCCGCGAAACACGTGCCTACAGGGGGCTCAGCGAAGGTGGTCCTTATACATTTCAAATTATTTATACGGTATTAGTGAACTATTAAGCAATTAGATTGCAGAACTCCGCGTCTCGCCCTTCCAGCAAATGAAAAGTATTTCCTAGGCCATTTTCACTTCGTATCATGTGTGAGCAACGGAATGGATTTTCAGATTAAGCAGCACTAAAGTCTCAATACAGAACTTCGGAGTGGAACGCAGAGGCTGAGGCTGCGAATTAGCAGTGGGTACGAACATCGCACAGGTTCAACTTCTCTATGCAACAGCAAGCAGGCTCAACCTTTACTCATTATTATCAAAGTGAGTGCCCAATAAAAATAATATTTTATTATTAGGCACCAGCAATTGGCTTTAGTAAAAAATTTTCATTACAAACAGTTATAACTCTTGCAGATACGCAACCTCTTGGTCTTCTCAACGTTGTTGATTATTTCTCTCCCTCCGACGCCGTTCGGCAGCGTGTCGAAACGTTAACGATATGCTTTACTCCACCCCCACTCTTCCTCAACCGACCCCTAAAGCTGGAACTAAGGGCCTAAGGTCCGCCGTCTTTAAGTTGTGGCGGTCACAAGTAAAAGGTTGAGAACCGCTGGTAGTAGCATTGGATTGGAAAAAGTTCTGGAGCTTGTTGTTGATGGTGTTTGTCACTCTCCAGGTTTCAGAACCATACAGTAGGACTGCCTGCACATTTGTGTTGAAGATGTGGGTCTTACTGTGGAAGGATAATGCTCAGGAGTTCTAGATGGGGTGTAGGATGTTAAAAGCATGCCTGGCCTTGTTGATGCGGCTTTTGGTATCATCATCTGCTCCACTGTCCATGTTGACAATGTTCCCCAGATACATGAAGCGATCCGTTTCCAGGATGCTGTCTCCTAGAAGTTGGATTGGGAGTTCCTGCTTGTTTTTGATTCTCATCACTTTGATCTTTCTGCTGACCTTTAAGCCAGTCTTCTCTGCTTCCTCCATTAGTTTACTCAGTTTAGTTTGTGCATGCTGCCGCTGAATGAGATATCTGCATGATGTATAGTACTTACCCCTCCCCTTCCACACTCTGATCTGACTGTGGAGTGGCTGCCTGATTTCTTAAAAGGAATGGGGGAAGGTAACACAAAGAGGAAGAGATGGGCATTGCCTCACATAAAGCCATAGTAAATGCAATATCAAACTCTTCAGTCATTATAAAGCCACAAAACGTTTATCTTGGAAATCTGCTGCTTATATTTACAATTTTAAAAGTTAAAATTTTTTTTTGAGTGTTCTTTCAGCGAGATTTGATGATGACTTCTTTAAATGGTTCTATTTAAACTGAAAAAAATTGCAGCTAGTATTTACTTTTCCAAACCAGAAGAGGAAATTTCCTAGCAAGGGAGCTCAAATGATGGGGATGGGTGATAGGTACCTGCTTACATTCGTCTTGTGCTCGTTGTTCAGGTGGAGCATGGCCAGGGTGAATGTGGTGTTGACGGAAGTGGCCAAGAGGAAAGAGACAAATTAAATGCAGAGATATATGCTCTGAAGGTGATCTGTTTTTTGTTGTTACACTTTAAACATAAGAATAAACATGTAAGCTGTCGTTAACATTATATCTTTGTGATAAAGTGAATGTCTTGATACATTTTTTCAGTCATAATTTTTATACAACAATGTGATCTATGCATGTATGATCATTTTTTTATGTTGTTGGTGATGTTTTGATGGGGTTTTTTTTCCTGTTTTTAAAGAGTTTTCACCCCTTCAACATTTTTGCAAGAAGAGTGTTTTCCATTAGATAAATATTTAAAAAGTGTCATATGGTTTATACAATTTAACATCAGTTGTTTACTAGAATGATAAAAAACCTGTCACCTATGACTAGACTAGAATAAAAGACTGATTCAAGGAAAGGTTTAGGTGTTTACTGACATTTTTGTTAGGGGAGGTAGACTATATATTTGCCTTCTTTTTTGTCACAGTGATGTGTTCTTGTATACATCTTTCAGATTGCTACAGTGGAAAGCAAACATATAAATTTCCAAAAACTGCTTTTAAAAAGGAAAAATTTGGTTTTTGTTCTTGGCACCATGGAAAAGTAATGGTAGAAACTTTGCAATGTAGAAAATACGTTACAGTGTACATCTTTTAGAATGTTTGCATGTTTCAGTTGTGCAGAATTTTTATGGGCGTCTACAGATCTGCTATAGATTTTGCTGTAACTATTTTAAAGATCTGCTATATGCTGTAACTATTATACAGATGGAGATGGAGCGACAGAGGTCAAGATTGAAGGATGAGATCAATCTCATATACACAGAAAATGAAGAACTCCAGGCTAAAATAGAAGACCTCAGAAATGAGCTGGTAGGCATTCTATTTAAAATTATGTTCACATTCTTAGGCCCTCAGATTCATTTCTGTCTGTTATATCAGTCTGTCAACCCAATTGCATGTTTGAATTGAAACACACATTTATATGTTCCACACGATGAATTAATTGGCTGTTATCCTCTTGTTTTAGAAAGAGATCATTTGCAGAATATCTTAGTGGTTATGGGACACGATATCTGCTGTCAAGGCTTAACTTTGCTACAAGGTACTTTTATGATGAAAGGAAGAAAAAGAGAGAAGGATAAGAACGATAGCTAGAAGTGAATGACTTAATTGATGAAGGATGAAATTGATGAATCAAATCTGTTTTCTGTCACACAGAAACTGAATGAAGAAGCATTTGCCCATGCTACAATTCAGTATAACATGCAGGCTGGCAGCCTGCGCACAGAAGTCATTGCTATCAACTCAGCTTTGGATAAGGAAAGAGTGACCAGAGAAAAACTAGATGCCGAGGTGAGCAAACATTCCATGAACACAGAACTCAGCTGTCTTCAGGACATTGATCATAACGTGCCAAAGTTTAGCAGTCACCTAGTTATGTTTTTATTCAAGCAAAGTCTGGTGTCTTTTGCAGTTGGACTCGCTCCAAAAACGCATGTTGAGCTTGGGTCAGGAGAAAGACAAAGCTGTGCAGGTACGTAATGAACTGGAGAGAGAGATTCAGCGAGAGCGACAGTCTTGGGTTCTTGACATGGAGCGTAAAGAAGATGAAATCAACAACCTCAAAGAAAGCATTCAGGTAGAATTATCTTCCATATTTTCTAACTTATTTTAATTAAAAGATATATTAAAATGTTTTCGTCTGATCCAAAAGATTGATCTGTTTATTAACAATGATTTTTAACTAAGAAAATGCAAAACAGATTTTATGGTGACAAACATTTAGAAAATGTTTTTAATATTTTGCTTTCTAAAAAATTTTCAGAGATATTTTCAGTAAAATGTAGCTTTGTGTTCTGACTTTATTATTATTAATTTATTGTTCAAATACTACTTTGTTACAGCATCAGAATCAGAAGATTCTGGGAATGGAGTCAAAACTATCTGCTATGGAGAATGAGGTTAGATATAAGGGTTTAATCAACATTTGCTATGTGGATGCTGCTTAACTGTTGTTTAGCAGAGGAGTGGAAACTTATTTGAGTCAAGAAAATATATTACAGTGGCTTATAAGATTTAATGTTTGGAGACTTATGAGATAGTGCTAATGAAGTATCAGAGTGTGGTTAATCCCTTACAGCCAGCCTCCTTTCAACGATCTGAGATGCAGCTTTAAAGCTGAGGTGACAGAATGTTAAGCGAGACATCTCAGAGCATGATCAAGTGACAGACATTAGGAACTTTGGCCAGTTTGAAGCCGGCAGTACTCCTTTACATTAAAGTTAGGCATTACTGTTTTTACATGGTGGCCACCTTGCAAACTACCACAACTTTTGGTGTTTTTCACAAATATGACAGTGTAGCAAGACCTGCAGTCTAACCCTAACCCTATGCAGTCCAGACGTAATATTAGGACATCTAGTAAGGGTTTGTTGCTTGCAGCTAAGACTGGTGAGCCTACCATTGACATGCTGTGCAAATTACAACTTTCACAAATTGTGACATTTGGCAGAGCATTTTTATATATTCTGACATATCTTCAATTTTCACATTTTGGCAATCCCTGACTTTTGGAGACGGGGATTAACCTACTGTAAGGCATTATTCTACAAATATTAGCAGAACAAAATGTTGGCTGAACCATCTGTCTGGTAATTTTGTCTGTTAATAGTATTGCAGTTATTTTGCTTTCCTTTTCACTCCTGACAGGACTTGACTGCAATCTCTGTGTCAGCCTGCACTTGTTTGTTCTTGAAATATACTTAATTGCACAAACTATGTACACAGCTGCATGTGTCAAGCACATTGCTGATGGAGAGGACAAGCCAACTGCAGCACTTGAAGCAAGAGGTGGAACGCTACAAGGCAGCTCAAGACAACCGTGATTCAAACATCCGCTTGGAGAAGGTTGGCATGTAGCTGATACAATGAGTGTTGGATACTTAAAGGCATAGCTGCTGAAATTTATTAGACGTGCTTTGGCTACTTCATCATATGAATATGGGAACCATGTTAAACATGCAGGCATGCTTTTTCTGTGAAAGTTATTAAAAAAGTAAGCTGTAGCTTGGTGAACGTTTTCATGGTTATTTCAGATAAGTGACAGGACTTATGCTTGTAATGTGCATCGAAAGTAAAGTGAATGCAACTAGAATTCTGGGGGTTATGGTGCATTATGCTGCACGACAATTGTTCAGACCTCTTCTTGGTTCACATTTCAGGAACTGACAACAAAACTTCAAGTGAAAATAGAAAACTTGCAAGATAGGTGAGGTTTTGTACACTTCTGAAAAAAAAAGTCATGTGGTTGCTTTTGTCTCTGAAACATGTTATTCACATTATTTTACATTGAAATGTAGCATGCGTGAAAGAAGAAAACAATAATGATATCAGCATGGGCTGCAGATAGAATGTCTGAGCATGAGGAAGACATAAACTTACACTTTGCCAGATAACCTTCTACATCTTTCTCAAGAGGATTCTATTTTTTATGTGTTACTGATCACTTCTTCTTACAGAGGAAAGAGGGTAATTTAGCTTTTTAAAAATTTTATAAACCAGTATCAGTTTTGAACTTTCTCCTTTAAACTGTTGTCTTTTGCAGGCTAACACAATCACAACATGAAGTGTTGTCCTTGAAGCAACAGCTTGAAAGCCAGCATGCTGCAGGGCTTGCCGCCTCAAGTTCTGACTCCAATGAGAAATTAAATACTATAATCTCCAGCCTTCGTTCGGACAATGACAGGGTATCTTGTGGGGAAATGGGATGCAGGGCTTGGGAGTTGAAATGTTCATGGTTAATTATTAGTTTATAATAATATTGTTAATGGGTAGCCACTTCCCTGCTGTCTCTTCATAGGCAATTTTGTTTGGAACACACTTTGTCACCAGAACCAAAACTTGTCAGTTATTGTCATTAAAAATATGACCATTTTCAAAACAAATCCTGCTTTTATAACCAAAACTTAAATGCCTCCTCCAGTCTTTTTTTTTTTTTGTGATGAGGGGTGGGTGACAATTTCAGCATAACACCAGGCCATGACCTGCTGTATGTCTCTCACAGGCCAAGGGGATGCTTGAGGAGCGAAATAACAGTCTTCTAGAGCAAGTTTCGCAGTTGAAAGAGGAAGCAAGAAATGCTGATAACCGCTGCATTACTTTAGAGGCTGAATGCAGGCGACTGCAAGCTGACTTGGCAGAAGTCAGCTGCAAGTTGTCTTTGTCGGAAGGTCAGCTGCAAATGATGATAAAGGTGATTAGCCATTTCTAATCAAGCTTATTTGTAAGGTTGTTAAATGAGTTTAATTACTATTTGTTTAATCCATAGAAATTATTTAAGCTTCTTTAACTGTTTTTCTAATTGCTGTTTGTATATTTTAATGTTTTATTTGCCAGACCAGTCAGATTTTTTTTGTTTAGTCGTATGATCATTTTCAATGGATTTTTAATTTTTTTATTTGATTTATTTTTGTTCAGATGAAGTACTGCTAAATGTATGCCAACCACACTTCCATACTACATGTGATACTGTACTGTACAGGCCCATATTACTATTATTAAAAGGGATATAGACATTAGGCATTGTTATATTAATATTGAAAGTGAAAAAAGCATTAAATATTCTCATTATTATTATTGTTAAGAATGATAATGGCATTAGACATCTCTTATTATTATTATTAAAAGTCATATAGCGTTAGACATAATCTTATGCCAAAAAAGGACAAAGAGTAAAGGTGATTTTTGTGCGTGTTTGTGTGTGCCACAAACAGGCGCGGGATGAGCTGGAGCACGAATGTGGACGTCTGAAGCTAGAAGTAGAAAAGTCAAATCAAAAGTCTGGCATTGCACAAGAAAAAGTATTGGAGGCCCAGACCAGAGTGTCTGAATTGACTGAGCGGCTAGACCGGGCAGAACGTACCTCCACCCAGCATCTGGCCAACACTTCTGCCAGTTTCACTGCATTCACCCGTTCTAAGGTTTTTTCATTATTTTTTTCCTTCTCTCACTTTCGAAAGAAAATGACTTGTAGTTTGCATATGTCTTAGAAACAACAGCAGCATGATGGGGTAGCCAGACATGTCAGGTAATTGTTGTGGTTGTTGTATATGAGAAACATATACTGTGTAGAAAGAACAGAAATGTGACAGATGTCTGTATGTGTGGAGGTAATTTGCAGGAAGAGCTAGAAGACAACATGCATCGCCTTCAGGTTGACAATGCTCGTCTGGAAGCAGAATTGCGCCATGAGCGGGATCGGGCAGAAATGCTGCAGGCAGAACTCTCAGATTCTGATAAGGTAGTGGGTTCTTTACTATCACCATTGTTTCTAAGCTGTTGAGCATTTATAACCACTCATATGCTGGCAGCTTCCCAAAAAGTAGACAGTATTTTGGCAGTTTATTACACCATTCATGAGCAAATTACAAACATGAACAAACAATTATTTTTTTTTTAGATTTACCAGAAATTTTTTACAAAGTTAAACAGTGACAAGCTTATATGTCTCCTCACAAGTTTTGTAAATTTTGTTTGCCTGTATATGTATATATTTAATTTTTCAGATATCTTCATATGGAAAGAATTTTAAGGTACACAAGCTTTATGCTGAATTCGTTCTGGTTGCATGTAGAGTTGTCAAAACGTTGACACTGCTTTTGACAGAAATGTGCGGTGGAATTATTTTATTGATGAAGTTTTTAAGTTTGGTTTCTGTCTTGATCATAGATTGCAGAATATGTGAAGTCTTGTAGGAGTCATAAAGCTGAGGAGACATGATTGTAGATAGCAGACTGTGTTAAGTCCTGTTGGATTCATAAAGCTGAGGCAGTCTATTATCTAAGGAGTTTCTTTCCGTGCTTGTTCTCCATGACATTGGTATCAAAACATTTGTCTTTGACACTTGGCTATGGATCATAATTATTTGATGTTGTTGTGGGGGAATCATGATCTGAGAAGCTTTGTGGATTCTGCTTCTGGAGCTGATAGATATAGAGCTTCACAACACTTGCAATGCATCAGGTGAGATATAACCGAGCAAAGGTGCATTTGTGTTTGTTAAAGTGAAGAATGTTTTGAAGATAAACATCTGGTCTTGATAGGTGCGGAATTCTCTGGAAGCTCTGTGCTCAAACCTCAAGTCAACCACAGCACACTTAGAGGAGAAGCTAGGGGTAAGGTCCAGACAATATACCATGGATGCTGAAATTATAATGTTAGCAACCCTTTGCTCCTTGCATGGGATAATTATACTTTAAGGAAATTTATAGGTCTTGTTTTTGTTTGATTCCATTTAGACACCTGTGAAAAGTGAAATTTAACCAGTCTTTCCACAAAATTCTCTCTTTTGTAGAATGTTATAAATAGCTGTAAAGTATCACAGTAAATAATAACAGCTCATCTAAATGGACCCAGGCTATTTACTGCATAATTCTGACTGTTGTTGTGTTAATGCTGTGGGACAAAAGACTAGTCATAATTCAGGAACTGCACATTATGGAGGCAGTAAAGAAAGAACTTTGGTCGGCTTCTGTTTGAAGTGCTTCATGCAACAAATGCTGTTGGTTAACTTATAGGAGGAAGCAGCTTCTCGTGTAATATTTGCCAGCGAGGCCAGGGATTCTAAAGGGCTCTTGGAACAAGAGCTTGCTGCTAGATCCAGGTTAGGTCTTAGGGTGAGTTCAACAAGTCTACCTTTCAGCATGTTTATGCCTGTGCATATGATGGCTAACTGTCAGCCTCGCACTGGCTAGCTTCGTCTGCATGTATTGCTCTTAAGACGTAGCTGCTTGTTCAAGACATCAGGTTATCTGCGTGAAGTGATGTCAAGCCTTTTGTGTTTATGCATTAGCATGAGATGGAAGATCTTACAGTTTGCTGCACCACTCTAGCCATTGTATTATCAAGTTATGAACTGTAAAAGAGTCTGACTGTTCACTTAATCACAACTTTTTTCTTTTTGATTATCTGAAATTTAGTCAGTCAGGATCTTTCCATTACCTGAATTTTCCCTCTATAATTATTGGGGGTGTTCCTTCGCGAGGGGGGAGATAATCTGCAAGAAAGAATCCAGAACTTATCAGACTTTTTTGTGCTATGTTCTGGCACTCACATGATTAATATATGCATGTTTGTATGTACGCTCATAACTATGTATGCTTGCACACATATACAGTCATGATATATCATAAATGTGTATTGTTGAAAGTCAGGTTATGTAAATGTGCTTGCATTCATTAGGTTGTGCAGATAATTGTGTTATCTACATCTGTACATTACACATGCTCATGTTTTATATATGTCTTTCTTTGTAGACATGCATGTTCACACTAATTTGAGAGTAAGACGGTCAGTCACATTGGTAGTGCATGGTTACAAGTAGAGAAACTAACATCAATGGAATTCACTTGTATGAATTCACACATGCACTGAATATTCATGCTGGCACTGGAGAGGTTTAAAGATTATTCTGTTTTATAAAAGACAACGTCACAATTTTTTTTCTGCATTCCTGAAATCGGCAGCAGATGATGCATGTCACAGCATGTACATACTGTTTGATAACTACAGTAAATGTTGGCCAGATCAGTATTTATGTTTTTGAAATATGGTTGTTATCAGCTTTTGTATGTCTTGTGCATTTATCTGCACGAAAGATTTTGTATTACTTTTACTGACAAGTAGTTCAGTGTATAAAATGGATGGACATTAGTACTGGATGTTGAACAGTTTTCTGTATTAAGCCCATACAACTTTGTACCATGTGAATCAGTCCTCTGTTTGGAGACTGTGAATATGATATAATGTGACAAGAATATTACATATGAATGGGTACCTGTGATCAGATTTATGAATTGCATCTTGGTGGAGGTGGATTTTGACAGTCTATGCTGACAATAATAGAATTACAAGGCTCCTATTGAATGCATGACTACAAATCAACTTGATCTTCCACACTTGCTGGTTTCAATAATTTTTTTGCACAGAATAAAGATGAGAATGGCCTTGTAATAACATTGCACTGTGCTGTGCACAAAGCTTGATTTGAACTTGAAATTGCAGGTGGTGAGGCTGGAGAAAGCTAACAAGATGGCCCAGATGAAAATGGAAGAGGTGAAGAGTGAAATTTTATCAAAATATGCATGGCATAAAAAACTGTTCTAATGTCAGTGACATCAGATATCTGTGGATAGTGGAGAACTTACGACTTAGTCTTCATGTTACTTTGTCATCAGCATGGACTTTTCATTTCCTGGGGTTTTTCTTCTTTGACTGTACCAGATGACATGATCTTAGGAGATAAAGGAAAGACAACTTTTTGATGGTTAAAGAGTTAGTGTAACCCTTTATCTCCTATGGTCATGTCATCTGGCAAGTCTCGAAGAAAAAGAATTTACTCTCAAAACTTTTTTTTCTTTGCTGTGGCCGGTAGTAGAAGAAAGTAACAGTGCTAAATGGTGTATAAATTCTATGAAAATAATGCCAAAAGGTAGAGGCATGGTTCTTTTATTTATGATTCAGATTCTGTAATTCTTGTAAGCTTGATTTGATCTCAAATATAAGCTTGGCGTGTTTGAGTTTTAGGTTACAAATTTCAGTCTGGATGTTCCATATCATCTGTAGCTTTCACTCTTTTTATTTTTGTTGGTTGAAAAATTTTGTGTATTCATTTTATTAGTATTAGAGCATGACACTAATTTGTGGTAGAGCTTATAAAATAATATTAGTGACAAGGGGTGTTAGGACAAGTTTATGCCTTTGACTGGGCCAACAAGTGTTACAGACGTGTGTGCATAGTTATGTGACTGCACATGAGATGTTGTAGAAAAATCTGTTTTCATATAAATCTTGATATTTCTGTCTGTTTTTGTGTCCTTGTGTGTGTTGACGCTACCCTTATGAGTCTTAAAGTTTGCTTTTTGCATCAATGGGCATTTTTCTTTCTTTTGTAAAGATCTTGACTGGTTTTTGTATTATTATTATCAAAACTCCAGTCCAACATAAGTTGTTGTATTTCTGCAGTACTTAATGCTTAATTGTTTTAATATTTTCTTGTAGATTCTTATCCAAGATTTTATCTTGCAGGTTTTTTTTTTTTTATTGTGGATAAAAAATTTACATTCTGTTTTAAAAATAAAATCCAAAGTGTTGAGAACCAGTCCTGTGGCAGAGAGGAGACTTTGGGATGTATAACAATTTTTACTTTACCTCTCCTTTGAATTAAAAAAAAATCTGCATTAAATCAGTAAGTGGAAGTCGTGACAAGGAGAGAATTAGAGGATTTGTATCGTTAGTAACACACTGTCTTTCTGTCTTTAGGCGAGGCGAATGACTGGTAACTTGGAAGGACAGAATGCCAGTCTTGAAGCTCAGTTGGCAGAAAAGACTCAGACGTAAGCATTCTCCATAATGGAACTAAATAGTTTTCAAAATCATTTTTATGAAAAAGATTTGAAGTGTTTTTCCTTATCAAAAATAAATGTCTTGGTGTTGGAAACCTTTGGATCATTTTAATTTTCCGTCAGAAAAATTTAGTGGTGTATTACTGTACCACTTTATGATGTAAAAGTTATGGTTTGCATTATTTCGTTTATTTATTCATCAGTATTGTCATGGCAGTTTGATGAAAGGCTGAATTGGCATGTTGCAGGACTGTACGTTTACAGAAAGAGGTGGCTAATTTGAGAGCTCATCTTAAAGCTGCAAAGAAGAAATTGAAAGTGAGTGGTATCTGAAGACATAAAACTTAGATTGGTGGTCTGTAAGGTTTGGGTAGTTCCTAACCGCTACAATGGAAATGGGTACTAGTCAGTAAAATACAACCAGCTTTATTTGGCTAATTCACATAACTCCTATAACCATAATTTGTTTGCATTATTACCTTTGCAGTCTTTGTTGGTTGGAAATGAACATATACATATATTTTTTCCCTTCTCAGTTTCAGTACATAACTTCTGCAAGCATGTGTGTTACTTGCATTTCAAACAAGCTTTGCACATATTTTCAGAGAATGATGACTTTATTCAGTATTTGTTCATATTATGAGTATCCTACCTCATTGGTTTAACACATCTGTTGGAAATTATTGTAATGAATTATGCCTCAGCTATAACATTGATAGGAGTCTTTCCTGTAAAGCATGTATTTATTGTAAACATGTATTTATTGCCCACATGCTCCTCACTCTCAACACCTCTAACTTTATCAGAGTTTAAAGGCAAGAAAGATACTTGCCAGTAAAGTTGTATAACAATGTTGTAACACATTGTTTATTGTGCATGACCAGGGTGTTATCAGATGGTGCTAGTTGCAAGAGTTGATCTTTGTTTATGACCTCATTGCCTAACATTTAACTTGTAGTATGCGAGGAGAGGGAGCAGTATTATTTGAAAAGGATTACCTCTCTTGTTTCAAAAATGTTTGACCATGATACCATAGCAGATATGTATGAAAAACTAAACCATCAGTCACATCAGTTTTAAAATAACCACTCAGCTTGTGGGAGCAGCATAGTAGATCTGATAAAAGCCACATTCAAATTTGTTAAGAAGCCATTGTTGGATAATGCAACAAGATTTGACACAGATTTTGAGAGGTCATGTATTCAAAATAAAGAAAAAAAAACAAGAAACAGAAAAAAGCCCTTTATGAATATGAATGTTGATGGTATGACAGGAAGGAGGCAATACAGCCCTTCCCCTGGGGGCAAGCCAGTACTTAGAGTTTCAGAAGGAGATTCCCACAGAGAGTGGGAAAGTGTCCACCCCACGTGGTGGCGGTGGCGGTGACAACAACATTGACAGTCACCACCACTTTCACCACATCTACAAAAAGGTAACAGCAGTCAGGTTAAAGAAGCTTGCCAAGGGAGGTGGCCACTGTAGCCTTGTAGTTCAGTCTAGTCTCTGGGTTCGCCAGAAGAGAACACGCTGTATTGCCAACTTATGCTAGTCTTGAACTGTGCTTTGCATGCACCATCACCTTGTTGCTGAGCTTCATTATTTATCATCATGATCTTGTCTGGCTGACCAGTTCATGGTACAGATCATTGCTTGTTTGTGTGGCTGAACATAGAGACTGTCATCCTTTGCTTGATTAACAAGTGCATCAATATACTTACACCAGCTAGATCATGTGTGGGCAAAGTATGGCCCGCAGACGTCTTTGGACCGGCCCATCTGCTAAATATAAAGTGTACTTCTTTTCATTTTTTTATTCACCCTAGGTTAATTGATTAAAGTTTAATTAAAGTACCATTATGTACTCATTTGTTGCCCATTTCATTTTCACTAGGTTTGTTGTGTAGTCACCTGGTATTGGATTTGGGTATTTTACCAGCCTGCCGTATAGTTTACAATTTTGAGACCAGGCTGCAAAGGGAAAACTTTGCCCACCCCTGAGCTAGACAGTGTTTGGCTTATCAAAATAGATGTGTAGAAAATTTAAGCTTGCCAGAAAAGGGTTAAAACTC
Source organism: Pomacea canaliculata (assembly GCF_003073045.1). NCBI lineage: Eukaryota > Metazoa > Mollusca > Gastropoda > Architaenioglossa > Ampullariidae > Pomacea > Pomacea canaliculata. The sequence continues at coordinate 19,205,233 of NC_037598.1, forward strand.
TGGAGATAAACTCACCTAAGCAAATTTTGCTTATCATCTGGGGCTTAAGGGATGGAATGAGGTAATAGCCGAGTTCTGAGACTTAGCAAAAGTGGTGTGTTATTGATGGAACAACCATGATACAATCATAAGATGTGAAGTAGATAGAACTACATCCAAGAGCAGAGAGAATGTAATGATGCATGCTGCAAACGTACACTTGTCCATCGATCATATGTCACTTAGACTTCATACATTAGATCACAGCAAACAAATTTGCTTACTGCTTGGCCAAATTACAAAAAAAAATTTTGTTTAGAAATGTATTTCTAGTGTCCTGCTTGCCCAGTCAACAATGTAAACGATGTTTACCTATGCTTTAGAAGAGACAAGAGACTTGATACACATTTCTAAAACAAATTTTACTTGAGGAAAAATTTATTTTTTATCCATAAAAATCTCCTGTAATTAAACCAGCAAAACACAAATCATTTCTTTTGATTCTCTCTGAACTCCTTTAAGTTTTTTTTTCTTTTGACTCTTTTTAAAAGCATGACACATGAAAAACTCATGGGCTACCGCAGCAGTCATTTCCATTTTTTTGAGTTTAATTTTTTCTTCAAAATAAGCATATAGACTAGTTGTTAGCATAATTGATTCTTGCTTTGCAAAGACTTTTAACAGTTAGATAACATTAATAGTCTACATGATGTGCATTTAACAGATCTGAATAGCCATTGAAGAAGCTTGTTGAAGAACCTTGGTTTTTTTTTTTCCTTACCTATTCTCTGGCTTCTGGGATTTGCAATTTGCATGTTGTGAGTTATTTGCATGCAGCATTTAGTGTCAACTTGATGTGCATGAAAATAAGTGAGAATTAAATATGAATAATTGATTCCACCTTGAAAGCATTTGTATGTCATTTAAAACTCAGGTGGAACACCATCACCATGGCTGGCAGTCGCCTTAAAATTTTCTTTCTACCCTTAGTCTTCTGATATTAAATTGATATTAAGGATTTTACCATTATTGACCAATATGTTAAACTCACTCTGTTGGATATCCATTTTTGAAGATCTGGTATTGATTATAATGTATTGATGAAGCATATTTGTCCAATCTGTTACCTTACTCAAGCTGTATAAATCAGCTGACCTGCAGGTGGTGGCTTAAACCCCATATTCATTGCATCTGGGAGGCCTGCCTAAAGCTCTTGAGCGGGTACTTGATTGATATGGCTCTGCCAGTAAAGTAGATTTAATCTGCCAATTAAAGGGTAAAATGGCAGGGATTGTCATTTTCAAGATAAAGTGGGAAAATATGATGGTGCAGAATTGTTTAGTAAATATCAGCTTTGTTGATTTATAATGTGAAATTTTTCTTTTTTTCCCCCTCCCCATAATGCTTTTGTTCTTTTTCTCCAAATAAAAACATCAACATTATTGTCTATTTGAAGGACATTAGAGCATTTTACCCAAGGATAAATGGCTGATGCCTGTGAATAGGTGTCATGCAAGCTTTTTTAAATATGTTTTGCCTGCTGCTTTGATTCATCTGAGCCTCTAGGGCAGAACTTTTTCTTGAGAATCATCGGCATGATTCTCTTTTCTCCTTTATTGTTTTTTTAACAATATATATAGAACAGTTACATGCTTGATTATGAAAATAAGGTGAGACCTGCCTCTCTTGCCTTGACAGGAAGGTGGGTTTACTGACTTGGAGAACCTACAGCAGGAACTAGAAGCCAAATATCGCAGGGAACTCAACCGCAAGCTGGAAGAGGTCAATGCTTACTTGGAAAACCAAGCCAGGGCTAACGATCGCCTTAATAACTCACACTCTGAAAATGAAGCCAGACTTCAAGCCGACAAACGACGGTTGGAGGTTAGTTACAATAAAAATGTTCATTAAACATCCAGTTCTCATTATTTCTGTTACTTTATATATACTAATTTATAAATCTGTTGTACCACTTAGGGCTGTGTAAGAAGCATACTAACCTAAGTTCTTCAGTAATGAAAGATACAGAAATTATTGCAGTTTTCACTGCATCATACATTTTCAGGAGGAGAACTCAAATCTGCGGCTGCAGTATGAGCAAGCCGTGGCACAGCGAGAGAGTCGAGAGACTGAGGCACGTCACTACAAACAGCTGTATGAAAGTGAGTTGCGCTGGCGAAGCAGGGTTGGTGACCAGCTGTTCATGTCATCCTCTGAGAAATCTTTGCTTCATGGGCTTCGACTGGGGTGAGTATAAATCAGCCTCATCCTCTTTGCATCTCTCATCTTCCCATGTGTCTGTGTATCCTTGCATGCATGTGTTTCTGCCAGATGGTGTAATGAAAATATCAATCTCTGAATTTCTGGTGACAGTTCCACTGAGCGGTTAAAACCCAAGCTTCACAACAGCATCGGAAACCTTAGCATGTCTGCTTTAACAGATGGCTATGTTGATAGCAGTCAGATTGGTGCAAATCACAGCGAGGCCCTTAGCAACAAAATCCGAGCAGAGCTGGACCGAAGTATTTCCAAGCACTTGGAGGCTGGTAAGGAATTAATTTATACTCATTTACAACACAACCAATGGCTTTGCTTGAGAACTATTTTTATTTTGGGTGGTAAAGAAGCCACTCCTTGTTTGGCCCCATTCCTTGTTTTGCAGGCAAATACATGAATGTGAAGACATCATGGTAAGCCATATATGCAGATTTGTTTGTGGATGTGTAGATGTGTACATATTTGTAGATATATCCACCTGTGTGTGTAAGATCTGAAGGTCACATGGTTAGTGCATTGAGTCTTAGCAATGCTGATTGAAAAAAACAAAACTTGTCCTTATATTGTTTGAGCAATGTCAATAGACTACTGACAACTATATTTCTTCTGTGTCCAGCTCCTCACAAAGATATTATGCCAGTGGTTCATGACTCAGAGCACCTCCTCTTGAGTCACTCACTGGCCCAGTCCAGCCGTGATTACATTCAAGTTCTCAAGCGCAAGTATTGTGTCTGACCTTGACACTGTGAATCAACAGGCAATGCCAAGACCACCCAAGCCTCTGACTTGTTGTTATTGTGGATGTTATTGGCCAGATGTATGGGGATCTGTGTTTCACATGTCAAACATCACCTTACTACCTCCTTGACAGGCACTGTTTGCTTTTCTCAGGTTAAAGCACAAAGCAGCCTATTTTAAAGATCATCGCTGTTTTTGTGTTGATTTATTACAGTTTTATTGACCCTTTTTATTTAAAGGGGATGGTAAACTGGCTGATGAATCAACACAATTTTTTCTGTCCACATATTTGGCTGTGTAAGGAAGATAAGATGAGGTAGAATTTTTTTTGTTTCTTGTATATTTACACATACTGTCCAGTGCTCCTGCAAAACTTAAATCCAATGATAACAAAGTGTCTGTGAGAATAAGATGAAGATTAAGTAATGAAATCATGAAGAAGCCAAATCATGTTTGATGACTCTCCTGTGTTTTTTGAGTGTTTCTTGCTAGAATTTATGTCTGTAGTCAAAGGACAATGACTTGGGAGTGAAGCAATCAGCAGTTATTTAGAGAAATCTGTTCCCAGCATGGAACAGAAATAAAAGAAGGCTCTAGTTATCACTGACCAAATAAAGGGTTTAAAAAAAAACATTGTGTAATATGTGAGCGCCCGTCCATAACCTTCCTTGCAATATGTTTTCTGTGATATGGTCTGAGCTCATGCTTTCTCTGTATATGACAGTATGAATGTTGTCCATTGTCCATGAGTGCACAGGGCTGTCATGCAGCAGATCACAAGAGAAGGGTAGAAACCCAGTGTGGGTGGGGAGCTAGTCAGGGTTTATTTGTTGGTGGTGACCGAGTTTAAATGCATGCTTTTTTTTTTGTTGCTTTTCTTTCTTTTGATGATTGCATGTTACAAGATTTAACTGACTTAAACTTCAATGCAATCCAAGCTTGTGCCCAGTTTAGTGTGAAAAAGTGTTCTTTTTAAAGATGGGAGAGGCCAGTAGTATTCTAACAAACAGATACATGTCTTCTGTTGACAGTGTACAAATATTAGCAGTTTTAATAACCTGAAAGAAAATGTGGTTGGCAATGCTTGTTAATATTTGTTTTTATGTACTGGTGCAATTATATTGGCTTTGCTATACGCAACAAGTACCTTGCAGCATGTTGAATGCATAATACTTAGTTGCCTTTTTATCTTTCCCTTGTGAAAGAGGAATGGCTGTAAGTGGCTATTCATATTGTATTTACCTTAACTGCCAGATTAAAAAATGCATTTTCTCACCACAAATTAACAAAAGCAATTATTTCACCTCCCCTCCCCTACCCAAAGTCTCAAGTTTTTCTGTAGCTTAATCATTAGTGTTTCCCAGTAAGCAGTAGCATCCTTTTCATCTGATTTTTACCTGACTAGTAGTTAACAAACTGTGTTCACAGAGACTTAGATTCAAGTGTAATCTGCAGGTATAAGAAACCAAGGTCTTTACACTGTGTGTAGATACTTAACTCTTTATTAGTTCTTTCTTTTTGGCAGGTACAAGAATAATTTTCATAAGTAGATACAAATAGTTTTATCTTGTAGATATCAATATAGCTTTTTTATTAGCAGATACAAGTAGAGTTTTATGTCATTAGTGTATTCAATATGTGCATTTCAAATCAGTGTTTCCTGCTTGTGCGAAAATAAGTTACATCTCAGAAACAGCTGAGTTGGTTATGTAATCCGTCCACCAATATTTTCTAACCATGTCTCATTTGTGAACTTTTCTTAATTTTTTTGTTATTCTAATTTGGCGTTTTGAATCTTTCAAACTTGCATTTAATCTGATGAAATCAATTCATTGGTGGGCCTGCTTCACAGCAGGTGAGGACTTACGCTTTGCAGTGTCTTATGACCGTGTGTGGTACATGTATAAATCACTTTTGCTATGTAGAGATGGCCTATACTAGCTTCAAAGCCGTTTCTGATCACTTTCAGACACAGCCTTTTGCGCAGTTGTTAATACAGATGCACATTGTTTGAAAGTTTCATTTGCAGGGACCTTTTAAACTGAGTCTTCTTAACCAAACAGTAATGATTTCTTTGCATACATAAAGTCTTACCCTCTTGTATAAAAACATGAGTAATATGAGACATTTTTTTTATCATTCACAAGGAACTTTACACATTTTGGATGATACCAGGAACAAAATGCTTGTAGTCATATAAGCCTCAGTGTTTATACCATATTTTCTCATCTGTCTTCTTTCGTTTCATAGGATGAGGACTGCTGGCAATAACTGCTACAGCTTGAGTTGACTGTCCTGAGAGCTTATAAAAATAGTTTTTGATATTCAGCTTATTAAGTTATAAACCATTTTTAGAACATCTTTTGTCTAAAATATGTCGTAAATTCTGTAACATCTTAAAAATCTTTAAAAACATAAAGCTACCAGATTGTTTAACACTCATTTTAGTTATGCAACAGGGTTTTTATCTGTCACTTTATTGAAATTTTATCTTTTTACTTTGTTCTGCAGTCTGTCCATGATAAGAACAGCTTGAACAGTATTCTCAATATATATATACTGTATGTTTAAGGTAATTGGTGATCAACAAATTGTCAGAATAGCGTTCAGCAGTTTGTTTGTACCAGAATTTGTTTTATTGAGCTTGGGTAAACATTATGCTATGCCTTGTTTACAGAAGTAACAGGCACATGAAATTGTTTGTACTTTCTTCACTCCAGCTGCTCAATGACAGATGAATTGACTGCTGTGTATGTGTGCATGTTTGTGTGATGATGTAGGTGTGTCTTCAGAATGATCTAGATGTAAGATTGTTTTTAAATAGTTTTCTGATGCACCACTTGCCTTATCCTTATCTTGTTACTAGCACTTGCTCTGTCTTTATTTTTGTAACCTTTGTAATTGAACACACTTCCCGAGTATAATTGCCCACTGGGATTGATAAAATTGGTCATTCATTTCATTTGGGTTTTTGAAAGTAGTAAAATGCACTGGGGATGGGGACAAATACGACTAATCAAAAGGTGTCTGTGTCCACCCACCATAGTGCCTGCCATGTAGCAAACAAAGAAATGGAACCTGGCTACAAATTTTCGGCTTGCAAAGGTCAGTTCAGTGTAACAAAAAAGCAGTTGAAAGTGCTCTCATGCTGTTCATTTGAAAGTCTTCCTGCAAAGTTCACAGCTCCTGTGACAGCTGCACAGCCCTAACCAGATGCAGTGTCCTGAAGCATGAGCACAGTTTTGTGTGATTATGTATGCATGTGGATATGTATTTAAACATATGTACCTGCTTCATAAATTGTTCTCCACAGTGTTGCAGCTACTTGGGACAGTGATTTGGCTCTTGGTTTTGCAAATTGTGATAATGAATTGATATTAGGATGGTTTGTATGGTGAAGTTGGCTTAGATTTTTTTCCAGTCTTTTGTCTGTGGAGTATACTTGTTTCTGAATTAACCAACAGTTGCAGGGTACATTTCTACTGCAATAGAAAGTTAATGCTTGCAATGTTTACTTGGTGGTTTGGTGGACGCTCGTCCTGTCCACTAGCCTGATGATTTTATTTTTCCCCATAAACTTGAAAAGTTAAAGCAAGTTGTTGTAATGGGCTTGCATGTTTTACTTCAGGCAGAGATCACATTTTACACCACATTAAGTTACAACCTTATTTGTTTGCAGTCTTTTTTATTATCAAACCTGAATAGTGTTATTAGCAATTTTTTATTCACATATTAATACATACTATATATTGTGTGTACATCAAAGTATCTTTAGACAATGCTCTGACCCTAGTACAAAGGCAGGCTATATTTTAGGGTAAGTATTTTGGCCTTGTTAGCTGGGAGAACTACTTTTTCCTGCTATCTAAGGTATTTCATGGCTGCAAGTATAGCTCAATAATCCTGCATAGCAATGGTTGTTTTTTTTCTTTTTTAAAAAGGCAATGTGAGATTTTGCCACTTTTAAAATATATTTGAATGAACATTATTGGAACAGTTTTGAGGCCAAAACTGACTTGGAATAGAAGATATTGTGAAAATTTATACTCTTCTTTGATCCTTTTGAGTGTCCAAGTGAAACTTCTGGGCTAGATTGCAAAAATGTGTATTTCCATTTTACACATAAAGGATTCTATAAATTTTGTGTGTTAGAAAGTGTTTCAGCCACTTCTTTGCGTGAAAATGAAAAGCACAAACTTTGTGCATCCTAGCCTAACCTTCCATATAAAAAATCAAAGTGTAAAATTTTTATTATCTGTTTGTAGAGTATCAAACACTTACTTTGTACACAGAATGACCTTGAACGACTCCAGTAACTTCCAGATATCTTGTGTCATCTAGCTTTTGCACTGAAAATAATCGAGTAGATGTGCATCTGCAATCTGTTATAAAGGTCATTTGCCACAGCTCCTGGAGCTTTGCCTTGTGTTTCAGAGTCTACTTACCTTGAACTAGTAATAGACTACAGATTTACATATGCGTGGCCTCAAACTGATATTCTTAGTGCTGCAAGGTTGCACTTTGCTGAGGCAGACCTATTTTACTCCTGAAAGGTGTATTTTTTTTAAAGGTATACTTTCCAACTGATGCTATACAAACTGTAAGAACCTTTTGTCCACAATATAATGTGCTATATCTTACACCTTGTTTAAATAGTACAATATATACAAATACTGCAGTGGCAGTCTGTTATTTATATTACAGCATATACTTTTTAATAAGGTGACCAGACGTCCCGCGTTTGGCAGGACAGTCCCGCTTTTGACCTCGTGTCCCGCCTGAATATCGGGCGGGATGCCCAATGTCCCGCTTTCTGGGTTTCTGGCAAGTCCATCAAATGTCCCGCTTGTCTTTAAAAATCACTTTTTTCGGCGTTTTTTGACGGTGACGACACCATCATCGGCACGTGTCCCGCTTTCGCCCCCGAAACGTCTGGTCACCTTATTTTTAACCACTAACTTTGTGCATTGTGTTGGATGTTCTTGCATTTGTACACGTGTATTCAGATTTATATTATAAATTATATATCTCTAAATACATGAAATGTATCAAGTTAATTTGCACTTTTTTATTTGAGAGAGCATGTTTGGAAAATAGCAAGGGTATCTGACAGTTAATCATTATAGCTGTTACAACACCACTGATACAAAGCTCAGAGAAATGAAGGCAAATACAAACTCATTTTATTTAACACAGATGGTCTAATAGAAATTTGTAAACATGTTACTCATCATTGAAAGTACAGAAAAAAGGTATATATATATACCCTGTATAACTCACACTGTATAGAACAATAGTGAGGTGACTAAAAGTTCTTTAAACCTACTCATGCTGGTAATACTGATCCACTGATTAGATGCTGAACCATAACCAGCCACCTTTCACCACCTCTTTTCAAAAAGCTCAAAGTATGCAAATATGGTCCCACCTCCAGAACAAAAGTAAAATCTGCATAGTATAATTTTGCTCTTCCTTAATTGTAAAAACTGTAAACAACAAAATTACTGGCTATGTATAATAATCTATATCAAAAGGTACAATCATAAAAAAGAACACAAATATCGGTGCATTAATATTATACGCATAAGTTTTGTTCACTCATGTATTTTTTACTCAAATAACTGAAATGAACTGTGCAACACTGCTACATCTAACCGTGAATAATTGATTGCAGGATACTTTTAGTTGTAATCACTTTTAGATTTTTAATGTGATCAACTAAAGGGCTACTATTAGTACCTCCCACCTCTTTATATTCTTTCCAGGTATAACTACCTCTATATTCAGTCTCAAACTTTACTAACCAAACTTCTCATATAAACCTATTGTTACACTTTGTGTGCTAGCAAATTCAAAAGATTGAAAGTACAAATGCGAAGCATGTTTATGGCACCATTAGTCATATTGTAGCAATGGTCACACTAAATCAAATTGGGCAAGGGCTTAAAATTAATTTCTGTTTTCAGAGAGGATTTAAGGATAGTACTAAATGGGCAATCTGACTGCATCACCTACATTTTTCTATATCATATTTTGCATCTGTTCTGGATTTGCAAGCATTCTAAAACCCTTCTCAAATCTGATTTTCACAACAAAGTAAAAGATCTAAACTTAAGAACTAATTGTTGAACATGGATGGGGGACATAAGACTAGATAAATATTTGTTCTTCAATGCCAATTTTCTCACTTCTAAGAAAAGCTTCCGATGGCTGACTTCATGGCATCATCTCCTGTTATCCTTTCTATGGATCTGTCAATAGATTTTTGTGTGTGGGAGAGTATTTTTTTTAGGCTGGCCATCATAACTGGACGTTCTCAGACTATACGCTTAGCAGCATTATGTTACAATGTCACTCAAAGTGTTAAAGCCATTTTATCGGCATTGCTGCCTTTATAAAACTTCTTTCACCTCAAAATTGTAGAAACCTATTCAAATATATACGTAAACAAAACCTGACCGCTCATCACAAAATGGTTTGACTGCCTAGTAGTAAGGGCAATGAATATAATGATTCACCATGTCTCTATGGCAATGAGCCCAATGGTTCACCATGTCTCTATGACATAGGGAAAGCAGAGGCCAACCCTCTGTCTACCATCTTTGTCTTACCTGATAAATCAGGTACCCTCTCTGCTGGGTGGGCTGTGACAGTTCCTTTAACCAGCAGCCATTTGTTCCAAGAAAAGTGCACCAGAAAAATCTGCCCCAATTTAATAACAATTGTCTACAATACACAACTATTATGTCAATCAGTAAGAAAGAGGCATCCAGCAAAAATAAAATATACATTAACATAATGAAATAAAATAAAACAAAATTGTCACTTGTCATACTCTGGACATGAAAGTCCTACAAGCTAGTGTGAACAAATATTTTGACAAGTTTGGTTCTTAAAGACCCACTGAAACGATTTTTTTTCACTTAAAATGAGTGATTTTAACTCATCTTGGGCAGAAGTATTGTTTAAAGCTTTGAATTTTGCAAACAATGAGGATATTTCCTCATTTTTAGGTTCATTATTTTGCAGCAAAGTAAAAAAATTACAACAATAGGTCTTTAAAGATTTATGTAAAATGAATCTTGTTATCTCTCCCATTTTCCTGACATTAAAAAGTATGCTACCCATATGTAGCACTTGACAAAGCAAACTTTATAACAAACACACAAATCTCATGGCAAAATTGCACACAGACACTTATTAAAATCATCTTCAGGAAACACAACATTTGGCATCAAAGTATCACACATTAAAATGCAAATTAATTTATTTTGACACATCTTTATACTTAAAAATGTTTGCCTCCCCAACCACAACTCCATCTCTTATTATGCTTATTAAATGTTGATTGGTTTTTTTTTTGGTTTTTGATAAAGTAGTTAAAAATAGATTTTGAAAATGTGTTCAAAAGTGGTTAAAATTACATCGTATTAAGGAATGATCTTTTGGTTGAATGTAAGCTGTGCAAAGGTTAATTGAAAAACAAAAATGTGGACTTCATTAATGGTGTAGTTTTCAAAGCACCTTCCAGCTGTCAGTGATGTACTGTGAATTAAACTAGATACATAATTCTAAAACATGTCAAGCCAGGAAAAAATCATTTGCATGTTTGAAAGAGTTTAGGGACATACATATTATTTTTTGAAACTTTTGTTGTTTCTAATCATGAGTGTAAGCCATAACATTAGTTTTATAATCAAATATATTTATAGGAATGTTGCAAAATAAACCCTTTGGAATGTATGGTCTCAAACTAAAAACCACAAAGATTAAACTAACAAGATTTTGTAACATTTGTTGCTCCCAGGTTTGAGGATGTCAAAAATGACCACTATTTTTGTCAAAATATGATAAATTATAAAAAGCCAAAGTTTGACAAAACACTAAAATCACAGAAATTTTAAAAAGACAGTAAAACTATAGTAGCCATTTTAAAACTATTCTTAAAGCAGAAATCATCAGCACTTTGTATTCTTTGCATGCCAAAAGTGAGTTTTTATGAGCTTATAGCACTCAAAATCATCTTTCTGTAACGTCTTCTGAATACTGAACAATCAACCAGAACATTTACTGCAAACAACCTATCACATAAACACTTCCACCTTTTCACAGTGTAAAACTGCATATTCATATAACATCACAGGATGGCCTTTCACAGCCTAGTATCTGAAGACTTTAAAACTATGGCAGGCTTGGTTAATTGTTACTGGTCCACAGAAACTGGTCTAGTATTTGTGCAAGTAACAGCTCCTGAAGGCCTTATAATTTAACTTGCACAACCATACATAAAAATCACTTACCATTACCTCAATGGTTGTAAAAATTAAACAGCAACAAAAACAGTAAGTACTCTAAAGAGGATGAAGTACTCTAAGCAGTAAGACGTTCATCTAAGGCTAAGACCATCATTACTATCTGCAAACTTGCAATACTCCCAATCCCCAAAATTCCTGCCTTAACTTGAAGTATATTGCTCAATCCACAAGCTGAGCAAACTGCACTTTGGTCTGAAAGTCTTAGCCATACATTGCGATTTCAGTCTAATCTTAGCAAACCGTTTCTAAGTCTAAACACAGTATACCACCAGTCTTAACGTGGACCCCAAATTACTTTGCAGTGTCTGTCATGATGAATAAGAAGGCACACACATTCTTGGCATGATAAACATAACAAAGGCACTAGGGCTGAAGACCTTGCAGCCTTTGGAACAAAACCTGTAAAATTGGCAATTTCTTGCTAGGAAGCAGGAGTAGATGGAAAAAGCCTGGATATCCTTCCTAAAAATCTTAAACAACTCACTTGGGGTTCCCATTGGTGATTTTTCACAGTCAACAGATAATTTGCACTTGCTTAATCCTTTGCAGAATTTTGGACTTGCATACTCACCCATGAGGCCCTATGCTCCACTGGGGGCGAATAGGAACATGAAGAACAATACCCACCCATATCATTCAATTAGGCCATACCCTTACACTTCCTGTTAATACTAACATATCAAGTATGTTCAGTTACAACAACTGTTACCATTTTCTGTTCACTGTGATCAAGTCAAGGAGACTTCAAACATTTACAGCACCCTCGCATTCATTATTCCATATTTTCTTTAGGATAATCCAATCTGCTTATCATCAAGCCAACATATAAAAATGTGCAGAAAATAAAGTGTTTTCACACAGCACGAGTTTTATGTACTCATGAGTCCATTTTTCTAGAAAAGTATGTTTTTCGCATTTCATTAAATTAACACGTTTTACTTTACACTCAATTGCTCCAACAGACAAAATTTCTGTCCACAATCATCTAAATTCAACTGCAGTCTTATAAACTTCACATAACAAAAAAAGTGCCACATTTATCACAATAATAACAGCCTTGCAATCATACTATGACCATCTTCAGAGCATTTCATAAAACTGTGTTGTTTAAAATGGTCTGACGTTGTTACTGTGAAAATAATACAGAATATTTGCTAAAGGAGGAAAAAACTTTACTGGGGGGTAGCGGGGAGTTATCTTCTTGACAAATTGTTGTTTGTGCTTGTGACTGTTCAAACAACAGTAATTAAAACTTAAACAAGATTAAAGCATACATACAAAAACTATTGCTTCATATCAAATGCACTTGGTATAACACCAATAACTATTCTTCAAAGATGCAAGAAACTTGTCTGCAATATATGCAAAAATATTGATATTGGTAACACGTGTACGTGTGCAATGCATACATACATACAAATGTGCATGCACACATTCACACACACCCACACCTGTGTTCTAGCGATTACCTTGAAATCAAAGACATCATCAACAAGAACATCGATTTGATACTTCAGTGCTTTCATCATCTTTACTTAGGTGACGGATGGGCCCACCTCCCTGAGGATGTGACTCTGAAAATCCCTCCATTTCTGCATGCTTTGCCATCATTTCCTCAACAAGAAAACTGTAACAGTGGCACAGAGCCACCATCAAACATACATATAAACTCAACACATATAAAAGCATAAACACATTCAAATATAAAACATGCATCAACATTTACATGCACTTGACAACTCTGCGATGTCCCTAAAAGAGTTTTATTTCAAAGCCATTCACGGTATAAAAATAATCATCCAAACAATCAAGGGAAAGAGACCGACTAAAAAGCCAATGTCCTGCTATTCCACAATTTTCTGTCTCTTCTGAATCCTTCCTCTCCCAATGGTTTAGAATTAAATCAATCATTTAATCTTAAGTAAAACATAAATATGGAAGGTAACAAATTAAATATGTGCTGAAAACACTGTAAAATAAAGTTTCTTATCCATGACAAATTTCCTCTTATGCAGAAACTTTTTTAAAAAAAAACTTACTTCATGGACTCCTCTATCATGTTGTAATCTTTGACCGATGTTTCACTCCAACCCAGAAAATCATGCTCCTTGCACATCTCTTCAATCTCGCCCTGTTCCACTTCACGGTGAGGCAAGTCACACTGAATGGTGAAAACATGCGGCAATGTAGGTATAGCCAACAAACAATTTTAATAATAATAATAATACACCTGAATGTAGTGTCTCTCCACAGCCTGAATCAAAGGTTCTACATACAGGAAGGCGCAAAAGCACATTTTTTTTAGGGTAGGCATCAAATGCACTTTCATACATGAACACAAATATAAACTAAACATGCATCTAGATAGTGTACATCAAAGCCAAGATGTGAATCCATGACATCCAATTCTCCTTGTTGTGATGACAGGAATGCATAGTGCAGGACTTAGATTTTATAGCTGACCAAGCAGTTTTTACAAATTTTTATTTCAAGACCTACAGGATTTTATGCCTGACCAAGGAATTTCTACAAATCCTTACTTCAAAACCTATAAGAAATATTGGTATCTCCTCCTTGTCTCCATCATAAATGCTAACAATGACTTTTAAATAACTTTAATGAGTAGGAGATGCACAAGTTTAACTGTTCATCCTAAGGATCAGTTACGAAGCACTCTACTCTTATTTTAGACTTTGATATTTTCTTTATTACCTTGTTGGCCAAAAGTAGGCAAGGAACTGCAGAGCCATCTGCAAGAGCACACTTGCTATCTAAGTCTTTTTTCCATCTCACGGCATTCTGAAATGTGTTCTTCTGGGTCAAGTCAAACATCACAATACAGGCATGTGCATCCTTATAGTAGACACGTGTCATAGAGGTGAATCGCTCTTGACCTAAAATACAAGACAAAACATACAAGATTTATGACTGTAAAACATTCTTGTGTAATGCTGGTGCGTATATGCAACCATCCTACAGATGCAGATGCCAAGCCTCTTCTAAGCCAAGCTAAGACATGCAGAAAAATGAGTGTAATTGTCTGTGAAAAGACCATGTAATGTAGGGGCACCCAACGGAATCTAATGAACACAGAAGATATACAATTACAATATATGACATTATTATTTTAAAATGTTCTTACTGCATAATTGTACGACTAAAAAAAATGCAGTAAAGAATCCCATGCAGAACATACCTGCTATGTCCCAGAGCTGGAGTTTGATGTTACACTTGTCTGACCATCGAATCACCTTCAGGGCAAAGTCAACTAACAAAAAGAAAAAAGTACTGCATTACAGACTTCTGGGATCTCTTGTGTGGAAATAATGATACCTGGCTTGATAATAGGCAAAATGAATAGCAGACTGGTCAGTGTAATCATTAGAAAGTGACAAATATCACTGACTTTTCTGTCCTTGAGAAGCATTAATAATAGTAAAAGATAAATCAATAAATGGTCTCTGATACAAAAAGGAGAAAAGATATCAACAATATCTTTATTGACCTGTATTCAATAACATCAATCAATATATGTTTTAGTGCACATCAGATCGACCTATTCACTTGCTATATATATAGCAGAACGTCAACATACACTTGCATAGCTAATCATCATACTCACCCCTATGGTCATTTTGTAGTCCCGTCGGAATGAATAATTGACATAACGATGTACAAAGGATGTTTTTCCGACAGTAGGATCCCCTATAATGATTACTTTGAAAAGTACCTCTTCTGACATTTCGATCACCAACTGTCACAATATTTAATGCTTCACCACTTTTACTGATACTTCTCCTATAAAACTACCGCTCTGGGTAAATCAACTACACTTGTTACATGTATCTTTAATAGTTGTCAGCCGTGTTTTCAACGCCAAGTTTGTTCACGGGTGAGCATCCATTGACACTCTGCACCCATCCAGTGGCACTCAAGCATGTCGAAATTGAAAAGATATCTGTTGGTGCTTTCCACATAAAAAATTCATTGTTAATTTAGGAGAGATATATTTTTACAGATTTTAGAATATACGGACTACCGTAACATAGGACCGCTCGCACAATTTATCCGAAGAAATACTGACTACAGTTGAAAACAAGCGAGTTCTCGAGATCACATGACCCATCACATGGGCAGTGTTACTGAGGCCCTCAACGGGTTCCTGCTCTCGGTGAGTCCGGGCAGAAACAGTCTGCAGACCTCATTCACCGAAATGGACACACATCAGACTCGTGAAACCTTATCAGAATAATGTTTATATACGATTTGACCAATATTTAGATACAGTACGATATCTACCATGGAGTAAGAATATTTAACCTCGACAAACTTTGGTTCCCAGCCAACTTTGAACTACTCCACCCGTGTATATACACCTACTGCATGTTGACTTCTTATAAGATTTATAAATCTTAAGGTAGACCTTAATATTTTATTGTGTAATTTTTCTATAATGTATGCAACATTCTCCAATTCCCTGTTTTTATGAATAATTAATGTCGGTCACTTAGAAATCTTTCATTTAAAGATATTCTTCCGGGTTTCGGTAACTACTATTTTGAGGGTGTGCAGCAGCGATCAGCTATATATAGCTGATATATATATGTATATTATATACTTGATCCTAATCAGAGGTAAAACCATTCAGAGAAAGTTGGTGAACAGATCGAATGGGACAGGAGGCATTTTTTTAACCATTACAATGGAAAACTTTGATCCGACTTCTTTTTGTTTATATCTGTATATATGTTTCTATGGTGAATCGGTGCATGATGATCAAAGGTTCAATCGGGTGAGATTTTGTTGTCAACTAATAAAGGATATTTTATTAAAAGAAATTAATCAAAGTTTTCATGATACTTTCGCAAGTTGATTTAGGCTTCATCGTGACATTCGTGCTTTATAGGTACGTTTATTTAGTTTTGCTTGGAAAAGAAAAAGTTTAGTGACATCAGTTTGCATGCATATTTATATATTCTACACACATATACAGAGAAATATTTATTTTTCTTTCAGACAATTGTCTCCCATTGGAACAAATGCCAGGTCCTATTCAAAGCTCAAAATAACGCCATTTAATGGCTATATCCTTATAGTCATTGGCCGATTATTTGAACAGCGGAAAGCAGTCATTGAAAATTCAGAGAATGGAGCAGTTACAGAGAAAGTCTTGCAGCAAAACTGGACGTTTTTGATACAGAATATATCAACAGATGAATCTCTTTTGGTGGACCACTTGTATGAAATGAACACTGTGACCATTAATGAGATGGAAGTTGTCAGGACTCAAAGCCCAATGCGCAACAAAGTGGTCAAACTTTTGGAAATTCTTCAACGCAAGAGCCCAGAGGCTTTCCATCAATTCATAGAAGCACTGGAAAGATCTAATCAAAGCCACATTGCTCACAGATTGAATGAGTCTTTAGAAGAAGAACTGAGAAGATAAGGAGGTCTGGCTATTTATCAGACTGGTTGCTTAGAAATACAATTCAGTAACCCTTTATCAGTACTCCATAATTCATATTATTATTGAAACAAATTTGAAGGAAAGCATGAGAGTTTAGCAGAATCCATAATTTGCATTGTGAAAAAATTCCCGAGGAGGCTGTTTCAGATCTCATACAGGAAACATATAAAATCAATGACAGTGTACAGAGCATTGTTGTCACCTCTGCTTGCAACAATGAAGTGTCGTAAGCTAGCTGGTATCGTTTGGCCATGTGACTTGGCATGACACTGTTGACAACTGTCCTTCAGAGTACTTTAGAAAGAGGTCAACATCAAGGTGGTCAGAGGAAGAACTTGAAGTAGTGGACTGGTGTTTTAGTGCAGGACCTGCTCGCTATTGATGAAGACTAGCCTGAGTAGTGAACCTTTTTAGCTCCAGTGTCTGTTCATGTGCTCACCTGATGACCTGGTGAACTAACATAACTGGTACCAATGATAATGCACACACACTGTGTGTGTGGTTGTTGCTTGCATGTACATGAGGGTTACTGTAATGCAAATATCTGTGTGTCTGCTGTGTATGAACTTTTGCTTGATTGTTGTTACAGAATGGCCAGAAATTATTTTTACATCACAATTTTTTCTTAACCAGTTGTGGCATGCCAAACCACTCAAAACACAATAAAGGTTAACTGTGAAAATCAGGATATTAACATTGTTTTTGTAAAGCATAGCATTTATTTATTTTTACAACCTTTTAAGGATTTTTTAAACATGCAAAGGAAGAAAGTGTTTTTAATCATCCTTTTCAGTAAGGCTCCAAATATCTTAAAGACAAAATTTGCCATGGCTACTGCATTGTGACACCTGCTGCATACAGTGTATATTGTGTGTTCAGGTTTTTTTTCTTTAATAGGTAGGGTGATGGATTAATTCATTGCAAAAATACTTTTGCTATTTAAGTTATATTTATATGCTTTTTCCCATATTCAATCTAATCATGACCAAACTGGGTTTTAGTTCTTTCTTTGGTTCCTTTACACTCCTAGAATTTACCAGTATTGACAGATTGAGTTCACCTCAGGGGTTTCATATCCAGATTATATTGACTGTAAGAACAATCTATTTCAATCATTCTTTCAGTTTCCATAACCTTTTTTTATTTTAAATACAGGAATGAATTGTAAGTCCATTTCCTAACCATCTGTGACCTGGTTGACCACTCTTTGTCTGGTCTCTACCCTCTACTTGCCTGACATGGGTTACTAGAGCAAGTGTTCCAGCCACATAGCTTTACAGAAAATCGAGACACGCAAGCCCCTTGACCATGGGAAGGTGGTAGTCTAACAGGGGCAAAGATACAATCAGTTAAGGCTAATTTTTGTGAACATAGCATCTTTTTTCAGGATAATTGACATGCTTAAAGGTCACTTTCATTTTTTATGTTCAAATACTATGTAAACAGAGTTAGATCTTGATCTCAACTTGACAAAAATTATTTTATAAAAGAAGAATAGAGTCAAGATGAACACACGCTCATACAGACAAACATGCACACATGGATACAAATGCGTACGAAAAATACAAATCCAAGGAATAAACATTTTTTAATAATGATTTTTAAGATATAAAAGTTTAAGGTAGCTCCATGACTTTGCGGTCATTGTCACTGTTAGAACCCTTGCTTGTTAAGGGTCTGGCTTTTATAATGGCAGTGCCCATGCCCTCTTCTTTGTTGCCTTATGCTTTCCAACCCTGTAAGGAGGCAGGAAGCCACTTCACAGCTAGGTCAACTGGGGTCAATGCACCTTTGGGTTTGGACATAATTGCTTTGACTGCAATTTGTTTCCCCCAAAATAGCACAAGGAAGATGATGATAAGTAAGAAGCAATGGACGGATGTACTAATGTTGTGAACACATTATAAATTTACTGGAATTTTAACATTTAAGTCAAAAAAGTGAAAAAATAAAACACTTTACACAGTAAACTTTAAAAAAAAAAGCATAATCTCAGATAAAACTGCAAAGTCAACAAATATGTTCCATGAAATCACAGTATATGAACAGAAAACAGAAAAGTTATATTGTGGCAAGGGGCAAACATGGACTGTCTCATCCAATGTCACTTATTGATATGCATACATGTCCACACTTCTCTCTCTCTCCCACACACACACATGAGTGTGGAAGATGCCTGCTTTATATATGTACATAAACAAGATGCATCAGATACTGGCTTTGAATAGCTTGTCTCCCTTCGAACTGTCAACAGGAAAGCACTAGTAATGTTAAATAAGTTACTTTAAAACAACTTTGTTGAATCATATCATGATAACACTACAATTACATTTGGTTTTGGTATTGTTTGGGAAAATCAAGGTGTTGAGAATATGAAACTGTTTTTAAGGGAGTTTAAACTGGCGTATACATCAACAGAACTGGCACGATTAACACCCGTAGCTTACGTTTCTCTGTATATTCTTCTTTTAAAACAGCTATTTCACTTAGTTCATATCTCTGACCTCGGACATATAGGTTTCAGAAACACCTTAGTCAGATTTAGACTAAGTGTAATGAGTCTTAAGTGTCACAAATTTAGATACTTTATACAACGGTTCTCTAAGCAATGTCCTTTTTGTCACTGCAATGAGACTGAACTTTGCTTCTTAGGTATTTGAGAGAAAAGTATATTCCATGCACTCAAGTTCAATAAATTTCCAACTCACTTTAGATTTTCTGTAGTTATAGCTAATAATAATCCGGGATAACATGTTGCTTTAGAACGGAGGAATAAGGATGTGACACACTAGTCTTTATTTTGTATAATTTTGAATATGTATAACCCACTTATTCAATATGGTTTTATTTAATGCATTATCAATGTAACAAACTCCTGTGATTTTACCCTCTTGATATGGGCTGATAGCCAAATCAACAGAAGTGAGTGTTCATTCGTTTGCTTCTCTCTCTCTCACACACACACAGAGGATTAAGTCATGGTATAATGCAAAAAGGCATCATCCAAAAGATTAATTACTGGCAGATTAAGCAAGCATAAGACATTCTGTTCTACTTCATAAACCTGAGTTTCAGGAACAAGAGGAGACATACTTTTAGGATTTCTTATCACCAGTGAAACATACTTGAATCTTTTACATACACAGAGGATCCTCATCACTTGTACTGAGAGGGCAAATCCAAGGATTAATCAAGGACCATACACAGAGTAAACTGTTATGCAGATTTCCCATGTTAGCCCTAAAACAAGGCTTTGACAAATGAGCTTACAGTTTCACATAAAAAGCTCAAATGACAGAGGTGCAAAAAAACTCAATTTTAAGGTCAGTTGCTCTATACAGGCAAGAGTTGGCAACCTTTTCCCAACAAAGAAGTACGTATTAGAAAACCTATGGTAGACATTTAGAATTTTGCCACAATTTGTCCTTGCCTAAGAGTTTCTTAGGATACTGATTTTCAAAGGGCTTTCCAAGACCTTACAAGTTTATCCTTTTTGCAAGACTAAGTGTTTGTCTTGAAAGACTGCCAGCATTTTAAGCATGTCTGTGGATTGATGGTACAAAAAAGGCACACATTCTCTTTCACAAAAGAAGTCAGGTCTATTAACTATGGCGCTGTTCATAAATATCACAGTAAATAAATGCTACATTGTTTGACAAATATATATGTTTATAACAAAATATGTAAATGAAGAAGCATGCAAACTATAGCAGTCAAAGATGCAGGATATTTACTTAATGCCAATCCTTAATAAGCGCTGACAAATTTTCCCAGTTAAAAAATCCCCATAAAATAAGGTTATATTCAATAAAACAGTCCATGTGTTGATAGAGATACAAGACAAAGAATGATGTCCACTCAAACTCTGCTTACAAAGAGTTTGTGATACTGCTCAGCAGATATTCAATCTCATCAAAGGCGGCGCTGATCTCACTGGTTCCCATTCTAGGGGAACTGAAAAATTTAAAATTAAAATGTTCACTCTTCACCTGATAAATTTCTTCAAGGTCTGACTGAATCCTTTTACCACTAAACCCAGGAAAGCAAGTTTAAAGGAACATGTTGAAGGAGATCTTGGGTCTAAAAGTGGGTCACCTAAAATAGTTTTGGCTTCCATTAATTCACTATAACACTTGAATTAAAAAAACAAATTAGTCCTGCCACTTTATGCAGAGACAACCTGAAACTGACCAATGGATTTTTTTTTAAAACAGCATTGCATGGATTAAATATTTATGGCACTCTACTGAGAGCAGGATGTTGAACACTGTCCTATTGGGCAAACAATCTCATTTAGAAAAGTGTGGTTTTGAAACTCACAAACAACTATCTGTTCTGGAGCCTGAAGTTCAATACCTGAAGCAACATTTTTCACTTTGATGGTGTATTTTCCAGCTGGTAATAAGACATAGCGAAAAAAATGCATCACATCATTTCAGTAAGAAATGATTCAGTAATATGCTAGAAGCATACAATTCTAGAACTTTCCTACAAAATATAACTTCTCATCAAATGCTTCTAGTAGTATCTACAAGAAGATACTTAATATTTCATCTGGTGGGGAGGAGGATTTTAATAAGATCATCAGGGATTTCAGTTTGTCAAGGGTCTACAAAAAAAGCAACAAGTACGATGCAGGCAAGACAAGATGAAATGCCATCTTGGATGTTAACATAATCGTTGACCAGCTCACCATTCTATAATGAAATCTACCTGATTGATACTCTTTAATTTCTAATATTTCGAACAGTAGCGAATGTGGCATGCAATAACTGCAAACACATTCATCATCATGTTCATCACACATTTTATAGAGCTTGGGCTACCAAGATGGCAGCTCATGACATCACCATCCTTCAAAATATATCCCACAGAATTCTTTCTATAGGTATATTAGTGTGCAGGCCAGAAAGTGTTGGTCATGATGATGCCACAGGCAGTTTAAACAAAATGATACAATCATTACAAAATGTAGAAATGATTATTATTTTCAAAAAGTAAACAGATATTGGTGCTTCTGTGTATACCTGGTTTCAGTCGAATACCATGGAAAATGGCTGTTGATGCTTCGTCTTTTCCACCTGGCTGCAGGCTGACATGATGCAATCCTTCAACTTGAGCACCTGTGTTAAATGAAATATAGTTAAGGACAAAGCTCTTTAAAAAAATGCATAATGCACAGTGCAAAGTTATTCAGCACACTATGAAATAATTATCACAGGTGACACATTCCCAGAAAACTGTGTGAAAAATGTTTGCTCATCAAACCCTGCCTTCTACCCCCTCCCCCAACCATTCTTCTGCACAACATGATTCTAGTGAGAAAGAGATAGCTACTTTCTGCCCAAGGTGAAATGACTGGAGCATAAAACAGCAGACTTAGCACATGTCTTTGTCTTGTACAGCTCTCACAACATGGGAAAATTACCTCCCCCCCCTAAAAAAAATTGTGAACTGGCCTAAATTATCTAAAAATGCTGACCTTCAACCTCAACTTCCACCACATCTGTGACATCTGGGTTGGACTGGACGCTAAAATCTGGAAGTTCCTCTCCACAGTAGGTAATGTTTGTTGGAACAGCAAGCCATGTCAGAATGGACACTGGATGTACTGTTAGTAGAAAATAACCATCTTGTTTTACATGCTGCCTATATTTTTACCATCAATTATTATTTGTTGCTCAGCATCTAGGCTCAAAGTTACTTTCCTGGCCTCTTACCTATCTGCTACATGGTACTAACATTGTCTTCAACCCATTTGCAACAAACTATTTTTGTAAATGCAAAATGCACTTTTTAACATACATTTTCTCTTTTCTTCTTGTAGCAGTTGGTACAGCATAGAGATCTCCACAGGGTCGTCCATCTAGACATCCAAAAACATTTTACATTTTGATGTCTTTCTAAATAATAATAGGATACATAATAATAATGGAATTCATCATATGATTCCAGATAAACACTCTTGGGTGCTATGGGATGGAGATTAAAGTGTCTGCATTATCATCACAATAAATAAAGTTAAATATCAGGCGAATAAATGTGGCCACACTTTCATGCTAACAGAGACAACAACCTGTTTTAAACACTGATCTGAAACTAATGAACAGATTCTAGCTGGTTCTGCTTGAAGCTATCTATCATACTGAAACTGGTAAGCCAATGTTGTCTCTGTAGCTGAGATTCCTAGTCACTGTATTTTCATATTTTTCATTAACTGTCGACATTACCATTTTTTTTTTTTTGGTTTCCATGAACTGCTTTTGTTCTTTTATTTCCTGAGGAGCTAGGTGTCAATGTGGTCATGTTCCATGCTGTTTTGTAGACACTGAGTGGAAAGAAAGCTGTGTGGTGGCTTTAGCAAAGTTGCAGGGTTCATCCCTTAAGTCTTAGATCAGTGGTTTTAAAGCACATTTATTCAGGAGTGATACCTCCAATATGATGGAATTAGTTTCCCCTAGTTGTTTGCTATTCAGATGAGCTAATCACCTGCATTGTAAATGTTTTCTGGGTCAGCATGACATTTTAAAACTCTCAGTCAGCTGACCAATCCTTTACATTATGAGGTATGTAATGCTGATTTATTGAACCACTGACTGAAACTCACAAACTGACAGATGTCACTCTCTGTCATATCCAGCAGTTTCTCATAGGTGTTGATTCCCTGGAGATAAAACAAAGCTTGTTAATATCATGCAAAAATAGAAGCAAATGAGATTAAAAAAAAGGAAGTTCCCTTTACCCTAACACTGCCAAATGAGTATAAATAATTAAGTTCTTCCAAAGAATCTCAGCACTTTTCAGTTTCAATAAAACAGATTCTGCTCCCTTGCTCACTTTGGCAATAAATGTTTCCACAAGATGATGCTTCTGACAGGTTGTCAGAAAGCTAGATATCCGACAATCAGCTCCATGTAGTTTGATGCCTTGAAAACATATGCAGTTGCCCCCATGGTTATCCACAACATACAGGCGCATGTAACGAAGCTCGACTGTAAACCCTTTGAATGTTTGCTCCACACCTATTTTAGAAATGAAGTACCAATATGATGGACATACTATAATGCTTACATGCATACTCAGACTAAAAATTAATGTACTTTTACATTTAACTGTTAAAATTGTTGATGTCTAGTATATTATCTCCACAAAGGGTAAATATATGTAGTGAAGCTGGTAGCACATTCATTCATTAATGAATGCCATGAAATAATAGAGATTATAGCATGACATGTTGACTGCAGATATGCATACATGCGTATAGCATTATACAAAATGTAAACATATAACATTCCTGTCTGGACTTGCAGTTGTATACCTCAGCCCTCTATACTTTTTTTTTTATCCATTTCTCTCTCCCTCTAACTCACACACAGACATGTGTATGTGTGCATGTTTGCAAACACACACCCACTTATGCTTTGTCACTCATAATAAGTCTTGTGCTTCATACGCAGGTTGTAGACTATAAATTTCCTACAACTGAGCCAAAATTACATGCTCAATATTAGGTCACCAGCTAACATCCTCTAATAATCCAGCAGCAAACAACAACAACAAACCTTATGTTGAACCAGGTTAACGATAGAAACTACTCATCACACATAACACATACACTAGCACACATAAGAAAGTCAAGGTGTAAATACACACACCAGGATCTCTAGGGTTAGTACTTCCCAAACGTTCACAGGTATGGGCACTGAATGTAGACCAAGGACCTCTACAATAGAAAACATATGAGTTATAAATTTCCTTGGAAATGTCTGGATACATTTTCCGATTAATAATGTGACCATTTTTCAAAATGACTTTCTTTTCGCTAAACAAATGTGTTCCTATTCAGATTGTAAACAACTTTTTCATGACATGCTTATTGCCAAATCTGCTTTTTACTGAAAAGATATGTATCTCATAGTTAACAGGAATTCTAGTCCTTACAACAATGCAATAAACACCTGAGACTATCTTACTTATGGTTACTACTTATATCTGGCAAGAAAGTAATTATTTTGTTGCATACATTCTATTCTCAAAAATATACACAAGTATATGCACACCAAACAGACACAAGAAGGTATTATGGTTAGTTACTTACTGAAGGGAGCCTCCAGACTGTACCTCAAAATTCTTCACCATCTGTGGACTGTTCCTGCAAAAATTATCTCATTACTGTTTGATATCCTTCACACAGCACACAGCTGCACATGACTAAAATGTCTTCTGATAAGTGCTAATAAGTGAAACAACACAATGACTTGCAGGTATTCTTCCGCATATGCATACAGCCACACTCTTCCCGCCACCACCCACTCACCCAACCACACATCCTCACCAGTGATTTTAATTCGTATGGCACACATAGGAATGCGCCATAGGAATGCTACTGCCTATAAAAAAGTCTTTAAAAGTCTTTCATGAAGATGTGAACCCTCTGACCGATGGAAATTTTGAATCCAATTATTTCTACTCATAAGGTCTCTGTTGTAGCATACACTCACCATCCAGTGATTGTGATGCCAGTGATAGTGTGCAAAGAACCTAAATCCAGCACAGTCCATGCATCATGCATGATAGGAATAACCCAGAATGTTGCGGGGTTGTCTGTAATAATGAGAGATAATAATATTGTATGATTGATTTTCAGTGAGTTGAAAACAATAACACTTTTACAGCATGAAAAGCATGCAGATTAACAGGACCTTCATGTTTAGATGTCTTCATGTACACATAACCAGTCACTAACACACACACAAGTATGCACGAGTCTGTACATAAATTGATGCACATGCATGTGTACACACACACACATACACAGAATTATGTAGCTGACACTGGATTTGTATGCATACAAAAGGAAAATGTCTTAAAAAGACTTTTCCATAGGTTTTACGATTGCCCGTGCAAGTTCTTAAGAAATGTGATAAAGTAAGGTAATCTTTAGACCTCTTCCAAAAACACCGCTCTGTTGTGCAATAAATGAATGACGAGAAATGGAACACAACTTCAGTATGTTATCCACAAGATGTTTTCATACATCAAATTTCAATCAGCAGTATGAAAAGGTTAAAAAGTGTCAAATGAGAGGCTATTACAGAAACATGCTGGAATGGACAGCTTAGAGATTTCACCAACCATCCAGTATGTGATGATTAGGATTGTTTTCTGTGCAACTATTGCAGAACTCTCGGGTGTTTTGTGTCCAGGCTGCTTGGTTGGGTAAAGGTGGGTAATCTAAAGAAAAAAATGCCAGTGTTAACAAAAAAATTATCTAATCATACTTGAACACTTACACTTTCACTGAATGGTCTGCTACATGATGAATAACATTACAGGGCTTCTGCTTACACAAAAAATTGCGTACAATACGCATTAAAAGTTCGGATGACCGCTTCAATTTTCGTCAATGGGGTCCCATTCAAATTTGGGTGAAGAACAGGGACCCCTTAAAAATCTGAAGAAGGGGTACCTGGGACCCCAAAGAATTTAGCAGTAGCAGAAGCCCTGCATTAAAACAAAATTTTTAGGATAGTCATTTTGAGTTAACCAAAATAGAGACAGGCATCGTGGTATAGCTGACTTTCAAAACTAATGTTACCTGTAAAACTTCTTTTGCCCTTCTTGTAAGTGACATCTCTGTGTGTGTGTGTGTGTGAGGGGGTCTTTCTCACTGTGTCAGACAAAGTATGTGCAGACAGCAAGTGTGTACTCATACACTTCCAGCGAACCAGACTACTCACCTTTTAAACACTTTGCCTTGAAGGATTCTGATAAGTTACCCTGCTTCTGCAAAAGGAACTTTGGAATTCTGGGTTGCCTGCCTTCATATTCTGTTGGATTACAGATATAAATTTTGTATGCCCATCATATGAAATACATATCAATATACAAACAAAATGTACTGTTTTGTATGCATTTTGCATCAATATGCATAAACTTACCTTGAAACATTAAAAAAAATTATATATAAGGAAGCACAAAGAAATGTATATAATACATATATAAATACCCTTTCTTCCCACATGTGAACATGTACATGCACACATGGATACACATATATCCATGTAAACATATAGACAGACACACATATATATATATGTAAACATAAAGGCAAACAAACTCAACCTTTCCTATCTACATATACACATCCATGCATGAAAACCCACTATGAAATATACAATATCTGTACACACATTCACAGGCACATGATTTTAACACTACTCAATCTTTAATGCTCCTATGGTCCTCAAACTACTTGTGCATCTTGAGTCAATATCTAAATCTAATAATAGAAATTTTGTCACCAAATGTTCCCCATGATTGTATCAAATAAATTTTAATCTGGTATAGCCCGCTGCCGTATTCTGAGTTTCACAAAGATAACCTGCTAGTTAGATTTTTTTTTTGTATCTTAATGCCAGCTCAATAGAGACATACATAGATTTCAACTACACCATTACAGTTTCATAAAAGATTAGAAAACAACATCAGTAGTCAAGCAAATAGCTAAGAATATACTACTGCCTCAAGTTGTTTACTGGCATACCTTTAAATAAGGTGCAAAATTGTTCTTTCATTGCTGTTGGTAGCTCCTGAGCTATTATGCTTGGCTTCTATTTTAAAGAAGACACAGACACCATGCAGCATGAACAAAACAAGCAAAAAGTGACAAGCAAGTTTTGAACATAAGCATGCTTCCCCTTTGTCATGCTTTATGAATAAAATAAAATTTAGGTAAAATGGTAAAGGGCATATGGTCTCTGTACAAAGAAAGATATTTATCAAGCCTTGTCATGCTTTATTTACAAGTTTTTTTCAAAATATTATCTTGGTTTTCTGAAGATGTTAAAAAAGAAAACATTAAATTTATTAGGAAACAAAATAGTTTTGTTGTGGTAACAAGCAACATACAGAGACAAAGAAAAATGTCTCTAAAAGAAAAGTAGCATGCAAGAAGAGACAGGAGGATGCATGGTCTGATACAAGGTTGGGGTTGGGGGGAGCGGGAGAAAGAGGGTAGGGAATAAAAAAAAGGAATGACTGGACAGTAAAAAATAACAGCCTTATGAGAGAATAAGACTGCACTTACGCTTATACAAAAATAGTTAAAGGCCAAATTTTAAGTTCTTGGTGGGAAAGAATGGTTCGACCCAAGGAAGAGAGGTAAGGAGCATGTGCGGTGCTGGCTACCCAAGTGAACGTTATTCACTTATGGTTTCATCTGGCCCAACAATTAAGCACCCTCACCTACCTCCACTGGACTGAATCCATTCTTTCCTGGTGAAAGCAAAAGTTTGGCCTTGAAAGCTAACTCATGAAAAACATTCCTAGATCTGAAACCCTGGAGGCAAGTTATCATCACAAGAAAATATTGACAACCGTAGAGATCTTATGTCCCGCAAACTCAGCACATTTGCTTGGCATTATACGAAGTGCTACCTTTATAATCAGATTATACAAAAAGTGCTACCTGTGTGATAAAATTATACAAAGTGCTACCTGTACGGCCAGATTATACAAAAAGTGCAACCTTTGTTAGAAGATTTTAACGATGTGTTCAAATACACAAATGGTTAGGGTTAGTATACACATACAAACAGTTAATATTTTTCATTCACATTTACCTGTACAAAAAAATTAAGTTTGAAAATGATCTATGTTTTAAGTGTTGACCTTTGTGGTAAGATTAAATAAAAGTGCTTACCTCTTTTTTCACATTTTCTCTCTCACTGTCAGAGCCAAATGCTAGCAAAATTTCAGCTGACTTTAACCTGGATATGTAAGAAATGTATTTTTAATTTATTTAATGGGAAAATTAAAGTATATTAAGTGACAAATAGACATTATCAAGTCACAATGTGTTAAAAATGGGTACACCATTATGAGATGAGGCAATTTACAAAGCATAATATAACAAGAAACATGATGTAATACAACCTGTGCTAATCAGAACTGCATGATTTTACTTTCATAAATTAAATAAATGTAAAAACCTGCAATATCGAACAGCCTCGTGTAAAGCTGTTGTGCCATGCAGTTTATCCACCTTGTTGGGGTCTGTGCCATATTCTAGAAGCACCTCAACAATGTCCACGTAGTCACGCATGGCTGCTTCCACAATAGCACACTGGTTGGTAGCCAGTGATGGGAAATTTCCCATCAGCAAAGACACCGCCTCTGAAGAGAAATAGTCACTAATTCTGTTAAAAACCCACAAGTACAACTGGGACAAAAGCTAAGAATTCTGAAATTCGCCAACAAAAAATGTCTATATAGTTCCGTCGTTTGTTTTTTTTTTAATGGAGATTTTAAAAAGAAATAAAATGAATAGTACCCTTCCTATTGTACATGGCAGCTATGTCCAGCGGTGTATGTTTGTCCTTGTCCTCAACCCAGATATCTGCACCTGCCTACAAACACAAACAGTGATGAAGTAGTGTAACTAATTTAACAATAGTTAACAAACATAAATACTGAGCAAGATTTTTCAATATCTAACATTTTCTTAAAAATTCTGCTTGAACCCTCTACATACATTTCACCTTCATTTCCACAGGTTAGTGAAATCTCTTAAATGCCTGGAAACCTTCTGACCTATTTAAGGCAGCTGCTAGTAGTGCTGGTCATAAAATGATGTGCTCAAATACACAAATGGTAGTTAACACATACAAACAGTTAATATTTTTCATTACATTTACCTGTACAAGTTTGAAAATGATCTGCGTTTTAATGTTGTGCTGGCAAGCAATATGTAATGGAGTAATGCTGTCATTATTTTTGCTATTAACCTGAAAAAAAAACCAAAGAAAAAATATCAAAGCAAGAAATGGAATTCATAACATTTTTCTTGGCAAAGGAGAGTAAATTTGGGGGATAATTTTTTTTTTAAAAGACACAAAGATTCATGTGGATATGCATGTAGTAAAAGATTAGTTTATCCATTTATGCTAAAGCTAAGATGCACACATCTTTGTCCATTATTGTGTGAGAAGCAGTAAAATAAAAAAAGTTGATAAGGAAAGTTTCAAAAGAAGAACTCGGGATGAGCAAAAATGGAAGAAAGGGGAACTGAAGAAGGCAAAAAGGAGAAATTTTTTTTTTAATTTAGATTTATAAAAGGCAGTTATGTACTAGCCACTAAAGGCTAACTGGAGTCAAACATGAAATTAAACTCAAAGTTATGACAGATTAACAGAACATCAAGCAGTAATTTGTTAGAGAAACGTAACATTTTTCATTATCATTCATTATTATCCCTTTGCATTTTTTCTGTCCTTTTTTTATGATAAACACCATAGATTGAGTTGTAGAACTTTTGCCATAAAAACAACCCCTATATTTTTTAGACATCATCAGAAATAAGGTCTCGACTTGTTTCCAAAATGAACTTGAAAACTGTGCTATTCAAAGACTTGTATCTTGTAAACAAAAAAGGTGTTATTCATTCAAACTTGGAAACTGGCATGTTATAATAGACTAAACCCAGTCATTTAATAAAATTTGCGCTTAGGTTGACGTTAAATTATACAGCTGAAACTACCTCTATTCCTATACTATGTATCCCTTCAAGCAACTATTCAAAACAGCAAGAGATGATATGTGAGAGTAAACAAAAATGTTTATTAAAATAACAATCTATTTAAAATATATCATGACAAAGTCTGTTTCTGCCAGTTACATTATAAATAAGCTACATACATCTGCATTATTGGCCAGAAGCAATTCAACCAAATCTGCACGTCCATGGAACACTGCCAGATGAAGAGCTGTATTACTAAACAAAATAAACATCTCATCAGTATATATGCATCAGACATTTTTACCTACCTTCCTAACCACAGATATTTATGTGGCCAGTTCTTTCTGGAGCTGATACATTTCTACCAGATATTTATTTATATGTAAATTAGTTTTTTAAATGTTATTCTGCATTGCTGTGGTCTATTTTTGTGTGGACTATCATTTATTAAGACTGAGCAGTTAAATCCTATCAGCTTACAAAATTTACCCTTTAAAATCGTTTGCAAGAACATCTGCCGAGTAGAAAAGTAGCATTTCTGTAATGTCTCTGGATCCTGTAATTAGAAAAGTCACTATGATGCACAGTATATATTATGTACTACTGTTACCGCAAAAAGACAAATTGCAATATAACAGAATACCACAGTCTTGTACTTGTAAACCTTAACACTTTGAAAAATGTTATGGATAAACAAATTAAGGTACAGATAATGTGGATAGTTAACTTATTACAACAGCTATAGCCAACAATTTTTTTAAAAGTTGGCAAGATGGTACTGATAAAATTTAGCAGTTATTTAACATTTTTGTAAGAACTCAGAAAAAGTTGACAACACATATGTCTTTATTATTGTGCTTTATCTTCATCACTTAATACTGACAATGCATTATAACCTTTTACTACTGGGTGTCTATAATGCTTTATCTTTACCATTTAGTACTGCAAGAAGCAAGGCTGTGTAGCCAGTTTCTGTTTCTGATGCATTGACATTAATGTGTGTCAGCAGCTTGCGGATCTTGTTTCCAGTGTCCAGTGTCTGCCATATCTCTTCCTGTTCTCTTTTCTTCATCGATGCACTTGTAAGTAGTTTCTGTGTTGTTAAACAATAAAGAACATAGCCTTCTATTGAAAAGTTTAACTCTTTCACAATGATCACACTATATATTTTCAGACTTCATATTACACAAATTATTTGTAAATAAGTGATATTTCCTGTCATCTTAATTCACTTTTAAAAAATGGCATTATGTCAACTGTCACATTTTCTTTATAGAGACTAAACTCTTTGTTAAGGGATATCTGTTTGTGCACGTCCTAAGCACATTCTGGAACATTTAAAATGTGGATATTTAACTATTTTTAGAAATACTGTTTCATGTTAACAATTGTACAATGTACAACCTTCTACACAAAATACAGATAGTGCATGCTGATCCCCACAAAATCAAAAACTGGTATATATATATAGATAATACCCCAATCAATATGAATTCTGAAAAAAAAAAAGACATAACACCATTTCAATGGTTAAATGTAGCATTTTAAAACAACCATTTATCATATGGTGGTTCGTCATTTCAGCTTTGCCGCCACCAGACAGGTGCTCATTCTCGCTAAAACCACGTGCACGCCCACTTTAAAGTCCCACCTTAACTTTTTGAATATCTTTCGAACTGACAGCTTTCAAAAGCTCAGTTTCCTTGCCCATTGTATCTGGATGTTTTGGAAACTCCGTAACATAAATTGTCAGGGTCTGTGTCGTGAGTCCCTCGCTGTAGACCAGGAAGTAAACATCGCCAGTGTTTGGGGGGTTAATTTACTTGGGGTCATTTTAAATCCGCGTTGTTTGAACCACATTTATCTTGTGCAATACAATAATTTTCCTGATACTTGACTGCGCATTTAAACATTTTATAAATAGTAATATTCTCTTTATGCTGCTTGTGTCGATCTTTAAAAATATATTAATTGCACTGTACAGTGCATGTATCAGCTGGGGGCGGGCTATTCACACTCAATATTCGAAGAGAGAAGTGAATACGAACGATAGATATTTTATGAAGCAATAAACTGAATATGCGAGTAATATACAGATCTTCGATCAGTGAAGATAATTGTGGGCGGGGTCCACGACTCGGATGACTGGCAACTAGACACTTCAAACATTCGCTGCAAGTCTCGCATCCGAAGGAAGATGGCTGCTCATAGCCAAATGGTCGTGACAGTGTGTCTAGTCTTAAACATTTGCAGCTCCATAGTCATTGTATTATTGAACAAATGGATTTACACACACTATGCTTTTCCAAACATGACTCTGACATGCATTCATTTCATCGTGACGACGCTTGGATTGCTTGTTTGCAAGAAATTAGATTTGTTTCAACCGAAGAGCCTTCCATTCCTGCATATGCTGCCTCTGGCTTTGACTTTTTGCGGTTTTGTTGTTTTCACTAATCTGTCGCTGGAAAACAACACAGTAGGAACGTACCAGCTGATAAAAACAATGACAACACCCTGCATTATTTTTATACAAACCCAGTTTTACGCGAGAAGTTTTTCATTCCATGTAAAATCAACTTTGGTGAGTTGTGTGAATTTTGTATTGGTGGTTATATATAATTCACGATCGATGTTAATTCATATACTACCTACTATTCAATAGGGCTGTCAGTTTATTTGGGATGCAATTTTAAATTACCAACGAATATCATCAAACTAGACTCGAGCCCCATTTCAAGATTAGGCAAGGGTGAGGTTAATAGAAGAATATGAACAAGATGTAAAGATGCATTTGGAGTACACTATATATTTTAAAAATCAGGATAAAATCCCGACCATGCAGTTGTCAAAGCCAATTAGTTTCACAGACTTGTAGAGGTTTTGATATTTTTTGAGGGGTGGGGTTAAATGGATTTGTTTTTATAGAGGGAGGCGGGGTTGTTTAAATGAAGGTAATAGTCACAATCACAATGTCAAAATTCATGAGATACAGCAGCTATCACAGAATATAAAGGATTTATGAAACATAATAGCCATATATAACTATCCATAACAAATAGGTTATCAATAATTCTTAGCTACAACAGCCATAACAATCCATAAGAAAATATCAAGGATTCATGAGAGAGACATACAAGCTATGGAAAGACAGACTGATTTGTGCATGTTTATGGTGAAGTGCTCTTAAATTCTTCATTACTATTTGTTTCTTTAGCAGTTAATCATTCCTTACCCAGTTTACTGGGTGGTTGATGGCACAATGACTAAAGTGCCTGTCTGGGTTTGTTTCTGACATACCTCACTCTAGATGCATCATTGTTTACAAGGCTGACCATTAATGGTTTTCTCAGGGTACTCCAGTTTACTCCACTCTGTACATGTATTGTATGCATGCATGTTGTATGAAGATGCATTTGATGCCCATACAAATGCGCTTTATTATCGTCATTTTAGGCTTGATCAGTTGATGTACTGTAGTTGGCAAGTGATTTTCACTATTGTTTTTAAATTTAAGCATCATATTCCACTGCTTATAATCCCTTTTTTTCTTTATAATGTTAGTTATCTTTAGTTTATGCTTGATATTTAACTAAGTTTGTATATCAATTATAATTACTTTTGTACAAATGCTGTTGGAGTAGATGGACTAATGCTGTTGGAGAAGAAACAAGGAATAGTAGTGTTTTTTTTCATTACAAGTGGTGCGGGTATGTCAGATAGTTTTTCAGTCTGTTTTGTTTTGATTTTACTTTATTATTGGAACATATTTTTGAAGTGTGCATTTAATTGTGCTTTTGTTTTCCAGATACCAATTATTATCGGTGTTTTCTTGAACTCATACTATGATGTCAAATTCAGTGCCCTTGGCATTGTGTATGCCACAGTTGGTGTACTGGTCACTTCTGTTTATCAAGTGGTATGATGAAACTTTATATCCATAGGTCTGTAAAATGCTTCCTATATTAATAATATTTACAGCAAAGACAGCTGTAACTTTGAAATTCCAGTAAGGAGTGTGAGAGAAATGCTGATTTTACATGAAATCTTTATGTCACAGAATTGTAAGTCTGCAAAAGAACTTTCTGATGGAATTGATGAATGTGTGAAAAGTTATTATGTTTTTTTTTAAAAACTATTTCTGCAGCTGGTAGGAGAGAAGCAGCAAGAACTACAAGTCAATTCCATGCAGTTGCTTCATTACCAAGCCCCATTGTCAGCCTTCCTCTTGATCCTAATTATTCCATTCTTTGAGCCACTGGATGCCTTTCATGGAGTGCTGGACAGCTGGCCACTTGAGACTGTGGTCAGTGATAACAGTTGTAATTTAGTGGTCGAATACGGAG
Organism: Pomacea canaliculata; assembly: GCF_003073045.1. Taxonomy (NCBI): domain Eukaryota; kingdom Metazoa; phylum Mollusca; class Gastropoda; order Architaenioglossa; family Ampullariidae; genus Pomacea; species Pomacea canaliculata. Next base: position 19,239,874 of record NC_037598.1, read on the forward strand.
ATATGATTTTTATGTGGCCCAGCTTAACCTCATTATTTATTTATCACAGAGGAAAGTAACACATGTAAACTAAAGTATAAGAGATTAAGACATGGTTCAACCACATCAGAGAATATTTTATCTGCAAGGCTTACCTCTTTTCATGCACGTGACTATGGTCTGCTTATCTGCTGGTTTGACAGATGACAAAAATTATATCAAGTTTAATTTTTCCTTTTTTTCAGCTGATGGTATTCTTATCTGGTGTTGTTGCATTCACAGTAAACTTGTCAATATTTTGGATTATTGGAAATACATCACCAGTCACGTATCCTTTGCTGCTGCATAATTATTTGGAGGTGAACCATTTACATTTTACTGCCCATGCAATTCATATAGACTGTGAAACCTTCACCGTTTCTTTTGTTCTTGTTGTAGAATAGGAATTTGGTGTGATTTCTCTGGAACCTAATGTCATCCTTATGAAAAAAATTAGATATAACATGGTTGGTCATCTTAAGTTCTGCCTGACACTTTTAGGAGGCTACTTTTTGTTTGGTGACCATCTTAACAGTCTTCAAGTTTTGGGAATCATCACAACACTTACAGGTATGTCTACCGAGGACAGGTCAATTTGACCATCATTTAATTTAACCATAGCACAAAGTGATTCAACCACAGCCTATAGTCAATTCAGCCACTGACTATAGTTGATTTGACCAAATCATCATCTATGCAATCATTTGGCCATGAAATAAGTGAATTTTAATGTACTCTCCTTTCTCATTTTTGGTTGACGCATGTTGATCTTGCTTTGTGTATGTACATGTGTGTGGGAGAGAGTGGATCCAAGTCAGTGTAAATAAGTTTTTTTTTTTTTACTTATTCTAACATCTTCACATTTTTAATGCCTTACACTTTTATTTAAAAAAGGCATTCTGGCTGCTCAGCTGTTGCGTAAATTAAATGAAGCAAAAACTCTTTTTTCTTCCTTAATATATAGGTATTCATGAGCCACATCTAACAGTATCCTACTTTTCATTTGATTTCAATGATGGCTAACCTACATATATCACGTGACTAATTATTATCGAAAATAATTAATTTCCTTTTTGAATACTTATATTACACTGGATAGTAACTTCTGTACTCAGTGATCAAATCAGCTCATGGCTATGGTTGAATCAACTCTTGTGGTCGAATGAACTTGGTTGCATTGATAAATGATCAAATGGACCAGCGGCTTGTTTCTACCATTATTAAAGGCTAGCACACTAAATTCAAACGTAACATTGAGCTCAAGGTTGTTTTGGCTATTTAAGCAATTGACTGTCATAACTGTCAAAAAGCATAGTGATTTTGTTTTAAATTGTTTTTTAGGGGTAGGTGGGGAAAGTGTTTTAACTAACTGCTGGCATTACTAAAGCTAGCCAATGCAAGAGTTGCAAGCACAAGTCGGTGGGTCTTTGTGATAAAAGTGAACCTACTTTTTTGAAATATTTAAAAAGTTAGGTTTTGTCCTCATCTTGGACTGCAGGTTTGAATTCTTGGCTCTCTCAAATGGAATAGCTTTCTTCTTTAGATTTAGGGAAATGGAATCTTGTAAGTAAATGAATTCAGTCATTTGAAGATAATTTTGTGCTAGGGTTACTCTTAAAATGTAGCACTATATTCAAAAATCTGTCTTCTTGTATCATTATTTTAGCTTGTCTTTTACAGGTATTATTGCCTACACCCACTTCAAAATACAGGAGGCAAGGTTTCCACAGTTACCTGTAACACTGAGCTCCAAAAGTTGAGCATACAGCAAAAACAACTTTAGTTCTAGAGTTCTTGGGTCTTTGTATTTTTTGTTTTTCAGTGTTGTTGGGCTCAGAGAGGAAGAATGAACATGTACAGTGAACATTGGAGATAAATGATAAATGCAGTTGCTTGTTGACTTCTGGTAATTTTTTCACCTGTTGGTGACAGATTGTGGGTTGTGGGCTGCACACATATTACCGGTGTTAAATGCCTTATCTGAGGCATTTACACTAGTTCCTCCAGATATAAATAATAAATGGCAGTTATTTAAATACAATCCGAGGGTAATGTGTTGAGGGCATTACTGCCAGGCTGACCAGCGAGTGATCTGCTACAAATGTCAGACAGTTGCAATTATTAGGTCAAATGTTACCATAAACAGCTCTTTACATGGGTAAACTGCTTTGTACAAAACAAAAGTGTTAAAATTACTAGAGAACTTTTTTTCCCATATTGATGGACCAGGCCATAAAAATGCCCAATTAACATTACTGTCCAAGCTGTCTCATTGCTGATAGCCTTTAAATGATGATATAAAACACATCGTGGACTTTTGTAGCTTTGATGTTGTTAACTCCTGTTTATGTTTGCATTTGTAGGCATGTATCTCAAGAAGAGCAATTTTGGAAAGTGTCTTTTACTGATCTTATTGCAATCATTTTGAAAAAAAAAAAAGATTGGTAAGATCTAATTCAGAAAAAGAGGACCGTGGCCTTAAGATTTGAAAGGTCACCAATCTTTTGTTTATGGCATTTATTAATCCTCAGAGGTCTTCATCTAAGCGCTATATGGCATGCTTTATGCAATTCATAAGTTTGATTCTGGGTCAAATGTTTTTAAAAAAGCAGAAAACAAAAACCAAATGCATTGCATTTGTGATCAATGTCTTGTGATATTCTAGCTCAAAAGTGCTGGTTTTTTTAAAAGTCACTTTGCACATTATTAGTGAGTCAGTGTTTCTTCTATTGTAATCTGTGACAGTTTAGCACATTATTATTGCAGCCTTGTATTTCTCAAAGCAAGCTTTTGGGATTTGTTGACCAATTTTTATCCATTTTTGTTCATCATATGTGAACGTGAATCATGTTCTACATGGGTGTGTTTTGAAAGCATGGTATTTACCTTTCCTTTGCATGCACTTTCTTCAGTGTATCTAGATGACTTCTACACTAACATCACATTTGCTACCACTGCTTTTATAAATTCCTTGGACCTGCATGGAATTAACCAACCCCTAGCATCACATCAAGTGGACAGAAGCTCAGCAGTCATCTGCAGTTATCATACAATTATGAAGTAAAATAGGATCCGTTATGTTAATGAGGGGCTAGTGGAGATAATGACTGTCATTTTTTACTTCTCTTGTGTTAGATTTCTGATGAATATAATCCGTGGTCTTCATCTGGTTTAGTTTTGCAGTAACTTTGTTGATGTTATGTCAGTTTTCTTTATGTAGCTGTCCGACCTATTGATGCTCTATCACCCAAGGCAGACCAGCCACAAAACCTACCTTTTAAGAAATACCCAACTCTTCTGCTCACTCTAAAAAATTTCCCAGTATCATCCGGGCTTTTGTTTTTGCTCCTGTGTATACTCCCTGCTGTTTTCGACTTTGTTGTGTTAAGCTGTCAGTTTGTTTGTCCTCTCAGCTCATGATGAAATGCATTTTATAAATTCAGTTTAGTAGTATTCCATTTGTACAAGAGACAGAGTGTAATGTAATGATGAGCACATGAAAGAATTTTTAACACTTCTCAAGGGCACTGCTGACATGACAAATAGAGCAAGCTGCTGAAAAAAAGCTGCAATACTTTTTATGTTGAAGATACAATGTTTGAACAACATACAAAGAGATGGTTCAGTAAATGAATTATTTTTTTGTGTGATATACTAGTATCAGGGTTGTTTATGTGGTCTTTTACTCTTTTTGTGCACATGTATAATTTTTCTGAGTGTAAACCAGTTTTAAAAAATGGTCATCGCGTCAAGTGATGTAAGATGATCTTTAGCCACGTGACCCAGCATGACACCCCGTTGAAGACTATCCTTCAAGGCACCTTGGAGGGTAGTCAACCCTTTGATGGTCAAAGAAAGAACTGGCTTACGAATGTTAAAGACTGGACTGATCATCCTGTATAGAAACCGCTCACCGTTGCCCAAAATATGCAAGAGTGGCACACCGTCAGCTGCCGTGTCTGTACATGTGCTCCCCATAACAGGTGCCAGTCAAGGGGCGACTGATTAGTTTTATTATTGTTTTTAGTAGTATGCTTGATAGTCGAGTAAATTATCTCCCACTTAGTATGTGTGAACCACACATCTAATATGGGGGGAAAAAGCCAGAGAAATGAGTTTTGTGCAAAAAAGGTATGCTACACAACATTATATTAACAGAAAATCATCAAACGAGAAGCAAAAACCAGGTGTAGGTTGGATCATTGATCAGTCTGGTTTGGACAGTGTAATTTGGTTGCACAACTTGTGGAAACAGATAGTCAAGTAATTAGAGCACTGGTGTCCTAACCTGGAGATGTGCCAGTTCAATAGCTCTGATGCACCAAACTTTTCCCCAGTCAATCCAGCAGTTGAGAATGAATACCGGACTCCATAGAGGGTTGGGGAAGGTAAATGAAAGGGAGAAGAGATGGGCATCACCCTCATATAGAAAACCTGGCCCCACGATATATGCATTATCAAATATCTAAGTGTAGTCTCTAAAACAGGGTGGGCCATTTTATATCATTTGTGGGCCATACAAAATTATCAACTTAAAAATTAGACTGTTTGGTCCAGTTGTAGCTTCACCACAATGTGTTAGCACATATCTGTCTCGTCAAGTACCAGTGTGTATGTAATGGATGTTCGTTGCTTGTCCCTGAAAAAACTTACGCTATGATTCATTTAATATAAAATTATGTTACTTTGAAAAAAGCTCCTACTGAATTTTGAGTCCTGTCGAAGCCGTCTTGGCTAGGCCAGACCATATGATTTCACAGGCTTTATACTGCCCATGGACCAGATGTCCCTGCTTCAAAACCTCAATCTCCAGCCTGACCTCAAAAACGTTAGGGGATAACATTATTTTAATTTCTTATGCTTTTTTTAAAAAACAAAAACTAATGCAGGCTCTCTAGTTTAGGCTTTCAGTATGTGAAAAATTTTTGATTATCTCCCATTTGTAATTTTTTCCCATCAACGCCAATGACTGCTAACATATTTAAAGCATGACTTTTTCATTGCATGTAAGGAAGCACGTGCATGTGTATTTGTGAATATATAATATATGAAACAAAAATTTTGCTGTGGATGTTTGATTCTAAATACACAGACTGTCAAGAGTGTGAATTATCTTCCAGCATCACATGCCTGAATGCCAAAAATGCAGTCAAATAGCTTTTTCTGTCAAAATGGTTAAGCTGTTTTGCACGGTTACTCTCCGAATAATTTGTTGATATACTGTATTGCATTTCTTTCCATTGTTATATGGACAATTAGAAATGCTATGAAGACAAATAATCCATATGTTAGTACATATTTGTCTTAAGAATGCATTTGAATGCCGTTGCATGCATTAAGTGAACAACAAGGGTTGTGGTATGATAGTTAATAGTCTTTGTTGTGCGCCATAAACACATTTATGACACATCTGGGCATGTATACAAGCAAGTCTGTATAATGTCTCTGTTACTGTCCATGTTAATCATTGATGAAGTCCTTTGAAGATTGGTAGTCATCTTTACATTGAGAAATGTGCAGAGTGGATGCAAATCTTGTGAATGCACAATGAATGAACTGTAAGCAAGATGTTTGTTAGTGTTTTATGCAGTGCCAGCAACTAAGGCTATATCACAGCGAGAAAGAGGTCATGTTAGATAAAAAGGTTTTAAGCATGATGTTGATTAAGGAATTAGTAATAATAACAGGATTTATATATAGTTCATCTCACCAGGGGCAGCAGGGAAAGAGGCCATGTGATGAAGACATCACAATCAAGTACAAGCAAGCACAAAGTATATAATCATGCACCAATTAGCAATACAAGAACATGAAGGAACATAGAGATAGGAGCGTGGGGAAGAAAGGACAACAGAATGGACAAGTTAAAGAAAGTGTGTTCCAAAAGAGAGATGCTTTAAGATTGGAAGGCGTGTCCTAACATGGCTGTGCAAAGAGGCAGCCCATTCCAAATACTGAGACGGGAGAAGAGCGATAACCAAAAGTCTTGAATAGACAGAAGACTGACATGGGCCGAGCAAACTGATGTGCGAGGCTAGTATGGCAACACAAGTTCAGACAGGGACAAGGCCATAAACAACACGATAACAAAGAATGGCAATATGTAATTTGATAAGCCCAAACTGGCAGCCAGTTCAGATCATGCAGAAGCGGTGTGGCATGGTCAGCCTTCCGCTTATGGAATACAATGCAGGCAGCCAGGAAGATCTATGAACAGAGAGTCACATTAGTTAAATCTGGACAACACAAATACCGATAAGCTGCTTGGTGGAGGCAATAGAGAGGAGATGTCTGATGCTGCTGATCCTATGCAGTTTGAGAAAGATGGATTAGTAAATTGAGTTGACATCTGAAGGACAATTATATGTGGAAAAGAACTCCCAAGATTTCGGACAGACTGGAAGGAAGCGATGGTTGACCTGGAGACAGTGAGCCTTAGTAGCCTAAGACTGTTAATTCTACAAGCAGGCGTGGCTGTAGTAGCAAAGAGCAGTTTTCTATATTTGTATTCTTCTATTGTAAACTCTATGGATGTAAAAGAATAGCACTGAAGTAATGATGGCTAGTCATGCAAGTGATGGATTTTTGAGTATTCTTTTTATCTGCCAGGGATAGCCATAAAAGGGGTATTTACAGTGGAGTCTAGTCTGACAATAGTATGCAGAAAGTTAACAAAGCGTTATAAATGCATAAAGTGAAAAACATTGTCAGCAGAAAAGGCCTTAAAACATGCTTGACTTTGTCTCTCCTTTTTAAAGAAAAATGTGATAAGATTGGTAAGGATTGCTGAGAAATGTTGATGCAATAAGAATGTTGAACAAATATAATACACACGCACAAACATTCTCTCACAAAAAACTAGACTCATTGTAAAAATTTATTTTTGAAGGCATTCCTTTCAACCATTCATAAACATGTACAAAAATGGCACTACCTTAGACAAGCATCAAAAAGAACAGTAAAAGCATGAAATTCCTGAATCATTAGAAATTGTAGTTGTTGGTTAGCCATAACTGTTAAAATGAAAGGGAAAAAACTGAACATAAATGAAATTGTATGCAAAAAGAAAAACTTGTTTGAATCTCTAAGCACAGGTCAATCACGCTGATAAGACTATAGTAGTGTCAAAATGAAATGCATTCATAGTCCACCTTGTATATCACAATGCATACACTCTCATACTTGTGGTCTTTAGCACTGCTATGTATGCTTACTGGTTGTGTTAAAAAAAAAATCTAGTCCTTGACACGATGAATGATCATAAGGATGACTCCGCACCTGTGGTAGTTTGTAATTTAGGTAGTTCACTGGGTGTGGAGTTCTCTTCCCGCAGCAAGTTTCCAAGCACTATTCCCAGGAAAAGGATAAAACCAAGCTTGGAATGTGCTCGAAATGTAGCAGCACAGTCATCTGGGTTGTTTAGATCAACTGTATATAGCTGCACAGAAGAAAAAAACTCTGAACTGAAGGGTCTAAAAGGATTTAATGTGCACATGTACACAAAAAGAACGTACGCAGGGGAATGGAGTGAAACCTGTTTTTTTATATTTCAGGCAATATTTTATTAAAATACAAATATATGAAAATATTCTCCCCAATGCTAAAAATATATATGAACTGCATCTTCAGTCATTAAAGTTCTTGTAGAATGCTAATTTTTCTTCTCAGTGGGTAAAGTTCAGTGCAAGATATTTCCTCAAATCTCATGAATACCCTGCTTCTTTTCTTAATACATGTGTACATCATGCACAAAAAGAGGTAAAAAAAAAACCACAGCCACTGAGACTGTAAATGGATAGATTTAAGTGTTGAAGGCTTCAGTCCATGAAGCACTAGAACCATATGTTAATCAGGCAACTTTAGCTCATGATACACTAAAACTGTATGTTAATCAGGCATATCTGTGTGCAAATGAGATATCACAAGTTTGACCTCTTTCTGTGCATGGTGATATTTACAGGCTTGTATCTTGAGAATGAAAGTCTTTCACCCAGATTTGGAAGAAAACATCTTGTACTGAATTTTACCCAGTCAGAAAAAATTCACCCAACTGGACCAGTAAAAGTTAATGGATTCTGGGTTGGACAATGTGAGAAATGAAAGCATCAGAAAATGTTTTATAAAACAGAGTTGCTGCATGTCATGTTTGCAAAATTTGAAGAAAATGTTCACCCTGTACTTTCCCTGACAAACCTGATATAAAAGGTGAGCGCCTGTAAGACCCACTCCTGCAAAGTATGGCCAAGTGTGGTCACACATGATCCCAGTAGCCGTTAAGCAGCTAAGCATGACTGCAGAAAACCCAGCCAAATATGGCTTAGTCTTCTTTCCCAGTTTAAGAGCAGTGGACTTGACGCCAATGAGCATATCATCATATTTGTCCTGTTGTTTCGAAAAGAATGCATTAAGCTCCTTCTCTTGTGCCTTCTAAATATTCTAAAATAATTTTGGAAAATATGTGTTAGAAAGCTTATGGTGAAAAGTAGAAATTGCTATGCCTTTACTTAATATGAACCTGAAATCACATTTAACAAAGAAAAACCCACAATGCTATATACAATTTGGGTCTGGAAACAGCATCAAAGATAGTGCCAGCAGAAGAGATTATATTACAGCAGCTGACATTTGTCTGAAGATTTTGATGTTAACACAGGACTGAATAATGTTACAGGCCAATAAAGTTTGAAAATATTTGGAAAAAATAATTATTCATCTAGTGAGTATTCAAAATTTTGTGAAGTGTAAATACTGAGGGAGCATCCCCAAGCAAGGTCATTTTTTTCTGCAGGATTATACCAGTCAGTGGTTGTTCTTGGTGAAAAGAATCAAGACGGCAAAGACACTGTTCAGGCTTATACATGTTAAAATATACATATCCATCTCTGAATATTTCCTGTTTGAGCTGCTTAGAATACTGAAATAAGTAACATGTAAAAAAATGGAATATATTTACTAAAAGTGTTACAAGCAACACAAATCAAAGTGAACTGAAACATTAACTATACTGAACAGATGTATCATAAAAACTGGGACAGGTTAAGACAAATGTGCTCTTACAGTGAATTAGAACTGAAACTGAGAACCCACAACTCAACTTACTTGGTGTGCATAGATGGTATCATAAATGAGTGTCCACATGATCCCTGCGGCATAAAGGGGCAAACAAACTGTCCAATCACACGTCCCTTTCACTGCTGACCACCCCAGCAGCGCCCCATAGTTGAAAGTAAAGCCTACCACACAGTTCAGCAACCAAAACTAAATATGACTTGTCTTCAAGGGACTGCACTTGATGTTAGCCATTACCCCATACCAGTTACACCAAGGGAAGAGAGTCTGTTAATGACTATACCTGTTTCAACATTGAAAGTATTGGAAAGGGTTCCAAAGTTGGTAAAACCTTGAGTTAGAATGTATATTTAAGGATGAAGAAATGCCAGCAATGGACTCTAATCTCTTAAACCTACCAGTCAACCACTCCATTTAATTGTGTAATATTTCCAAAAGATGTCATGTAAATCTAATGAATAACTGAAGGTAGTTTTATGAGGGTATGCATTAAAAATACCTGTTCTTAAACTTTAAGTAGTATTTGTTAGATTTAGTTAACAGGTTTTAACTGCAACTAGTGAGTGATCTGCCCATCTAATACAGCTACAAATTATTGATCAAGGTTGTTTTTTTAAGACCAAAAATCATTACAATTATTTTCTTGTTTCTTCAAGCTAATCTGAAACCTTTACAACGACGAGGAACAACTCAAGTCTACAACTGACTACAGGCAATATGCATTGTTATATAAAACTAGGAACTAAGATGTTCTGTTTGTGAAGCCCTCAGCACTTTTACATAATGCATTTTAAAATAGGCAAGTCACAAATGCTAATAGTAGTTACTTTCTTCTGTTAAATCAAAAGAAACAACAGTATTCTTGGAAACAATGATAGTAAAGCAACTATTCTATATCTCTTTAAGAACCAATTAAAATGCACCAAAATACAAGCAAAATAAAACATAAAGTGAAGAAACAGTAAACAATAGCAGCAGCATGCATTTTGTAACCCAACACTCAGTGGCTAGGAGAAGTTAATCATTACCAGTACCAAAAATGCAACAAAGAAGCAAACAAGACATAATAAAACAAACGCAGGTAAAACAAAAATTAGTCTTCTTTTTGAAAATCTATCCTTGCAGACAAATACTAGGAAATGTATGTAATCTCAGAGAAAAAAGGCAAAAGCTTCATAAAAGAAAAAGCAAGGTTACTAATAGCCTATAGCTGACACAGCTGAGGGGTTCTTCTGTGCAGGCAAACACCTGATGGATGTGCTTTGGATCCCTATGTGAAGTATCTTTGTCTACAGAATCTTTACATTTGTACAAAAAAGCAGTTAAATCAAATGGTAGTTATAAGTGTCTGACGAGATTTTTGTGTTGAAATCCTAAAAAGTTATTAAAGGCTACACAAGGACTGAAAAAGAAAAGCTGCAGCTGGGAAGACTGAGAATGTGACAGTAGCACTGAGGACATCTCAATAACCTCTATTTCATGAAATATCATGCAAGGAGCAGGCAAACCTTTTAAAATCCTTGTTCCTGCTAACCTTCTCACAACAATGTTAAGACTGACTGATGGCCTTTATTTACAAATACTTTTATGCTAAAAATGGATGAAAGACAAGGATTTCAACACTACCTACCTTCTCTCTTTCATATTTAGAGACATATGCTTTTAGTGTATGAGTTTTATGCTTATAAGAACTGAATATCTGCTTCACAGAAGGAACATTTAATTATAAAAAAAGGGCAAAAGCATGAAAATACAGGTGGTAGAATGCAAAGCACAAAGCGTGTGTTCCAAAATTGTCTCTTTGCACTAGATTGTTGCCTCCCTCCTCCCCCTTATTCCTATGCATCGGCCACATATAAATAACCCAGTTCAAATGTTTACCGATTTCAAGTCACATGTACAGGGTAAATTTTATTAAATACCAAGAAGTTTGTACATTCCCACTACTGCTACCACTTAGTGGTCTGTTGTAACCCTACATAAATGTGACTGTCTCTATCATATATTTGCTCTAATCCATTAGTCAGACACTAAATAAAGTACAGGTCTAGCCACATTATATTTTGTTTATATCCATTTATGAGAACCCAAAATTATTTTTCCTATAGTCTTCTGGTCAGAAAAAGCTTTCAATGCCTCATCAATTTTTAACATGGGGGTGGCTTGTTCTCTGGCTGAAATACTGAGACATATGTCAGCAGAAGATATGCTCACTATGGTTTTTACTGTACTTGGACTTGCAGTAAGAGCAAATGGATAAATGAGATTTCCCAAGCAGCTGATTGCAATGCATATAACAGAAACATGATTGACTGGAGAAACATTCTTTTGAGATATGACAGAAAATGCACAGTTCCAAATTTAAGTGTATCTTGACAGAACTAGTTTGTAACATTCAAATTATTAGGTTTCTGTGAACTTATTTTATTCACGACATAAAGCTTGTTTTTCAACATGAAAGACCAAAGATAAATGATTAAAAAAAACTTGACCCTAACAACTCCATAAACTATCGCCCTGTTTGCAATCTCCCTTTTCTGTCTAAAGAAATTGAAAAGGTTGTAGTTCTCCAGCTCCTGAACCATTTCTCCAGCCACAGTCTACTTAGATCCTTTCAGTCAACCCAGCATGAGAATCATTTGACCAAGATGGCACTGTAATGAGTAGTGAATAATAATATCTGCTTGTGACATGAATTACACCTCATTACTGTCAATACTGGATCTGTTGACCTTGATATCCTTCTTGTTACTGTTGGTCTCATTTGTCCCTTGACTGGCACCTGTTGTTGAGGGAAGCACAAGGATAGACAAAGCAGATAACAGGGCCTGCCACTCTCGTGTATTTTGGGCGATCATGAGCAGGACGACCAGTCTTCGACAAGGTGTCATGCCGGGTCACATGATCAAAGACGACGACTAGCTTACATTGTTCGACTGTTGAAAGTAGAGGCTCCTGGTGTCCTATGAGTGTGGCAATCTTGTTCCATACAAAGTTGTTGGTTCTTTGTGTGAGATCCTCAGGCACTTGATCTTGAATGCCTGGATTCTCCTTTCTGTTTCACATGTAGCATTTATGGAGCAGGATCGGTAATACCAGGGATCTGTACAGATTGTACTTGCTAGTGATCCTGATCTTATGGCTATGCCAGATCCTATCTAGCTTAGCCATCACCACTGTTGCTGTTGTGATTCTGATGCATGTATCTGGCATGGAGCTGCCATCCTTGGAGAGGTTGACTCCCAAGTACTTGAAGCTGATAACCTCTTCAAGCTGTACCCCATTCACATAGATCTCAGCTTTGCTGTTGCACTGATCATAACTTTGCTCTTTTCAGTGATGGTCTCCATTCCATATGCTTTAAACATGATACACCCCTCCTTTGCGATGTTTACTTGCACTGATGACAAGATTGATGAACCATGCTCCAGTTGTCTTAATGGCCTTGACCCCAGCATACTTGTCTTGACTGCCTGACTGTGCCTTCATTGTCTTCTTCTTTGATATGGCATCACCCATACACTGATGATCGTGCTTCTTATACAATTCTTATTCATTAGTAGTTTTTGGTGTACAGCACACTGAACTTTCTCTACATGGGGATATGCACTCCACACATTCTTATTATCTGTATTATTATTAAATTGTGAGAAAACTGTTGATGAGAAAGAAACTTGTTGACAAGTGCTGCTGAAACCAGAACATGATCTCTTTTTTTCTATTGCCAAAAAGGGAAGAAAATACTGCAGAAACGGGCACAATTTCAATGAACCATGCTTCAAAGGACCATGCAAGAACAAGCCAAGAAGACAAAAAAAAGGTCTCAGCAAAGGTCCATAGCCAGTTTCCAAGCATAGCCCATGATTTCTGAAGTGTTTGTGAACAATTTCTGGCAAATGTTTGTTCTATACATCTGTACCCCGCTATAATAAACAATATCTATTTCTTTTGATTAAAGGAAAAATAAAGGTGACAAACTATTAACAGATCAGTTCTAGAAATGGTTTACATACAGAAAGCAGTTGGATGCTGATATCTGAGCATTATGATAACAATGAACATCCTCCGTTTACAGAAAACATGCACTAGTAAAAAACAATACTCAATGCTTCACACTCACAAGCAACGAACTTTCGGAACACCAACCTCTCAAAGACTTATTTGAACCCTTTAAGCTTCACATTATTTTGTCATGCCAGCACTATATTCCATTGAAAGATTCTAGCTAAACCTCTAATAAACATTATTTTGATATCCTTACAAAATTTTTTTTTAAATGTAACACATTATGTTACATTTTCAAAATGATGACAAATATGCCCCAACTGAAGAGCTGGAAAAAACAGAAGTGTACCGACAGCACTTTTGTGAAGCTATGAGGGTTATAAACATGTAGTACATGAGCAGACATGCACTTTCAGATTACATAGAGTGTTTTAAAAGAGATAACAAGTCTACAAGCCATCTTGTCATGGCTGATGGATGAGAATTAATTTTTCTATTAGGATACATATTTAAATGCTGTTCATTTTAGCTTATCACAAAGAGCTAACAGCAGAGACAAGCAGCATGAAAGAAACCAACACAGCACCACTTCTACTTTGAAAAGGTAACAGAAATCTACACCCTGCTGCACAATTTCTAATTTGATACATGAAGAAAGTGAACAGCAAAAAAGAGGTCTTATAACAGTATCTATGAGCTTGAACTGAGCATTTCTTGGGTTAACAAATTTAAATCTGGGCTGCAGAATAATACACGTGTTAATCACATTAGTAAGTATTACTACTCAAAATTATAACTCACATTATGATGTGAAAAAACTTTCAACTCTTTATTAAAAAAAACCCAATAAAAACAACGCCAGAACACTTCATCTCATGGTCAGCTTAATAAAGGAAAAAAATGCTCAAAATACCATGCATATCAAACTCATCCTGTTTATGCCTATCAATATTTTTATACAATTAAATCTTAATTTTTATGCCCAGCAGATATTGCTAAAGTATAGTTCAATGTATTTTTTCATTTTGTTTTTGATTTATCCAGTGAACAAGTATCACATTCAGATCTGTTAAAGTCTTCCTTGCAATTTCCTCAAGTTCACAGTAAAACAACAACTAAGAAAATGCCATAGGGCCATGAGGTGATACCTTCATGCACACCAAATTTTAGAAATGCCTGTAGGTTCTCTACACAAAGTTAAGCCACAAAATTGAGATGTCAAGAAGGACAAAGACATGAATAGACATTTAAATGAGAACTTGCAAAAATGGTTTAATGTACTAAAATTGTCTCCTCATTTAATTCATTTATTAATTCATTAACTCATTTAATGTCTCATTCTTGTTCTCAGGCGCTAAGAGCATGCTCCTTAGGAGTGTGAGTATGCACTTCACAAATTTTGTATTTATTATTATTACTATTATTATTATACATTCTTCCACGACAAATCAGCTTTCCATGAGCATCACTGATTAAACCCTTTGAAAGTTTCGGATGATGTGAACTTCTTATTCTGTTAACCAAAAACCACCAACAATGCTGCATAATTCTGCAAGTTTTGAAAAATAAAATGCAGTAATAGATTACAGAATAAAAATACCACTCAAGTTTGTCCCAAGTACCTGGTGAGAATAGATAGTATCATAGAAAATTGTGTGCAGCACACAGGCCAGGTACAAAGGCCCAACGGGCCACTCCAGGCCCCCTCGCAGGGCTGACCATGCCAGCAGCACCCCCCAGTTCAAAGTCACACCTGAAAGACACACCATCTCAACATTCACTCACAGTGCATTTGCACTATTATAAAAATACCAAATTTCTATTTCTTGGAAAAATTATACCTACCAATCTACCAATCCATCAGTGAAAGGAAAAACATTTTTCCAAAATCAAAACTTGTGCTGACTTACTTCCTCAGTAAGCAGTCACTGATGATTCATAAAAAAAGGGATAAATACAAAATGTACCAAGTCTAAATGAGTATCATTTGCAAGTTTTGCCTTCTTTAATTTATGGCTCAAACAGATGTCAAAATTCACAATTTATGAAGGATCAAAGAAAAGTAAATAAATTTTTTTTTTCCCTGAGCCAGAAATTGTTTTCAAACAAAATTCAGAATCAGCAACCTATAAAAAAATAATCAGATATCTGATTTTACAAAATTAACTTTAAAACAGCAGTAGGTCTACTAAGGGCAGTCTTCGAGGATGCTAAATTCATAAAGACTAACAAGCGAAATCCCAGTCTCCACAAAGAAAATATGCTGTTTGTAGAAATACACACCATACTATAATTTAAAAAAAAAATACACATAGGCTTTTTTCCAAGATGTTCAGTCTTCAAACAAATTTAAAAAATAAGTGAACTTGCTCTGAAGCCATGGGCGGAGGTGGAAGAGAGGTAATAGAGAGGAAGATATGTAAAATGTATGAGAAGATGCAATGGGGTTTATTACAGCAGCCTTAATACAATAAAGTTTTATTTTGTGTTGGTTTTCTTTTTGTACTGCATGATAATGGTCATAACAGATTGCAAGCAAAGGTTGATGTCCACTATGGTGAAATGGTTAAACTAGTGTGTTTAAATGACACAGTCTTACTTGGAAATAACAGGTAATCAAAGTAGTTGAAATGTGAAAGACTGTTTTAAGTACGGTTGATGTCGTCTTAAGACAACATTTAGCTACTTTTGAAGTTGTGTACACTATCTTGTTGCTTATTTTATCATTTACAACCAATAAAAGATGATAGAGAAATGTAGATACAATAGCATTAGTTGAGGGGGAACAACCATTGGAAGATAGCAGGGCAACAAGCAGCCAATCACCTAAATTCAACTATCACCATTCAAAGAGGAGAACAAGGTCAGTTCTCCATTACAGAAAAAATAATTCATATATGGAAAAATAAATAAATTATTAAAAATAATTGGAGTGAAGAATACTGTAATTACATAATTTATAATGACAGTGTTTTGCATGCTATAGATTTATGATATATGAAACCCTGGTCAACAACCAGCTTATATCTCCGTTAAATAAGCAGCTTTATAATGAGATAAATCAAAAATCCATTCCACATTACTCATATGTTTTCTAGCTATGACAAAGGTCAATACGTGAAATTATACACACTTTCTGGAAAAAAAAACCCAAAAACCCATGAAAAAGACTTCCTGTGACTCACCCAGTACCACCTGTGGCCAATAGGTGTAACGTTTTGCTAACGGATACAAAATGACAAGAATCATGGATGCAGCACCAAGTAATATGCTGCACACAAAGAAATGTAACTGGTGTATTGCAAATATGCATATTAAAAACATGTGTGTGAACTTAAGTAAACTGAATAAAGATTTTTGGGTCAATTCAAGAAAAATAACAGGTCGCAAAGCTTGTCAGTTCTAGTATGACTGGTGTCTGAATATGTAGTAAGGTCCTTACTGCAGTGAAGCATATGAATGATATGAATGTCTATACTTATTAAAATCTTACTATCATGTGGCTTTACATACACTACATATAAACTGTATGCATTAATTTTTTTTTAAATGTAAGATTTCCTTTCTTTGGAAATACTGGGTACAGTTTTACTAAGGGCACAATTTTCCAAATAAAAGATGATTGGTTCATGAGATATTACCTGTATGTATTCAGCTGAAGCAATATTCCCAAAGAAATAGAAAGCTGTGAGGCAAGAAAGACAAGTGCCTGGAAATGTGTAAGTTCTCCACTGGCAAGAGGTCGTAGTTTTGTCCGTTCCACCTGTTAAAAGTAAAAATTTTTGCCAGTCTGGGATTAAGTATATCAAAGTTACTAAATTCAAGGAATGTTTTTGGGCTTTTGTCTTTGAGTGGAAATAGTTACAAATACTCCCTATTGTACATATAGGTAGGTGTGTGTTTTGAACACACACTATCAAAACTTGCCTTTTTATCAAAATCTTTGTCCCACATGTCATTAATGATACAGCCAGCACCTCGCATAAAGAATGCACCTGCTCCAAAGAGTGCTAGGAGTCGAGCATCAGGTAAGCTGCCAGGAACCGCAGCCAAAGCGATGCTCCAAGTGCACGGCCAGAGCAGCAACATGGTGCCTTAAAAGCAAAAGACGATCAATATTAAATTTTAAATAATAATTGTTATACATAATTTCATTTAGAAAAACAGCTTTGTGTTTTGACAGACTGGTAGAAAATAGAAGCTTACCAATGGGCTTGTCGAATCGAATCAGTCGTAAATATGGCTGAAACGAAGGAGGAGATGCTTCCAAGATAGCTTTAGGTGAAAAACTGAGCATCCTTGTTGGCTGATGACAATGCACCCTATTCAATTCATACTGTATTCTTTTCTGAGGATGATGCATACAACATTCACGACTTCCTTTCATGCCAGTGTATATATGATGAAATCTGTCTTTCTTCTTTTGAAGATGTTGATGCTTGACACAGAGTAAATTTTGAGCAATTAGGAGCAGTGAAAACTGTAGACATTGTTTGTGCTAAGACAGATGGTTGTGGTTTCACTTGGGTTGATGAGCAGGTGGCGTGAACATTGCAACACTGAAGAAAAGAGGGAAGGGGGTCAGCCATTTACTTTCTGATGGAAAGAGAAGCAATGCAGAGGAAGTTTCTGTTCCTAACAGTGTCTGTGTGACAGGGGGCATCATGGTCTTCAACAACAGATGACGAGCAAACATTGTGAACTTGTGCTGAAGTTTTCTAACTTTTGGTCTTGAAGAATCCTGAAAGAAAGAGTAAATTTCCTGGAAATATAACAGAATTTTATGCTTTGAACTTAACTTGTATATAAACTATCATGAGAAATTTAACCTTATCTTTACACTTAATCTGTGCACAGTAATTAATTGTTATGTATTTATGAATGTTCCTTTAGCATGCTGTTTACATGCATAACTCATGGCTACCACTGTCAATCCCGGATTCCCAGACTTTTATAATGTATGTTACCAATTCTTGTCTATGTGGTTAAAACATACTGTGATCATCTACAACGTATGATTTCTATTCGTTTAAACGCATTGTTTAACACATGCTTAAACTGCTTTCCACATTGTGTAACTAATAATAAATGTACATTTATAGAGCACTGTACATTTGGGTCGTGCTCTGAACGCCAATTCATTTACATAACAAACAACACGAACAGCAGAAGTTGCAAAACAAATTAAAACAACGAATGCAGTAAATAATATGTAACAATAATTTGTGGTGTAAAACGCATTGTTTCTAGTGTACACAACAATAATCTGTTTGCGAATGTGTCGTACCTGAAGATACAGGCATGAAATCCAATATCAAAAATCAAATGTGATTTTGACGATCCCACTGATCGAAATATTTAATCGCATTTTTAAGTTTTCGTATTAGTATGCGTCTTGTAAACGCAGTGTAGTTCGTTAGATAGTCATTAGGCTCTTCGAGGAACTCATGGGTAAAGGACGAATAACAACGTACTTGACCTTTGTCCTTACTTCCAGGGTAGATATTTTACAAACAAGACATTTTAGTATTAGAAAATGCTTCTGTGTTTGATGTCAGTTTGTAGAATATATTTCTCTATTTTTTTTAAAAAATTTTTTTAAAGCAAGATCTCTTGTGTCACCGGTCGATTCACTATTTTACGGTTCAACCAATAAGCCTCTAAGAACCAAAATTCCGATTTTTGTTTCCCCAAGAGTTACTTCCCATATGTCTCCCACATGCTGAAAATAGGCTTAGACCACGGAAGTGTATACGTGGATTGCTGTCTGTCTGCCAGGACCAACTCATAGGCATTTGCATAGTTGTCTGATGTTAGTCTCGGTGAGCCGTAACAAAAAATGTGACTAAACCGGAAGCTTTGTACAATCATGCCTCGTTTTAGTAGTTAATCTGAAATGTGAATAAACCGAAAGCTAGATACACAACTGCCTCGTTTTAGAAGTTAACTGAAGAAAAGCAGTCCAGTAATTTCGTGCTAAGACACGCAAAGATTCGAGACCACTTTTATATATGGCCCTACAGTTTAATATTTTCTTGCAAAACATCGTTCTGGCAACCCATCACAACCATCATACATGTGCTTATATTTCGATTGGTGTAAGGCCGATCTACAACCTACGTACGCTTTGGAGATGACAGATCTGTTAGCAGGCACTAACAAAAGAACTGGAAGACCTCACCAACAGACTGACAGCTATAACAGTTCGAATGCGGAGACAGGCACTGAAAAGGCCAAAGTTACGATTAATGACAATTAATGGATGTATATGAGCGGGGTACAGTTAAAGAAGGTAATAATAATAAAATTTGTAAAGTGCATACTCACACTCCTTAGGAGCATGTTCTCATAGCGCTTATAAGAACAAGAACGAAACATGCATGGACAGCATACGAGGGACAGGAAAACAAACAAATAACAAATGAAGTATAAAATAAAAAACAACCCACTAAACGAAGAATAAAATAAAATACAGAAAACACAAAGAAGAATCTAATAACAAGAACAAGAGCTGAGAGTAACATGATATTGCAAAAGGTAGGGCGTGAAAAAGGACTAGCATTATGGGAAACGTTAAGAGTAATTAATGCTTACGGAAGGGGTGTGTTTTCAGCGCAATAGTGGGTATAGGTGGCGGATATGGAAAGGAAGAGAGTTCCATTGTTTCGCTGCACAATAACTAAAAATCCTGTGGCCATATGTTGTTTTGGTGACAGGAAGAAAAAGAAGATCATCAGACGACGAGTGGAGTTGTCTAGCTGGGACGTAAGGGAAGAGCAGTTCAGAGAAATAATCAGGGCAGGTGCCAGCAAAGATATTAAAACACAGCACGGACAGTTTGTACTGGATTTCTTCTTCTCGAACATAGCAGGGATTCCTTTTTATCATCATTGAGTTTCAGTTTGTTTGACACCATTCAGTCTTTGACTTCATTATTACTTCTTTATTGACTTCTATTTTGCTGGTAGCAGAGTGAGATTCAGCCGGTGGAGTGGAGCAGTACAGCTTCATATCATCAGCATATGATTGAAGAGAAATGTTGTGAGACTGGATGAAATTGGCTTCATTTACAGAATAAACAACTGGGCCGAGTACTGAGCCTTGGGGGACTCCACAAGAAAGTGGAGGAGGGCGAGATGTTTGAGTCTGCGTCCTATCAGTGAGATAGTTAAACCACGCTAGTGCAGGTCCAGAACCCGTGCACTTTAGAGCATAACATCTATCCCCAAGTGGAGACGTCAGTTGTGTTTTGTTTATGTGATTATTTTTGCGATTGTAGATAATTTGTAAGTTTGGAAGATTTTTCAAATTATAGATTTACAGAATATCAGTTCCCAGTGTACTACTCGAGTAGTACATAAACTAAAAAAAACTAAGTTCCCAGTGACTAATGATACAGTGAAAAGAGAGTTGTCTCGACTTTAATCAAGAAAATTAATCTCCTCGGGAATCCAAAACCACTGTAACTTTTGATCAGCGTTAATCAGCTAACAAGCTTATTTGACATTGATTTTGATTACTCTCCAGAGGAGAGTGGGCCGATCCTGGAGGTACTGCAATACCAGGCCGACCCGTGGCAGAGGTGGAGCAAGCCCCTAACACTCCGTCATGTTTCAAAAATCAGTTTAATATCGAAGTCCCCCAATGGAGGACGTATCAGATATTAAGCTGATAAGAACAGATACTACACTTTGATCTTAGCCAAAAGGCCGAGAAGCGATAACTAATAGTGCGAGACATTTGTGACAGTATCATCTGACTTTCCGTGATATTCGGGTTAGAAGACATAGCATGCTGTATAAGTAGCTTTCAATTAAAAACTCGCCATAATTGTAACAGTTTACTTAATATTCTGACTACAAATACTATCTTTAACGTTTTACCGTATTTCTACAACTACTTTGTTACTAAGAAACAGCGATAAACATTCAGAGATTGAAACGGTACCCAGCTTTTCCGAGCGTGTGCAAGGGAAACAACCCGAGTCCCTCAGTAGCTTTCGAACAGCTCTAGACACAAATAAGGAATTGGAATCTTAAAAACTTTACCCTCCACCCGGACACACCCCATCCCCACCCAGACCCCTTCAATTTCGAGACCAAGTTCACTGTGTAGTGTAGCGTCAATACGAACCGAAATAACATTGGAAGAAAGGGAACATACATGGGTTCCATGTCCTAAGTAAATGGAATCGATATGACAAATAAGTATGTGCCATATGTCGTCCTGCGAGACGTCACCGAAAGGCACACTATATATTATTAATTTGTCTGCCTATATAATGTCTGGGGGCTTGTCGCGGTCTCTCCTCCGTTTCCCTACGAGCATGCCTATTGGACAGTTTTGAAATATTTCAAAAGTTTTGCCAAATTTTACCCGTATCGAGGGAGAACACGTTGACTTTCACTGAGCGAAAAACACATCAGAATAATCACAGAAAATTCTCTACGACTAGCTGGTGTATTTGTGTGTGAAAGATATTTATTTTGCACTATAGGTTTATCATGTCGTTTAATTTATTGTTATATATGCTGAGCTTTTTCTTCTTTCCGTTGTCGTATTAATCGTGGAATTTTGTGCATGTGACGTCCTGTGTAGCTTTTCTGTGGGGTTGTCTCGTGCAGTTGGTGCACGTGAAATTCTGCAGGCACACGTAGGGCCTTTAGTATTAGTATTTAGTATTAGTGAGTGTACGATAGTTTTATAAAGTGTTCTAATCCACCTTTCCTCGCCTACGGCCATACCACGTTGAACACACCGGTTCTCGTCCGATCACCGAAGTTAAGCAACGTCGGGCCCGGTTAGTACTTGGATGGGTGACCGCCTGGGAACACCGGGTGCTGTAGGCAAACCTTTTGCTTTTCTTGCGTTGATTTAGTGTCAAATGCAGCAGACAGGTCCAGTAGAAACATCGCCGCTGTAAAAGGCAGATAAAATGTCGGTAGTCACTTTAATTAGTTTCAGTGATGTGAAAAAGTCTATATGCTGACTGATCATAGTGAATGAGCTAGTGCTGTAGTAAGTGGGCCCAGAGCTGTGTCATAACTACTTTATTATCTTTGAGAGAAGAGACAAGTTGGAAACTGGGCGATAATGGTTCAACACGTTGACATCAAGCATGGATTTCTTAAGAAGTGACTTCACCAAGGCATTTTAAAACAAAGATGGGAAAAAAACCTGATGACAAGCTGACATTTACAATGTTTGTGATGGAAGGAAGTAAAATATCTAAAAACTCAAGAAGCCACCAGCTGGTGCCACTAACCTTGTAGTGGTGTGGTGGCTTGCAAGCCTCGTCGATCCACCGAGCGATGTCGGCGGGAGCCTTGTGCTCCTGACAGGTCTAAGCCGAACAGGTCTGTCAGGTGAGATGACTAAAATGTTGCACCCTGGCCCTCCAGGTTGGGGGTTTTGCTTAGGACTAACAAACCACTCATGTAAAACCAAAAACTGATACAGAAACGGCAACAGCATCAAAACAAGGGCATAGTCGGGAAGGTGGTGCGTGGGAGAGGGGGGGGGGAATGGAAAAGTAGAAGACGTTAAAAGACGGCACTTAAGCATTGTTTTTTTTCTAAGAATTTTTTTTGCATACTGTCTCATACAAACGCATTTCAATGTTCCACTTTCCATCGCTTTTTTTCTTTTTGACATTTCTCAATAGAATTTTGACACTGGTCTTCCTCTTCTCCTCACTAAGTACCTTTGAAAAAAACCTTCTCTGCTTTTTATCAGTTAAAAATCGCTACGTTGAGCTATGACAACCAAGGTCAACATTGTTTGCTTGCATCTGGATAGTCAAGATTCGGCTGTGTTTACACCAATTTTGCGTTTTTGATGGGGGGTTGTGTGAGTTATATAGTAGAGCATTCTGAACTTGTACTCCATGGAGGTTAGTAAAATCATCGAGAGCTCTCCGTCTCTCACGACACGGCTTACACCTGCCTGAGGTGTCGACTGCTTGCTCTATTTTCTGTCGGGACTGCGTAAGACCACCTTCTCCTTCAAAAGACCATCTGAACTACTTCCAAAACGACCAAAAGTCTGCATTTTTAGAAACCGTTGCATGTCTTTCGCGGCTCGAACAGAGGCGTACTGGGCCAGAACCCCTTGTTGTCTGCCTTTCATACACGAGATTCTCTTTGTTTTCGTTGAGAGAAGAAGTAGAGGGTGTTTTAGTGCCGTTCGATGGACGTGTATTGGTCTGTCTGCCAAGACCAACGCCGAGCCTCTTGCGAAGTGATCAGCTGTTAGTCTCGGCGAGCCGTAACAAAGAAAGTGACTAAACCGGAAACTTTGTCGTCTCATGTCTCGTTTTAGCAGTTAACTGGAAAAAAATCGTCTGCCAGCAGTGCAGGGATATTAGTTCGTGGTTCGAGTCATCCGAGGAGATCTCCTCCTGTAAACTTGGTTGGCCGCAGTTGCTTTCTCTTCGATGCGACTCTGGGTGTTCCGGAGGAAACGTCACAGGCTGCGTTACTCTCAGCGACTGAACACACCTCAGCTTCGCCGTTTAAACGCAGTTTATGTGGCCTTCCCTTTTTCTCTTATTACTGTTTTCAGAAGGCAGCGAAACAGATGGCTTCTCGGGAAACTTCACTTTCTTGCGCAATGTTTTTCTGGGGTCTGACGATGAGTATCCTTTTTGCCTCCGGTGAAACGCTGAAGTCATAGGTGTGTCCTTAAGTTTCTGACACCAATCATTCTCAAGGGGTGAGCATTCTCGCTCTTTGTCCTCGACAGGCACTTGTTTCAAAGATTGGATATACCTTTGGACTTCTTTAATTGACCGGAACTTCTGTCCATCGGGACTGAAACGAAAAAATACCGTGCATTGTTGAAATAGAAGAAAAAACTAAAACTTAATAAGCCATAAACGACTACTGATTAACAAAAAGAATAGTACTAGAATATAATAAACCACATTCGATCGAATCTGTGTACCTGAATGCATGACCAGCAGACTGAGGCCGTCCTTCATTGTTTCGGCCGTGCGACTTCTGAACGAATGAATGTAGATCACATGTAAGCCTGAACTATGAGTGTATGAGTCTGTTACGGTAAAAGTGCGACTACAAATGCAACTGCTCCTCTCTTGTCTGCCCTTTACTGCCCTAACACTCACTATCACTGAGGGCTTATACACTGTGCAAAAGTTATCTAGAAACATCCAGTATCTTCTCGTCACGCATGCATGCTCTTACACCGAACATTGCAAATACTTACCTGTATAGATACATATCGCTTCTGCCAGCACTTTGACCACTTTTACGCTTGACCCCATATGCGGTCCAACCAGAATGCAAATCGTCGCTGAATGCACAAAAGAATTCAAAAGATTACAGAAGACTTTACTTGATTCAATACATATAAATGCAATTGTTTAATGCTGCAATCTGCAAGGCCATTAAAATGCTAGTACTTTTTTTATACACCTTTCCTTTTGCAATATTATGTTACTATCAGCTCTTGTTCTTGTTATTTGGTTCCTCTTTGTGTTTTCTGTATTTGATTTTATTCTTCGTTTAGTACGGTTTATTCTTTAAGAGTTCATATGTTATTTGTTTGTTTTCCTGTCCCTCGTATGCTGTCCATATTTCGTTCTTGTTCAGTTACTGTCAAAACCAAGTAATAATCATTCTTACAGAATACTCTGGGCCCTGGTCGGGCTCATGACAGTAAACACTCTTGCTCTGTCTCTGGCGACGGATGGGTGTATGACGAAAGCCTCGTGGTCAATGATTTGCTGCTGAGCCATGTAGTCTTCGAGCTTAAAAAAATAAACACAAGGTGAGATAATGATGATCAGCAACAGCAGCCTTAGTTTTCTCACGAACTTTCATCACAAGAACATGTTTTGATGGCAGAACTCCTTTCCCCGAGAACACTTATTTTTTTCTGTCTGTACAAACATATTACAACCGCTCTCCCTTTTCCCGCTCGTCTGTTGAGGTCTAGCTTGACCACAGATAGTAAGTACAACGTAAGGTTGGCTTAGTGAGTCTCCTTCAGTCAAATGTAGGGTCTGTAGTGTCACCCGTCAAACATCCCTCTTGCCCTGAGGCCAAAAGTAGTCCACTTCGGTACTCCGACTGGTTGGTTTATTTAGCAGGAAAGTGCTTCCACTTGGGTTGGCGTTGTACGGACAGTATCAGTACTTTGGGGGGGGGGGGGAGTGAGAGGTCGTCCGTAACGGGTGGAGGGTAACATTGCAGCGTGAGAATAGGTGAATGTGACCACTACAGTCCTCCGCTCTACCAACTGAGCTATCACGGGAGCATAACGTGTTTTCTAACGACCGTAACGTGAACATATCTTCATTCCAAATTTTGTGAGTAGTATCGATATTCCTGTTTCAGGTGTAGCTATCTCATCCTAAGACATCAACTGTTGAGCCATGAAGTGTGCACAGTGCATGTTACCCTATTGAGATGATCGAGTTCAGGTGGTCTACAAATTTTCACGTGTTGTGGTGTGTGTGCGTGAGAGAGAGAGAGAGCGAGCACGTGGATGTCTGAGGTATAAAAATAATTACAAGACATACAGCTGTAAATATGCAAAATTAAAATAAAAAGTAAGTAAAATACTTCCGTGAAAAAGCTTCAAATAAAGAATCGTTGGCTGCTGTTGTTCTTGCAAGCAATCGGCGAAGCAGAACTGTTTGGTCAACGCCGCGCATGCGTAGTGGTATTCAAGGGTTTGACGCAGGGTGAGACTGTAGTCACGTGATGTGTATGTGTAACATGTTACATGTACAACGCGGTGTGTGTAGCACATGTTCAGCTTATGACCTCAGCTGTACATCCAAGGGCAACGAGGTTCGGGGACAACCGAAAAATATTTGATTTAAAAAAGAAGGCTGATTTACAACTAATTAAGATAAAATAACCAAAGATAAAAAGGATTGAAAAAAAAAATAATTAACATTTACTTAACGGTAAGACAAAATAAAAACATTCTAAAAATAGAGTTACAATGAGCATATATATAGCAACTTAGCTTGTTAATTGTTAATAAGAAGATGACTTAAAGTATATTTTACGTAAGGTAAGAAACGCTTTGGAAAGAAATAGGATAAGGTACGACTTTATTTATCCCGGAGGTTAATTAGGGGCAGCTGGATATGGAAACACAAAACAATACCACAGCATATTCATATCCGCCAAACATACATTCGTGCTTCAGGCGTACATAGGAGCGACATTCATTTGCAAACCATTCATTCAAATACTATCTTTAACGTTTTACCGTATTCCTACAACTACTTTGTTACTAAGAAACAGCGATAAACATCAGAGATTGAAACGGTACCCAGCTTTTCCGAGCGTGTGCAAGGGAAACAACCCGAGTCCCTCAGTAGCTTTCGAACAGCTCTAGACACAAATAAGGAATTGGAATCTTAAAAACTTTACCCTCCACCCGGACACACCCCATCCCCACCCAGACCCCTTCAATTTCGAGACCAAGTTCACTGTGTAGTGTAGCGTCAATACGAACCGAAATAACATTGGAAGAAAGGGAACATATGGGTTCCATGTCCTAAGTATCTGGAATCGATATGACAAATAAGTATGTGCCATATGTCGTCCTGCGAGACGTCACCGAAAGGCACACTATATATTATTAATTTGTCTGCCCATGTAATGTCTGGCCACTCTGGGGGCTTGTCGCTGTCTCTCCTCCGTTTCCCTACGAGCATGCCTTTGGTTTTTGTTGGGTTTAGCTTGGCGCCTGTGGTCATGCTGTACATGCGGAAGCCTTTTTTTCTTTAGTTGCTTTTGCTCAGTTAGTGCAAATTTAACTTATTTGTAAAGAGTGTGCATTGCTAAATGATATTCATCATTTCGTTTGGAATTTTGAGCAGCGAGCGTGTGTTACAATTTCTCACCAAACACCAAAAGTTTAGATAACTGCATGCGATCTTCGCACCATGAACATATTACAGTTACCTCTCTTGCTTAGACATCCATTTTCTTTGTACCACTAACGAGGTCACAGTTCCTCAACTCTGACGTCGGTGGTTAAAAAAAGTGATTAAAGTGAATTATTTATATTACTATATATTTCTTGGTCTATTTAAAGCAATAAAAGTAGATTCAATATTGGACAGTTTTGAAATATTTCAAAAGTTTTGCCAAATTTTACCCGTATCGAGGGAGAACACGTTGACTTTCACTGAGCGAAAAACACATCAGAATAATCACAGAAAATTCGCTACGACTAGCTGGTGTATTTGTGAGTGAAAGATATTTATTTTGCACTATAGGTTTGTCATGTCGTTTAATTTATTGTTACATATGCTGAGCTTTTTCTTCTTTCCGTTGTCGTATTAATCGTGGAATTTTGTGCATGTGACGTCCTGTGTATCTTTGCTGTGGGGTTGTCTCGTGGAGTTGGGGTGTCGCGAGCTCAGGAATTGCCCGAGCCCAGAAATTGCCATCTCACAGTGCGCAGGCGCAGGGGTCAACGGGTGCGCATGCGCAGACAAGGCAATTTGTGGGCTTGATATTCCGTGAGATGAGAACGTGTCCGAGCTGAGGAATTGCCCATGTGTTAGGACAGAATATGTCTTGAATTTAACAACATTGTCAAGTGTGGTAGACTCGCGGATCGAGGACGTGTTGTGATGCAGCTCAATAACAAATCACCCCTACAAAAATAAAAAGGTAAGTTACATTTTAATTGTTATTCGTGGCTTAGTCGATCGGTTTCTTTGTAAATGTTCGTCTGCTATTTTTTTAGGTATCATCACGAACTAGTGTCCCCGGTTTATTTTGTACTCGTCGCTTAGTCGGTTTCTTCGTAGTGTTCCGTCTGTTATTTGTTTTTCTAGGATTGTATTCGTGGCGTTATATAGTATTATAGCGTGCTAATTAATATAGTGCACACAGGCTTATTTTTAATTCATATGAACGAAACGTGTAATGTGCTTTTGACGTTTAGCGATGCTGAACGACCGATCGTTTATAGAAGTCCGTGACTGAATCAAGCAAAGTGATTCAGTCGTTTTGACTACTTAGGTTTCATTCTTTATTTCCGCACTACACAGTAAGCACAGTTACAAGATGTAATAAAATACTTAAGTTTATGAACATGTACTGTATAGTTTAATATGCACACAAACCTTTCCAGATGATGACAAAATGTCACATGATTTGGGTTTTAAAAGAATGGTTGTAAATAAGCAAAAAGTAAACATGGAGAGAAAAGCATGAAGCAGGATTTTAAACTGGACATCATTACCAACTAATTCAAAGTAGTATGTTGCAATAATTAACAAGTTGACACATTTATATTTGAAGGCATTATAATCAACCACTTTGAATGCAAATAAAAAGTCTTACAATAATAATAAAATTTAATTTTGCTACTATTACCTTGTTTTTCTTCTTATGTTGATGTCAGTATTAAGATTTATGCATCAGTCAGTCCATAAGTAATGCTTTAGCATACCACGAATAAATATTTAGTGTTTTATGCACAGTGTGATCACCACGATTTTCTTTTTCAGTGGAGATCTCCAGAGATGGGAGCTAATTTCCGAAAATTGGGTGCACAGATTTGCAATATAGTACAGTGGAGCAGAAAGAGGGATATCACAATATGGTAACAGTGTAAAAATGGTGAATGATGTCAACTGCTGCATTTTTTCTACCAGCAAATGACAATTGAGCTGATTTCACAATGAGGAATAAATATGCTGTTAGTTTAAATTGTAAATTTATGTTTTTATCATGTACGACAGTACTGTACTTCTCTGATTGCTTCCAACCCACACAACATCGATTGCCAGCCAAACAACTGCACATAGAATAAACCCGGGCCCCCTCGCTCATGTGATACATCATCACATTAAGTCAAATGAGAATTAAGAAACATCAAGGGTTTTGCCACACGTTTCTGTAAAATACACACAGCTTTCATTGTTTTCATTTAACTTCTACTGTTCATGCTGTTCTATAAGTGACTTAGTACCCAGATTATGACCCTAGAGTTGCGGGTAAAGCACTGTACCAGTGTACATTCATTATTACTCAATAAACCTTAGTTGTCCTTAATGTATAAGGTGAATGTCCATGAAAAATTTGTTGTTTGCACATGCACTTAAAATGGACACTTACAACACCTACACTTGGAAATGAATATTTGCCTTACGTTTACATATTTATATATAAGCACACACACATACACACACCATCCCCTTTCATGTACACATGCAGGCACCCTCGCAAAAAAAAATGTTAATACCATATAATTATGAACCCTTATGCTTCATATTGAGATGGGTGTAGCTGCAAACATAAAGAACATATGGCTATTCAGATTGTTCATATCAGTGCATAGCTCCTCACAGTGTTACATTGTCCCAGTGTGCAGTGACTATTGTTATTAATACTCTATTTAACTGTAAAAAATTTGATGACCAGTGTAAAAATGATTTACCACGCTACTATATTCACAATCCAAATGCTTATAAATTCCAGCCATTATTAACTTTAAAGAAATCAAAAGACCCTCAGCATATTAGCGAAAGTTGTGAAGATATTACTAAGGATGGTGAACCAGATAAATGAATAAAATGTATATGTGAGATATTGTACATTGCAATGGATGGGAGTGTGTACTCCTTGGAGGGTGAATAAATAGTAAGGAATACAGAATGTATGTGACAGGAAGAGAGAGAGAGCAAAGGTGTGTTTATCCTGTTTGAGTATGCTTTTGTTACATATGCAGGTATGGGGCTGGAGGAAGGAAGAATGAGTGCTACAAAAAATTAGTTGGGATTTTTATATATATAAGCTGTCTGCATGTAGGTTTTGGTTAATGCTCTGTGCTTTGAGCTAAAGATTTGCATTGTCATCAAGATCCTAGGTGTGAATGACTTGGGGAAACATGCATTTGCAAGGTACTCTTGTACTAAGCTTTTATTGCATGTGCACATTACTTTCAAACGTGACTGTCCACTGCAAAGGATTTTATTATAATTAGAAGTCAATGGTTTCTTGCCCTTTTTATGTAGAAAGTCTTCTTTGTTGTAATTTATCATTACATTGGACCATGTGTGCAATTTTTAAATTCATGAATATACACCTTTCATGTTATACCAATTGAAATGTTTTTGTCGTTTACGGTCAGTTTGTGGAGCACTTTTACTAAATTAGGTTTTATTTCAACTGATAAGATAGCATAGTATTATGTGGAAATAGTAATCACGATCTTGTAATCAGTGCGTTGAGGCGTGATGTCTCATTTGCACTGGGGCATTTTATTACATACAATCCAACACATGCAGACATAAATTATTAATGTATTGCATACTAATGGGGAATGAACATTCAACACTCATTGGTAAATTATTGCACTCTGTGCTACACTTGTACATGATACAAAAAACAGCATTTCACTTCCATTTCTTTATTGAACAAACTCACACATCACATTGTGCTTAAATTGCCAAATAAATCCATGTACACAGCGCAGTCCTATGCAAACAGAAGATCCATCTGAAACAATGAACCACTATGTTAACAAAACCATACCCACATCACATAAGGAAATTGTCTGACATAAATGTAGGAGAAGTACATACACACTTACACTATTGTATTAATGAAACAAAAAAAGAAAATTTATTTACATCCACATGTGTGTGTGTGGTCATAATATTATAGTGTATGGCAACCCACACTGGAAATTCAGCACTGCATAAGCAACATGCTATAACCCACAAACAATTAGAAGTGCTTATGCAGCAAATCATTCAACTGGGAAACACAAAGAAAAGAAAGGAAAAAGACAACACTTCACAAGTGTACTACTCCTGAAACTTTTTGTGCAAAAAATCTTATTATGTCTACCTTTCTTTGGGGAGGAAAACAACAGAATCAAGAAATCAGTAGTCTGTAAACCCTATAAATGGGCTTAAAATGTGTGACATTTACTCCTTTCTATCAACAATGAAACCTAGATGGTTAAAAAGAATCGAGCAAGACAACACCACAGCAAAGATTCTCCTGACTATTCATTCCATACTTAAAAACATAACAAACATTTTGGGCCAAGTATGCAAATAGTATTATGCAGAGTTCAAAATCTCTTTTGGGAAGATGTGGAAAAGCAATATTAAAAAATATTTAATGTTTTTTCAAAAACTTCTGAAGAGTTCATGTTAGATTATGTTATGCATATCAATGGGTTAATGAGAATATTATCCAAGTTAGAGACCTTGTAAGTATAACAGGAGACTTTACATCCTTTCAAGAGTTTCAAAGAAAACATCCAACATATTAGGTAATAAATGACAGAACGATTACATTTTGTCCTTTTTGTCAATGAAGAATATATTGTCGCCTACAAGACAGACACAAAATACTTTATAGGAAGACGTTTATCTGTTGGATGAAGTAATACACACAAATTATAACAATGAAATGGTTTTCTGCTCACAATGCATAGGAAAGTTTTTAAAAAACTGTGTTTCATTGCCATGAGGACATGTAACTTATGTCCTAAGAAATTTATCTGATTAAATTAAGTTTTTGTCTCTCCCCAAGAATGTGCAAGGGATCCTAATACCACTGTGTCAGTAACATTTGATGTCATGCAATGAAAAAGCAATGATGAAATATTAGACTTCCTATGCTTGGTTCATTAAGAACTGACATGTAATAATATTTCGTATACTATAATTGTGACAGATTAGATCATAAATAGAATACTTGCCTTCCAGCACATAGTGCTTTGCTTGATGCCTTATGCCGCTTATGGTATTCTTCTCACTTCTATTCGCACCAACCCAGAATTTTTTTGTAGCGATGAATTAAAGTGCGTAATCTTTCCATCTGTGTGCGCAACTGAGCCATTTTACCTTCGTCCATCGCTAAAACTAGATTATAGTTAACCAGAATTTAACGATGGTTAGCAACAACAACAACAACAAAAATGCTTAGATCAGTATCGCAATTCGCAAAGTTCAAACATCCGAATAAACCAACACTGTTCAGTGCGCACTATGAGATGGCAATTCCTGAGCTCAAGGCAATTGGCGGAAATGACCCGTCAGTGGTAAACATGACCTGTTGACCCCTCTGCGCCTGCGCACTGTGAGAAAGCAATTCCTCGGCTCGGCAATTTGTGAGCTCGTGACAGGGGCACGTGAAATTCTGCAGGCACACGTAGAGCCTTTAGTATTAGTACATGTATTTAGTATTAGTGAGTGTACGATAGTTTTATAAAGTATTTTAATCCTCTTTTCTTCGCCTACGGCCATACCACGTTGAACACACCGGTTCTCGTCCGATCACCGAAGTTAAGCAACGTCGGGCCCGGTTAGTACTTAGATGGGTGACCGCCTGGGAACACCGGGTGCTGTAGGCAGACCTTTTGCTTTTCTTGCGTTGATTTAGTGTCAAATGCAGCAGACAGGTCCAGTAGAAACATCGCCGCTGTAAAAGGCAGATAAAATGTCGGTAGTCACTTTAGTTAGTTTCAGTAATGTGAAAAAGTCTATATGGTGACTGAGCATGGGGAATCTGCTAGTGCTGTAGTAAGTGGGCCCAGAGCTGTGTCAAAACTACTTTATTATCTTTGAGAGAAGAAACAAGTTGGAAACTGGGCGATAATGGTTCAACACGTTGACATCAAACATGGATTTCTTAAGAAGTGACTTCTCCAAGGCATTTTAAAACAAAGATGGGAAAAAACCTGATGACAAGCTGACATTTACAATGTTTGTGATGGAAGGAAGTAAAATATCTAAAAACTCAAGAAGAAGCCACCAGCTGGTGCCACTAACCTTGTAGTGGTGTGGTGGCGTGCGCGCCTTGTCGATCCACAGAGCGATGTCGGCGGGAGCCTTGTGCTCCTGACAGGTCTAAGCTGAACATGTCTGACAGGTGAGAGGCCAGACTAAAATGTTGCACCCTGGCCCTCCAGGTTGGGGGTTTCGCTTAGGACTAAAACCAACTCACGTAAAAACAAAAGCTGTTACCGAAACCGCAACAGCATCAAAACAAGGGCCTGGTCGGGAAGATGGTGCGTGGGAGAGGGGGGGGGGGGAATGGAAAACTAGAAGACGTTAAAAGACGGCACTTAAGCATTGTTCTTTTCTAAGAATTTTTTTTTTGCATACTGTCTCATACAACGCATTTCAATGTTCTACTTTCCATCGCTTTTTTTCTTTTTGACATTTCTCAATAGAATTTTGACACTGGTCTTCCTCTTCCTCTTCTCCTCACTAAGTACCTTTGAAAAAAACCTTCTCTGCTTTTTATCAGTTAAAAATCGCTACGTTGAGCTATGATACCCAAGGTCTACATTGTTTGCTTGCATCTGGATAGTCAAGATTCGGCTGTGCTTACACCAATTTTGCGTTTTTGATGGGGGTTGTGTGAGTTATATAGTAGAGCATTCTGAACTTGTACTCCATGGAGGTTAGTAAAATCATCGAGAGCTCTCCGTCTCTCACGACACGGCTGTTACACCTGCCTGAGGTGTCGACTGCTTGCTCTATTTTCTGTCGGGACTGCGTAAGACCACCTTCTCCTTCAAAAGACCATCTGAACCACTTCCAAAACGACCAAAAGTCTGCATTTTTAGAAACTGTTGTATGTCTTTCGCGGCTCGAACAGAGGCGTACTGGGCCAGAACCCCTTGTTGTCTGCCTTTCATACACAAGATTCTCTTTGTTTTCGTTGAGAGAAGAAGTAGAGGGTGTTTTAGTGCCGTTCGATGGACGTGTATTGGTCTGTCTGCCAAGACCAACGCCGAGCCTTTTGCGAGGTGATCCGCTGTTAGTCTCGGCGAGCCGTAACAAAGAAAGTGACTAAACCGGAAACTTTGTCGTCTCATGTCTCGTTTTAGCAGTTAACTGGAAAAAAATCGTCTGTCAGGAGTGCAGGGATATTAGTTCGTGGCTCGAGTCATCCGAGGAGATCTCCTGTAAACTTGGTTGGCCGCAGTTGCTTTCTCTTCGATGTGACTCTGTGTGTTCCCGATGAAACGTCAGAGGCTGCGTTACTCTCAGCGACTGAACACACCTCAGCTTCGCCGTTTAAACGCAGTTTACGTGGCCTTCCCCTCTTTCTCTTATTACGGTTTTCAGAAGGCAGCGAAACAGAATTGTTGTTATTGTCGGGTTTAACGTGAAGACATGGGTTCAATAATTTGCTTAATTAGAACTTAGAAGTGTTTTCTGAACGTCAATTTTTTTGTCACAACTTGTTTAACACAGCTAGCAATAGGTCATAAAGATGACCTCGGGTAAGGTGACCAGACGTTTCGGGGGCGGCCGATGATGGTGTCGTCACTGATCCGTACTGACAGAAAAGGTTTACTGGAAGTGGATGCCTTTGGATCGGCATCGTCTGCCAAAATGTAAAATGCACTTGTTTTCTTTTTCTTTTTTTTTTTTTTTTTTAAAAACTGAGAACGGAGTGCCGTTGACCACCTGCATGTGACCAGACCGTTGGCCAAGCCCCGACACCCCAGTCGCGAGGACGAACTGTGTTCCTCACAATAGCAGAGGGTGTGACACTGTGATTGGTCCGTCGCTGTGAACGGCGGGTGACTCAGGCAGATGCCTGGAAGGCGGAATAACCTTTTGAACTGTGGTGACAGTTGTTGGGTGTGTGTCTGATTTTTGTGTGTGTGTGTGCGTGCGTGTTATGGTGGGGCTCTCCCCTATTTGTTTTGTTTGGCCACCTGTATGAAAGGGGTTTTGTTTTCTTTTTCTTTCCGTTCTTCCATATTTTTATTTTATTTTTCTTTGAGCTGGCGGTCGTATAGTGCGACCGCCAATAAACTTTAGTTTTGTGTTGTCGCTTCGTGTGCGCGTTTTGTCTTCACTGAGGAGTGATTGGCTTCGCTGCTCGCGTCGGGTGCGCGGAGGTTTGTCTGTGTGATTGCGAGTGTGTGTGTGAGAGAGCGAGTCCCACAACGCCCGATCGCGTTACGCGACAACCTCTGGCACTGCAATCAACACACACACCCGCGCGCATGCGCATCTTGTTGTAGTCCGGTGAGCAGGTGTTGCTGTACCAGTGCCACAATATTGAGATGATGCTTCTCTATCAACATGTCATTTTACAGAACTCTGCAGCTTTCCTTCCTGCAATCGCCTACAGAGGGGCTGTGCAGATTGATTAAATAAATAAATAAATAAATAAACCCCGCATGTAATACATCCAGTATGCAGAGAATTTAGAGAATAGTTACATCACCCTGTACAACAATTCTTGAAACACCATCACTGCCACCGTCCAAACCACCCACAGAATGAACGCTTTAATTTCATTGTGGTACCTAGAACTTTATTGTGTCCTTACAAATGAATTTCTGAGATTTTCAGGACATGGTTTTCAACAAGGGATGAATGGTTTCATCTTATCAGACCTGAACTACGTCGCCAGAAGAAAGGTGACACGTAGACACTGGAATAAGTAAGTGTCGGCTGACAGTTGCAGATATATATACATGTATAGTCCAGCTAATTATCTTGTGCACACTGCACTTTCCTCACGGTGAATGACCCACCTGCTAAAAATACACTATTGTGGGGCCCCATAAGAGGATTTTCATTAAAAAATAAATTATGTAATAAATTGTTTAGCTATAGAATGTATTCTATAGTTACGAAATCACGAATACGTCCGTGTGAAATGAATTGTTTGGCTATGAAAAGAGTTGTATAACTGTAGAATGAGTTGTCTAGATGGAGAAAGATGATGGGAATTTTTTTAAATCCCTCTTGGTGCCCCATAAATGCCAAATGCATCAATATTTTTCTGACCGGTAGTCACAGACTCACAGCTGTTGTTGGTTTAGTTTCTTTCTTTGTTTAGTCTCATTGCGTAGGGCTGAAAGGTCAACAAGTTTGAAAGTTCATATTCTCGTCAATCACGAAGATTAAACAATGAATTTCAAAGAGATTTATAAACCTTTGAAGGTTCACGGATGAGCAACACAGAGTATTACTCACACACAAATGAAACGCTTTGATCTCTTTGTGGTATATAGTATTTTTAATGTGTCAATTAAAACGAATTACTTTCAACTTAAGCTTCAACAGACGCTTTTAGAGAAGAGAGACATGGTTTTATTCTTATCGGACTTTCAAGACATCACAAGATCATCAGACATCGGCATTACATCCTCCACAGTAGTTACCCTGGCAGGACGAATTACCACGACACGTGAATTAAGTTGAAGAAGAAAAAAAATAGTAAATAGTGGATTTTAAGTGAAAAACAAAAATATTGCTAACAACATGAAATATCTATTTAGAGGAATTGATTAAATAAAGACACGGTTGTTAGGTAACAGCTGTTGAACATGTAGATAGTTGTTCTTATTGTAATCAATATGAAGATAGCTTAAAGTATTAAATAGACCAAGATAGGTGTATCGAAACGACATGTAGATTAAAAGATAAAACAAATCAACTGGTAATATTGGTAATATGTGCTTCAGTGGTAGATGATACTGAGTCATATTTGATCATAATTTTGGGTTGCACAATGGATAATTTTTGTGCCGTTAAGAAAACCTCATTGCAGGCAACTGAAATGGTGGATTGAGCTTCTATTTGTGATCAACAAACAGGAAAGCTTCACGCACTTTGTCAATACCTTTACACCAGCACCGTATACAAAGTAGCAAAATATAGAAAAATAGCAAAATATTGTAAGTTATACATTATCATTCTGCTAATCAGTTCCTTTGCAGGAAACTTTATGTATGTGTGTGTGAAAACAGAATGAGAGAAGAATACACATTTTAAAGAGATGCTATAATGTGTTTTGGTCCGTTACTTGAACCCTCATTTTAGAAGGAAAAAAAAACGAAAGCATATGATAAATATGTCAAGGTTACAGGCACATAATAAACACAGGCAGAGAAAGATTGAAAGATCAGAACACAAATCAGTGCTTACGAGAGATTAATGCAAGAGACTATTGAACAAGATCGAATATTAGAAAAATGATTGAAAGTCGTGAAATAACCACAACGGTAGCAAATATATCAAGAAGAAAAAAGGTCTAAGTAAAAACGGCCTCTATAAGTTTTGAATTACACGAAAAATATCAAATGAATAAAGTTTACCATTTTTGTAACAGAGTAAAAATCCACTTGCCCGAGCTGTAGTCGTGTTCACAAAATGAGTTTCTGACACTGCACTTCTGACAAAGCCATCAGTTGCAATATAAACTTTGTTAAAGTCATTCTGTGAAATCGTTAGTTAGCCCACGTTTACCTAGCATATCCTTGCATTTCTGACGAATCAGTTCTTCAAGAACAAACCAGGAAACAACAGGTGTCTGTGTTGCTTTGTTCAATATTCCAGCATTATCCATTGCATAAGATGCTTGTCTGATGCCTCCTGTAGAAGAACCAGAGGAGACGGTTATATCACTTGTCTCCACGGCCCTGACGTCTGCTTGTCTAGAAGTCGACGGTTGTTCCTCTTCACGAGAGGTAGAAGGCTGAGGACTAAAGGTCAGCGCTCTAGCCGTGTCCATGTTTGCTGCATTTCTCGTCACCACCTCGTCCTCGGTATTGCCACTTTCTCTGTCAAGTCCTTCATAATTAAATGCTTCCTCCTCTGATGGTGATGACACTGGAGAGGAGGAAGAAGTGTCATCGACAATGTCAGGTGGTGTAGATTGTCGCAATGTCAAGTTTGAGCGCTCTGTGCGCCTCATCTTAGGTAAGGACGATCCTTCTTCCTCCGAACTCGACGAATCCGCCACTCTTGTACGTTTGTAACGAGACAGTAATGTAGACCTCTCAGCATAAGCTATCCTTTCTCCCTGCATGGCATCCCAGTCCCTTGGTGTGTCAGATTCGGTGTCCAATTCAAATCCTCTAAATGTTTCAGGTATACACCAATTTGTGTAGACTCCTGAATACGTATTTCCTCGCCGGTACATTCCCCAGTTTTTAGGAGCAAGGATGGCCAGATAACTGATCATCGTTTCGTAATACTCTGGAAATGTTCTTTTGGTGCGATGGACGAGATGTATTGCATAACAAATAGAGCTTTGCTTGGGTAAGGGTTTTTCGTTCCAGTGAGGCTCAAGACTGAAATTAGAATCCGTCAGTCCTTCAAAAACATCAATGAAAGCGCCTTTCAGCCTCTGCTCAAGAGACTGATTATCTTCAATGAGGTTCTGGCAGAGACCAAGGAAGACACGCAGGAACTCCTTAAAGAGCTTTCTAGCTTGGTACACCAAGGGGTCTCCTGCCTCCACGGAAACAGAAAGGTCGACAGCAGCAGGTAAGCTCCAAGGCTGTCGTTGTGGCAATTCACGAATATTGCAGAACACTCTCTTGGCGATTTCAGAATCTTTAAAAGTTGTCAGATGTGCGCACACAGAGTCAATATCACTGCGAATACCAAAAGCCTCGAAACACTTTATAGCTTCAATATATTGTCTATTGTAGCCTGGTTTTGATTGTAGTATCCTGTTCCGTTGCAGTCTGAAGGTAACTGGTGTCCACGGCGCACAGCGGAGGAAGGCTTCATCACAGACCTTGATTGGCTGCTGGTTACTCATCTTCATGTAATTTTTGTAAAGTCCTGATACACAAATCTTTTATTTTCTTCGTTTTGTGTGGAGAAAATAGTTATCGTTCTTTAATGCCTTGCTCTTTGAACCTTTCTCTGTCGCTGCTCAGCGTGCAATGGGGACACGGGCGGAGCTCTCGGGGAAAGCGCAGCAAGCCGTGTGACGTCATCAAAAAATGGACCAATCCAGAAGAAGGATGTTTGCAGTAGTTCCCGCTGGTTTTCACATCTCTGGCTGTCATGAGGAGGCAGGCACAGCCTAACTGCTTTTTTTCAAAAATGTTTCGCGCTTGTTAGACGCTGTTTGTAGCGGGTGTCTGGGTGTCATAACAAATCACAATCCAGAAGTACTTCTATACGGGCCTGCGAGATTTGTGAAATGAAAAGACGCTAACAGATTTTTCAACACTTTTGTAAAAACAAAAGAAAGATAAGAAAATGCTAACTACTTGTTAGTACAAGTATTGTTTCATATAAAGGACAAGCATGTCCTACTGTAGATGGCGTTTGAGTGTATTTGTGTGCGTGAAGAGTAGCAACGAATAAGTGTGTGAGTTTGAGTTTATGTGTGTTTGTGTGGCGAGGGTTTGTACCACAAAATAATAACAACAATAATAATAACAACAAATAATTTTCAAAGCACATTTTCCCAAAGTTACAGTAAGCTCAGTGCGATATATACAAACAAAAAGATATTCAACTACAAAAATGCATAAAGCACATTCGTACACAGACCAAGCATGTCAGTAGAGAAGTACAGACATACTAACAGGGGAAATCGTCTGCCAGCAGTCAATACAGTAATTTCGTGCTAAGACACGCAAAGATTTTACACTCGAGACCACTTTGAGAGTGGAGATAGTTAACAATAGTTAATTTACAGTGGTCACCCAAATGAAGCGAAATAAGCGGTTAGTGAAAGGCTTTTTTTTTTTATTAACTACTGCCTCCTATATCCTTTGTAACAACCGCTATTTTTAAACTGAAATAGCATATGGCCCTACAGTTTAATATTTTCTTGCAGAACATCGTGCTTGCAACCCTTCGATCATGACCATCATACACGTACTTATATTTCGATTGGTGTAAGGCCGATCTACAACCTATAAGCTTTGGAAATGACAGATCTGTTAGCATGCAGGCTTTAACGTACAAAGATCAACTGCAAGACCTCACCAACAGACTGACAATTAACAGTTCGAATGCGGAGACAGGCACTGAAAAGGCCAAAGTTATGATTAATGACAGTTAACGGATGTACATGAGCGGGGTACAGCTAAAGGTGGTAATAATAACAAAATTTGTAAAGCGCATACTCACACTCCTAAGGAGCATGTTCTCATAGCGATTAAGAACAAGAACGAAACATGGACAGCGTATGTGGGACAGGAAAACAAACAAACAAAACATGAAGTATAAAAGAAAAAACAACCCACTAAACGAAGAATAAAATAAAATACAGGAAACACAAAGAAGAACCAAATAACAAGAACAAGAGCTGAGAGTAACATGATATTACAAAAGGTAGGGCGTGAAAAGGGACTAGCATTATGGGAAAGGTTGTTAGGAGTAATGTTAACGGAAGAGTAGTGTTTTCAGCGCAGGTTTTAAAGAAGTCAATAGTGGGTATAGGTGGCGGATATGGAAAGGAAGGGAGTTCCATTGTTTCGCTGCACAATGACTAAAAATACTGTGGCCATATATGTTAACTGTTGTTTTGGTGACAGGAAGAGTAAGGAGACGATCATCAGACGACGAGCGGATCGTTGTCTAGCTGGGACGTAAGGGAAGAGCAGTTCAGAGAAATAATCAGGGCAGGTGCCAGCAAAGATATTAAAACACAGCACGAACAGTTTGTAATGGATTTCTTCTTCTCGAACATAGCAGGGATTCCTTTTTATCATCATTGAGTTTCAGTTTGTTTGACACCATCCAGTCTTTGACTTCATTATTACTTCTTTATTGACTTCTATTTTGCTGGTAGGAGAATGAGATTCAGCCGGTGGAGTGGAGCAGTACAGCTTCATATCATCAGCATATGATTGAAGAGAAATGTTGTGAGACTGGATGAAATTGGCTTCATTTACAGAATAAACAACTGGGCCGAGTACTGAGCCTTGGGGGACTCCACAAGAAAGTGGAGAAGGGCGAGATGTTTGAGTCTGCGTCCTATCAGTGAGATAGCTAAACCACGCTAGTGCAGGTCCAGAAATCCCGTACACTTTAGAGTATAACATCTTTCCCCAAGTGGAGACGTCAGTTGTGTTTTGTTTGTGTGATTATTTTTGCGATTGTAGATAATTTGTAAGTTTGGAAGATTTTTCAAGTTACAGATTTACAGAATATCAGTTCCCAGTGACTAACGATACAGTGAAAAGAGAGTTGTCTCGACTTTCTTTAATCAAGAAAATCCTCTCAGGATTCCAACATGCACTGTCTCTACTGAGCAGCGATATTCATCGAAGAAGCTCTATATTTGACATTGATCATGATTACTCTCCGTGGGAGAGTGGGCCGATCCTGGAGGTACTGCAATACCAGGCCGACCCGTGACAGAGGTGGAGCAAGCCCCTAACACTCCGTCATGTTTCAAAAATCAGTTTAATATCGAAGTCCCCCAATGGAGGACGTATCAGATATTAAGCTGATAAGAACAGATTTTTTTTTTTTTTTCCATGTTTGTTTATTCAAACATTAAAAACAAGGGTAAACAAAATATTAACAAGAATGTAAAAGTGTTAAAAACAAGAGTTCCTTTCACTTATTCGAAATCTGAGTTACGAAAAGTCATTGTTCATTCGTTGCTTTCAACTATTTCTTTTTTCGAGGTGCGTGGGGTGTGGAGGGGAGGATTTCCTCCTCTCGCACTGTTGCTGCTGTCGTTCCCATCAGGTCGCTCCGAGGTGCGTGGTGTTCTGGTAATGGGTGTGGAGGGTACTCACTGCGAGGTTGGAGGTTGTAGCATCAGTCATCGAAGGCAGGGGTCGTAGTTGGCGTCTAGGCCAAAAAGAGTTATTGTCCACAGGTGCGGTGGCGGCATTATCCAAAGTGAGGAACACACAGGTTGTAGCGTCAGTCATCGAAGGCAGGGGTCGTTGTTGGCGTCTAGGCCAAATAGAGTTATTGTCCACAGGTGCGTTGGCGGCATTATCCAAGGTGAGGAACACTCAGGTGCGCAGGTCATCCTATGAAATCTCCCTCGTTGTTTTCGTGCTGAAAGAGGGGCACTTTCGGCACAGGTAACACATGTTATTGCCACATAGTGTCGTCGTCGTCGGTCAAAAAGGCGTTGTCATCCGGGCGGTGACGCGTCTCCTTGCTGCGTTTGCTAGGTTCTGTGTCTGTCGTTACGTTGTCGATGTAAGTCCTTTTAGGCACAGAGCCCCTCGGGAGCTGCGTTGATGGCGCTTCTTGGGGGCGTGCGGTGGGGCTCTCCTGGCTGTAGCTTGTCTTGCTTGGGGTCAAGGGTGGAGGGGAGGTGGGGGTGCTGCCCTGCTTGGCCGGCGGGGTCGGAGGCCCGGCGTAGACTCCCACGGCTGGTCCACTGGCTCTGCGTCTCGGGGCAGGCCTTGCTTAACCTGCCGAGGACCGTGAGTGTCGGCGCTGTGCTTGGCTCTTTGTCGTCTCGCCTGGGGGTGGTTTTTGCTGTGGCCAGTGGGTCCGGTCGCCGGTCTGTATTGTTTTCTGACGTCGGGGCAGTCTCGCCTGGTGTGTCCGGCCGTCCGCAAACCAGACAGGTTGACGCTCTGCCTTTAACTGTCACTAACATTTTGAGAGAAAGTTCTGGTACAGTGAATGGTGGGGATTTTCCCCATGTTTCTTTCTCTGTATCTCAAGCTTCAGGTATCTTGTACCTTTGTCGCTGCCGTCGTCCTCTCGTTCTGTCTGAATTTCCTTCACTCTCCCTATTTGTTCGAAGCTCCTAGTGATGAGAGAGTTCTGGATATATAGTGGGACCCAATGGATCCTTATCTCCACAACTGCGCAGTCCGCGTGTTCAACATGTGCCGTGACGCCTTGTGGAAGTGTCATGGGGCTGGCCTCAAGGACTGTCGGTACGAACTCTGGTCTTGTAAAGGTGACATTGATTAGGCGGGGGTTTTCACCCTTCCACAGGCCGATTATCTCGGCCTTTGGTACTCCGGACGCTATCAAGACGGCGACGATGGCCTCCCTTCTAGTGAGGAGGGCGTGTCGGCCTGACAGATGCAGCTGGATCGTTGATCTTCTTAGGAGATCATCGCAGTCTTCGTCGATGAGGGTGAGGGAGACTTCTCCCACCTCCGAGAGAGGGATGAAACCGCCTGGTGGTCTTGCTGCTGAGGTGGTGTCCTTGCCGCCGGTGACGATCTCCGAGTACAGGGAAGGCATGTCTGGAAGATGTCGGTGCTGAGCCGTTGAGCCTTCTCTGGGTCGCTGCTGTGTAGCTGACTCCTCTTGCTGTGTCGTGGAGTCGCCGCTGCAGTTGCCGCTCGGAGTATCCGGCCTTAAAAGGCCACGATATTGCAAAACTTACGGAACTACACTTTGATCTTAGCCAAAAGGCCGAGAAGCGATAACCAGAAT
Source organism: Pomacea canaliculata (assembly GCF_003073045.1). Lineage (NCBI taxonomy): Eukaryota > Metazoa > Mollusca > Gastropoda > Architaenioglossa > Ampullariidae > Pomacea > Pomacea canaliculata. The sequence goes on from NC_037598.1 coordinate 19,283,099, forward strand.
ATGCCAGACATTCATCACAGTATCGTCTGGCTTTCCGTCACATTCGGGTTTGGCAAACTAGCATGCCATTTAAGTAGCTTTCAATGTAGAAAGTCGCCATGCTTTTAAGAAAGTGCATGAAATTCTGACTGCAAATACTATCTTCAAAGATTTACCGTATTTCTGCAGCTACGTTGTCACTATGAAATAGCGGAGCAACGTTCAGGGGTTAAAACTGCAGCTGTCTTCTCCGAGCGACACAAGGGAAACAACACGAGTGAGTGAGTCCCTCGCTAGCTTTGCAACAAACTATGAACGGATATAGCGATAGAATTAGTTCGTGACAAAGTGCGCCGGTTGCTGTCTCCATTGATCTTACGTCATCGTACGTGTTGGTCGGGGGGTAGAGCAGGTGTCTGGCGAAGTTGTTGTCGACTACGTTGGTCGTACTGGCTCACCTAACCTTGATCAGCATCTTAAGCTGTGGGGGTTGTCTCCTGTATACTTGTAAATTCTGATCCTTCGCTGCTATAGTCTCTGTCAGTGAGTGTGCGGCTGTTTTATAAAGCTTTGTAATGCTGCTTTCCTCGCCTACGGCCATACCACGTTGAACACACCGGTTCTCGTCCGATCACCGAAGTTAAGCAACGTCGGGCCCGGTTAGTACTTGGATGGGTGACCGCCTGGGAACACCGGGTGCTGTAGGCAAATCTTTTGCTTTTCTTCCGTTGATTTCTACTGATTTTATCTATTCATAGTTTTCTGTATATTTTTCAGAGGCGGCCTTAGCAGCAGTACGCGGTGCCCTGCTGTTTGGTCCTATGCGAGGGCCGAGAGCCGTAAGTGTAGGCTGCATACCGTACCACAAGAATCTCCTATCGCGGGCCTCCATTACCATCTATATGTAAGCATAATTATTGTCATAAACCATTTTTTAGTTTTTTGGTTTGGTTTTTGACTTTTGGTTTTTTGTGTGTGTGGTTTTTTTTATTTTTTATATTAAATATATGACGTTTAGGCTTGTACAACCTCAATTTTAGTTACAGGTTAATCCAAGTTCGCATCTTCTTGTAGTGTGTTTGTCACGGACCGTCCGCAGACATGCGCATTCTTTCCACAAACCAAAATATCCTGATCGCTTGAGGGTGGGCGTACCTTCTTAGAGGCACAAATAATTATTCAAATCAAATACAAAGTCAAATGAAACAAAGGCAAAATCCACACTCATAGATTCACTCCTTCATTCGCCACACAAGATGTATTACCAATATGTTATCATTCATCCCACATAATATTAAAGGTAACAAATAAAATCGACTCTCCTAAATTATTGTCACTGATGAAGAACCCAATGTTCGCTCCGATGAAACATCAACCTCTATATTTTAAAGTCTTTGAGACCCTCCCAAGTCCTCTATTCCAATTAATCCCACTGATCTTCTTTCCACGAAGTCTATTTATGATTGAAAATAAATGGTTTTCACAGTACCCACAGTTTATAAAGCAGACGTCTCGATCTTGCGCATGCGGCCGCCTCCTAGATGTTTGGCCGGATGATGTTAGATTCGCTGAAGGCCGGGAGGAAACCTTTCCTCCACCGGCGCTTACTCTCAGGCTGTGAAGAGCTGCCCCTTCCAGGCGACAGATGGAAGTCGGTGCCCCAGTCTTGCACCAAGTTTTCTGTTCTTTTCTCGCTGATACCAGTGTTTAGTTTCTTGACCCCGCCAAGAAACTGGGATGCCCAAGCCACAGAGCTCCCCCACGGTGCGAACACGGACTACAGTGACTCACGACCTGTGAAGTACATCCACCTGTAGTTTACCCACGGTATTACTTCCCGTAATACTTTTTCCGCTGTCGCAGCAGTTGCGAGAAAGTCCCGAGAAAAATCCACCAGCTCCAACTTTTGTTTCGCCGTCTGCTCTCTGCCCACCGTTATTTTCTCTAACGTTATTTTCCTCTAAATTTTACGTCACCTTATTTTGACGTCCCAGTTTGCGTCATTTGCTCAAGGGCAAACAACTTCCAGCCCACTACGCTAAATCAGATCAACCACGGTTGTCGATCTTCCCTCCTAACCCCCTCTACTAAGTACTTATCCGTTACAGTGTTTGGAATGGATGGGTTCTCTATCTCGCTAGCTTCAAGTACTGTCTTAAAATGACCATACCACTGCTCAGCCTCTATTGTGCTTCTCTCCAAACATTTTTTTTTTACACGATATATTCTTTATACGTCATAGGCTAACAACTCGTGTGATCATCGATGGTGGCTGAGCCCACCTGCTGAATGTCTAACAGAGTTTTTATTATTTATTTACTTATTTATTTATTTTAGAAAAGGGGATAGACTGTTGCCGGTCAGCGCTTCACTTTCCATGCAGAGAAACACGGCGAATGCCGACACACTACGTGCAGAGGAGGAGTGGAGGGTACGTTTTCCTAGAAAGGTGTAGTATTCGTATTTTTGTGCATCTGAGGATGTTTGTATGCTGACTTTTTCCCTTTTCTTTTTCTTTAAAATATGTGGATAATTAATGCGTAATGTTTGTCGCTATAGGCGCAATCTGCTGCGCCGTTGAGTGTTTGGGCCTATCTAATGCCACGTACTAATGGGCCTGGCAGATGCCATGAAATATTTGAAGAGTTTATGCATAGGACCAAACAGCAGGGCACCGCGTACTGCTGCTAAGGCCGCCTCTGAAAAATAGACAGAAAACTATGAATAGATGAAATCAGTAGAAATCAACGGAAGAAAAGCAAAAGGTTTGCCTACAGCACCCGGTGTTCCCAGGCGGTCACCCATCCAAGTACTAACCGGGCCCGACGTTGCTTAACTTCGGTGATCGGACGAGAACCGGTGTGTTCAACGTGGTATGGCCGTAGGCGAGGAAAGTAGCATTACAAAGCTTTATAAAATAGCCGCACACTCACTGACAGAGACTAAATATAATCTTAAATTAAACGACACGCCCAACCTACAGTGCAAAATAATTTATGTTTCCCCCCACTCTCTCTCTCACACACACACACCTGGTAGTGGCTGGTAACGTATTTAGATTATTCTGGTGTGCCTTTCGCTCAATGAAAGTCCACGTGTTCTCCATCGATGCGGGTCAAATTTAGCAACATTTTGGAAATATTGATCGAAATTGTCCAATATATTTTGTCTACTTTTATTGCTTTAAATAGACCAAGAAATAGATAGCACTATCACAAATTCACTTGAAATGAAAAAAAAAGGCATCCCCCCCCCTTACAACTTTTTTTTTTTCTTTACCGCAAAGAGTTGAGAAACTCTATATGGGACTAAATATTACAGAAAGGAGGAAGATAATAAGAAAACGGTTTGCCTACAGACAGCACCCGAAAAATGCTTGGAAATGAAGATGGGGGTTTAAGGTGTAAAAGCAGAGGCGGCGTTAGGACTACGCGTGGCCTGGGGCCGACCATCCGCGCGGCCGGGTACATTGAGTACGTGTATCAACATCCCTATTGATATGATGCAGGAAGCACTGATTTATATACAGTTAGGCTGGATTAATTTCGCGAAATAACCACGAATTTAGTGTTTTAATTGTTGGTAACCGTCTGTGACAGTACCGGCTTTTTCTTAAAGCGAAATAATGTGGTGACGATAACTTAATAAACTGCTTGTTACTATTGTCGGGCTTAACGTGAAGACATGGGTTCAATAATTTGCTTAATTAGAACTTGATGAGATGGCAGGGTATCTGATGTACCCGGGCCCGAGGTTGTGAAGGGGCCCGGCCTTGGTCAATGGATTGTTTTCCTTCTTTGTCTTTTCTCTTAAAGAAAGGTCTGAAGAAGGAACACCCAAGCAGTCTGCAGTATACAATTTCCAGACCTAAGGTGGGCGGGGTAGTCGTGGTACGGGCCAGGTGTCAGAGGGCCGCTGGACACAATGATTTATGGCGCATGAACCGTTAGAAGAATGTTCGTGCATTGAGGTCGCTGGATTAATGTGCCACATGGGGGACCCGCAAGCAAGTTGGAATCGACAATATAAAGGTGGATATGTTACTGATGTATGGCCACTATGAATGGAAAGGATGGGCCCCACCACTGACACTGCAACCTCTAAGCCCGAAGTGAGAGATGTCAAAGGAGCTTGTTTCCCATAGTTACTTCACGACACCGTGAAACTTTCTCTTCCCGTCTCTCCATCACCAATGCAAACTACATTAGTCTACAACTCTATACCCTTTGGATCGGCATCGTCTGCCAAAATCTAAAATGCACTTGTTTTCATTTTTTTTTAAATTTAGCCTAGCTTACTTTTCTAAAAATGTATTATATCAAGTATAACACAGAAATCGGCAGTCTGTAGCATTCCAACACAAAGTTAAAAGATAAAAAATAATAACAGGCTGACATGACTCGTTAGAGGATGCCTTCAAAGGAAAACGAGCGACTTCAAGCAGCTTCACTTTACACAATAAAGTCGGCAGGTGAAAGCCATTGTGTGCTCATGTGTTGTCCATTCCATTATCACTAGGTTTGGGGTGTAGTCAGCTGCTGGCGTGGGTTGCCACTGGGAAGTGGGGGAACTCGGACAACAGTAACCAAAGAAGCTGACACCTACGAGGGACGAGCAGACGACCACCGGCGATGTACCAGCGGCGCGTGCAATAAGATGTCGGCCGGCAGGTCATTGTCGTCACGGGTCAAACACCGGAGCCCGCACAGCGACGAAAAGTAAAGCGGGATCAAGAAAACACCGCCACAACCAAAGGTGCGGATGAGAATCAGTGTACGGTATTTTTAAAGACAAGCTGGACATTGTGGACTTGCCAGAAAGCGAGACATTGGGCGTCCCGCCCGGACATTTTATGAGCAGGCGGAACACGAGGTCAAAAGCCTCTGGTCACCTTACCTCGGGGCTGAAGCGCGGGGCCCCTTCGAGAGCGGGGCCTGGGGCGGCCGCCCCATTTGCCACCCCCTAACGCCGGCCCTGGTACGGACAGTATCAATACTTTGAGAGGGGGGGGGGGAGTGAGAGGTCGTCCATAACGGGTGGAGGGTAACATTGCAGAGTGAGAATAGGCGAATGTGACCACTACAGTCCTCCCCTCTACCAACTGAGCTATCACGGGAGCATAACGTGTTTTCTAACGACCGTAACATGAACATATCTTCATTCCAAATTTTGTGAAAAGTATCTATTCCTGTTTCAGGTGTAGCTATCTCATCCTAAGACATCGACTGTTGAACCATGAAGTGTGCACAGTGCATGTTACCCTATTGAGATGATCGAGTTCAGGTGATCTACAATTTTTCACGTGTTGTGGTTTGTGTGCGCGCGAGAGAGAGCGAGCACGTGGATGTCTGAGGTATAAAAATAATTACAAGACATACAGCTGTAAATATGCAAAATTAAAACAAAAATTAAGTAAAATACTTACGTAAAAAAGCTTCAAATAAAGAATCGTTGGCTGCTGTTGTTCTTGCAAGCAATCGCCCGAGTAGAACTGTTTGGTCAACGCCGCGCATGCGTAGTGGTATTCAAGGGTTTGACGTAGGGTGAGACTGTGGCCCCACGTAATACATAGTCACGTGATGTGTATGTGTAACATGTACAACGCGGTGTGTGTAGCACATGTTCAGCTTATGACCTCAGCTGTACATCCCAGGGCAACGAGGTTCGGGGACAACCGAAAAATATTTGATTTAAAAAAGGCTGATTTACAACTTAAGATAAAATAACCAAAGATAAGGATTGAAAAAAATGTAACATTTACTTAATGGCAAGACAAAAATAAAACATTCTAAAAATAGAGTTAAAATGAGATATAGCAAATTATAGCTTGTTAATTGTTAATAAGAAGATGACAAAGTATATTTTACGTAAGGTAAGAAACGCTTTGGAAAGAATTAGGATAAGGTACAACTTTATTTATCCCGGAGGTTAATTAGGGGCAGCTGGATATGGAAACACAAAACAATACCACAGCATATTCATATCCGCCAAACATACATTCGTACATAGGAGCGACATTCATTTGCAAACCGCAAATCCTCCCCCTTCCCCCGATTTTCAATGTCTGTTGCGTATTGTGACCTATAACCCCAACGATAGACACTGATCCGAGATTGGGGATGCGGTATTGGTATGGCGGGGAACACAGTAAATTGCCGGTGGACAGCACGTAACAGCCCGCGGCGATGTCACAGGTAGGGATCTCAGGGTCCTCCCGTGGTGGCTGGGAGTGCGATGATGGAGTCAAGGGATAGGACTGTGTGGCACAGCTAGAACTGTAAAAGCCGCTCCTCGTCACTACCGGTTTAGTTGAGCTGCGAACCTCAGAGTGGAACCACGTTCCCTACCCAAAGTACCAACTACGGGTTTCGTTTGAAGTTTGCACGCCCTACAATGGCTACATATTCCTAACAGACATGGATGATACATCCGCTCAGATGTTTCTTGCGAAAGAGGACAGGTTGTCTGAAAGCTTTGGTCTATCGTGGTCTATAGCAAGACGTCACTTTATAACCCTTATTTTCTGTAATTACAAAGCTGTCAGATTGTTTGATGTTCCCTTTCTTTTTTTCCAGTCCTGTCAGTACGAAATATCACCCCAGGACCGAGCTGAAAAGTACTGCGAAAGGAAGAAGTTAAATTAGCCAAAAATGGACTAGGTTAATGTGTGTGTGTAAACCGGTTTCATTTATCTGGTATTTGTTTTTAGATAATAAAGCATTTCACTGTTTTATATTGCCAGGTAGTATTTTCGTGCATGAAACTGATAATGCATTCATGGAGAAGTGAGGTGGTCGATAATACTGGCATCAGTGGGTGTGGATTAGCAATAAATAATATGTATAAAATGTCATGAAGACCTTCCCGTTCTAGTCGAAAGTTGTCATTTCACATGAACGTACAGATTTTTTAATACAAATTTCCCAAATTCACTTAATATGCAAACTGATATTTTTCAACGATGTAGTTTTTAAAATTTTATTTAATGTTCTTCTAAATGTATACACAAATTTGTTAGATAATAAAACCTCTATTATTTTATAAAACTGTTTACTGATGGAAGACCATGTCTGAGGTAAACAAATCTTTTGCCTGATCATACATATACAGTTTTCATTAGCTGCAATAATTAACTGTTTTAATAAAATTCTCATATGGTCATTTGCATATCTGGAGGGCATTATTGACAAAGATGTTTCAAGGTGAAATTTAGAACTAGAATAGGATCTGTGCCCACGATGTCAAAGAATGCCAGCATTGTAATTTTTCTTCCCTCAATAGTGATGCATCCTTTTTCTATTTTGGTCAGAAAGATAAACAAGCTCTCTTCCTCTCACTCACATACAAAACAACAGCAAACAGAAAGACAGGAAAGTATCCAACTTTATAGTCCTTCTCAGTGAGCTGCCTCTATTATCACAAATTCTCTTTTGCAAAAACCAAAGACAACCTACTCAGCATACATGTGCGTTCATGATTGCACATGCATGTACACAGACTTCAGCAGTTTACAAGCATGAGCAACAACTTTCAGTGCCTGACAAGTGACGAACTTGTGGGTTACAGTAACAGTAAAAAATGTGAAACATGCAGACATATGTTCAGACAACAAAATCAACACTAACAGTAGGTTAGTACACACACAAAAATTCAGACAATATGTACATATTCCAAGTAGTGCAATCACAAAATCAGTGTGCTACTTTTAATTACACGTTTGATGATTCTAGACTAATAGTTATTTGTATTATCAAAGAAAGGTGAGAAAGAAACCACCCTTCCATCGGGACCCCAATCTTAAAAAGAAAGCCAACTCCCCCCACCCCCCAAAGTAGCTGTTTTCTATTTCAGATGGGAATTTGTAATCCTGAACATTATAAAAGCTTCTGACGAATTTAAGTTCCTTATATTAAGTCATAAAGTTCCAGCAACAATAAAAAAATTTATTTTGAAAAAATTAAGTCTATTTCTATAGAACAGGAATTTATACAGCAACATTTCCTAGCAACAGTGAAAACATAAAGACTTGTTGCTTAAGGCCTGTTGCACTGACTTTCCAATGAATACAGAGGGCCCAAATAATAAATGTTATGTTCAAACTACAAACAGCTCCTCACCTGTGTGCTACCAAAGACCCTGTTTTACAATCCCAAATTTAAGCAAGAAAAAAAAAAACCAAAAACCAAAATACACAAAGCTGGGAAGTTTATAACAATGCTATCTTAATATATATTCTGCAAGGTGGTGGGAGAAACACAAACAGCAGAGAGATCAAGATTAGAAACTCTGTACTCGTGTCATAAAAATTCTCACCAATTTGTTAAAAAACAACAACAAAAAAAAAAAACCCAAAAAAACATGAATCAGAAATGTGAATGTCTGACATTACAAAAATGCACACAAGTCTGCCAAAGATAGGAAATTTACTACTAAGTGAAATAATTTTTCATGAAACAGTGTGAAAAGCTGGCATTTCAGTGTTGTATATGTATAGAAAGAAAGCTCATATGTGTGCATCATAAGCATTGTGAGGAAAAAAAAGTTTCAGAAACATCAATAGTTGATGGCCAAAATTGACCCCTGTAAGACCCAGGAAAATTATTAGAGTATATTTAAACAGGCAGAAATAAGAACAGAAGGGACTTAAGCAAATAAATCTGAAGAAAAGAGGACTATAAAATCATTTTCATTCCCAAAATAAGTAAGGAACTGATAGAAAAAGTACTTCTGCTTTAAAATTAAATAAAAATGATTATACAGCACAGCATCCTAGTGCATATAACACTATCTAGTCTGAATATATCGTGGAAAGTAGACATTAAACATGTTATAACAATCAAGGTTGGGCAACTTCATAAAAATTAAGCAAACACATTAAATTTTAATTTAAAAATAATGCAAATCCTGCATACTCTGTCTACTTTTTAGCTAGTATGTTGGATCCTGTAAGCCTCTGTGGGATGTTTATGGGAAGAAACACTCCATTTTTAGCATGGCATGGTAAGTGTTTGTCCAGTGTGATGAAACCACTTTAACACTCGAGCTGTCTTTGGCCTCATGCAGAACAGAACTTAATCCTCAAATCACAATAAATAAGATTCATAGCACACAACACTCTTATAATGTATCTTGCTGTTCCAGCACTTCCTACTGTACTCAAGTAGATAGTTCATTAGTACAATTTTTTTTTTAAATAACTGCAAGTCCAGATGTTCACTGGCTGCAAAAGCTTTGGCTGTAATGAATGCCAGTATCAGTACACCAAGATCAAGTTGGAACCCTCCAGGGAAGAGGAGAGTTGGGAGATCGAAGCTGACTTGGAAAAGAACAGTAGAGAGCAAGGCAAAGGACATCAGAAACACCTGGCCCCAACTGAAGGGCGCTGCCCAAAACTGGGTCTGCTGGCGAGTATTGTTGCGCCCCTAAACTCCTCAAAGGAGCAACAAGGAATAAATTAACTAAACTAAGATCAAGTTAAGTCTTGCCCCATGTTTACACAGAAACATTATGCATTACTTTTGCAAGGTCAGCTTTCAGCACAAAACCCCTCCTTTAATATACTTAAACCTAATCTTGTTCAAATTTATTCTGAAATGGACAATAGGAGGAACAAACCAATAATGCAGTAAATGCAAACATGGGACATGCACACAGAGACATACATTCTCGCATCATCCACACACAAGTACACTACTTCTGTAAATTCAATCAATGCACATTGAATTCTTCCTGGGAATTCTACATTTGGTAATACACTGTCACATTTTGCAAACAATTACATATTTTTATCACACCCTTTGCAAAAAAAAAAAATGAATGAAGAAATATTTTAGGATAGGCAAATCTTAAAACAGCTTCATCTCATCCTGGTTCACACAGAAAACCACGACATTTTGAAATTAATTTGAATATCTTTATATATATATACACACACACACATGTAAAATGTGAGATGCCGATGGGTAAAGTGTTTCAATGAACAGTTTTTACAATGACATATAACTGTATTATTATAGTTGAAGCAAAAGCAAAACATACCAGTTAAGTTAAAAATTACACAGTAAAAAAGACTACATACAACACGAACTGAAGTGGTTTAATGGGTTTACAGCAAATAGAAGCTGCAGCCTATTTCTTGCCTTCTGTATCTCTTTACCTTCCCTAGTAAATCTGATATCCATCCCTGTTGCATGGAAAGAGATGACTGTAGTGACTTGCCAGACTGTGTCTTTAACATGTGACCAAGTCAAGCACACTAACTGCAAAGCCACGAAATCTTTATAAATCTTGTTAAGATGGGCACAAATATGCTGGTGATGAATAGTAAAAGTATGCAAGCAACCTGATTTCATTGACAACTTTCACAAGTTTATGGCTTTAGGCAAAAATTTTAGCCCTGAATGCACGAGTGACTTTAAAAATAATCACTGCATTGTTTTTTCAATGAAGTAAATAGACCACATTGGAATCCAAAATACGGATCACATACCACTCAATATACACTTTTAAAAGGACCATGTGTCTTTAGAAATAATCCACAAAAATTCTGATTTCTTTTATGATTAGACAAGGTAAAAGTTCACGGGAAGAAAATCTAAAAGCCAAAATACTATTTCTCAAAAATAAAACCAACAACCAAAAACAATTTTATCTTTCAGTCATTTAGTCTAAAAGCTTTAAATCATGAATGCTTTGAATAACTTGCATTTATGCTTGAGATCAGTATAAAATCCTCTGTAATTAAATTTAAGTTTCACTTAAGCTTGAAGACCTATTTTCAACTGAAACCAGTCTATTAAATGCACATTGTTTCTTTAGCACCACAAACTTAGCATATTTAAAATTTTTGGTCACAAGATGCAAAAATAATGTGTTCAACTTTTGTTATCAAAACAGCAAGTTATCAAATCTTTTTTAATAACTGTCAAACCATTGTGACATTGCTTAAAAAAAAAAAAACCCACCTCAAATCAACTATTTCTTTCACTAAATATTAAAGTCCCATTGGGCAGTTGCTGTAGGGGCAAAGAACCGTAAGTAGTTCACCCCTTCTAAGGTGCAGCACGTGGAAGAAAATGCCCAGCCTGTCCTCCTACCACCATCAGCCTTTCCCTAAAGACAGTTCACCCAAGGCTCGAGGAAAGTCATGTTTTTCCATCACTGACCCTTGATTATGACCCTTTTTCCAAAGGAGTGCATTACAAAAGCACTTCCATAAGTCCATATTCAGTCCAAGGAAAGAAGCTGGTGATTATCCCAAAGCCATCTATGATAATTATTCAGCTTGTGGTCATCTGGTTCTACCTGGAATAAATTAAGAAACACATGAACTGGGAAGGCAAGAGATAATACCAAGTTTATGTCATCATCAAGGCTGCACAGACTTCAAAATCCATCTTTCACTCCTTCCTCAACACATCGTGCTTGAGCTTCTTTAAAAAATAAAAAACAAACAAACCTCAAAGGCAGAAAGAGAAAGAAGCAAGTAGAAGCTCAATGACTCTTTTATAACAGAGAAAGTTGTCGGTTAATTGGCAACATTTTAATCTGCTGTTAGGAAATGAAAATGGGGAAAAAAAAAAAAAAATCAAAGCATTCAAACAAACATACCTGCTTCCATTCATTGACACAGAAGATTCGGTAAGAATCATTTCCATATTTTCCAATTCCATGTAATTCAATTGGGTATTTCCAGTTTTTGGAGAGGTATTCATCTGGAATTTTTTTTTCAAAAACTAGCATGATCAAAACTGTACAAAGAATGTTAAGACTCATTCACTTGTTAGCCATCTCTGTACTGTGCTTGTTTTAGAATTACTATTAAACCAAATATCTGCACTGGAATATAAATATTTACATTTACTGAGTATTAAAGATCATTTTTAAATAATTTAAATTATTCAACGATTCATCACAAAAATGATACTGCAGCAAATTTTACCCTTGGTTTAAGTCATGGCCAAAGGTCACAGAAAAGACATATTCTGAATCCAGAAAAAAACTATCATGCTACAAAGCAGCACTATTTTTCCTAAATATGATAATCTCACCTGAAAAACGGATGAGAATACTTGCGCGCTTTTCATGCAAACCAAGTGGCTGCAACATGCGAGCTACTACACTCTCGTCAGCCTGCCTTGCCTCCTCTGGTGATGGCCAGCGATTCAAAAATTTCCAGAGTAAAGGAATAGCTGATTCAGCTGAAACATGTTTTTGTTCAATTATAATTACATCTAAATTATTCTAAAAGATGTAGTAGCTACACAAGACAGATACAGCATTCACAAACTTTACCTTTGCCAGTATCTAACATGACAGTAAATACACAGAGTACAGTATTTGCTCAAATATAGTAACCAGGAAATAAATACTGTGACCGTGATCATGTACAAACATTTTTACACATCTACACCTTTTAAGTGCTATAACTAAGGTAATAACAAAAAGAATTCAACTATAGTGGAATTTTTAAAAAGGGCTGAGGAGAAGACAACTGTTTTTGAATCTTCAGCAAGATCTCCAAATCATTCTTAATTTTACACAAGAGCTAAGTTAGTTTTTGTTTATTCCTTGTTACTCCTCGAGTAGCAAAGGGCTGCAACAACATTTTGCCAACAGACCCGGTTTGGGCAGCCACCCTCAGTTGGGCCCATGTGGTTTCAACGTCCCTTGCCTTGCTCTCTACTGTTCTTTTTCAAGTCTTCTTTGGTCTCCCAACTCTTCTCTTCACCTGAGGATTCCAGTCACGTGCCTGCTTGGCAATGGTGTCAGCTGGTTTGCGGCAGGGTGTGTCCTATCCACCTCCATTTGCGCCTTTTTATGTCTTGGCTAGTGGCATTCTGGTCAGTTCTTTTCCACAGAGTGCTGTTGGACATCTTTTCAGGCCATCTTATTCCCAGAATATGGCGTAGGCATCAGTTGGTAAAGGTCTGGAGCTTGTTGTTGATGGTGTTTGTCACCCTCCAGGTTTCAGAACCATATAGTAGGATAGCTTTCACGTTGGCATTGAAGACGTGGGTCTTACTGCGGAACGATAATGCTCAGGAGTTCCAGATGGGATGTAGGCTGTTAAAAGCATGCCTGGCCTTTTTGAAGTGGCTTATGATGTTATCGCCTGATCCACCATCCTTCTTGAAAATGCTCCCCAAATACAGAAAGCAATCTGTTTCCAGGATGCTCTCCTTGAAGTTGGATTGGAAGTTCCTGCTTGTTGTTGATTCTTATCACTTCAGTATTCTTCCTGTTGACCTTTAAGCCACTCTTCTCTGCTTCCTCTGCTAGCTTGCTCAGTTTAGTTCGTGTATGTTGCTGCCAATAAGATAGAAGACTAATGTTATCTGCAAAGTCCAGGTCCTCTAGCTGTTTGGTGAATGTCCACTGGATACTGGTGTTGTTATCTTGGGTTGTCTTGTGCATAATCCAGTCCACGACTATCAGAAAGATTGTTTGTGATAATATGCAACTCTGTCTTACGCCAGTCTTTATTAAGAAAAGCTCAGTGAGTTTGGCGTTGTAGATAACTTGGCAAGACAAGTCTTCATACAACCCTGGATAATGTTTATCAGCTTAGATGGAATGCCACAGTGGATCATCAGCCTCCATATGACTTCACAGTCAACACTGTCAAATGCCTTTTCAAAATCCAAAAAAGTTACATAGGGGGAGATTGCCATTCAACAGACTACTCAATGGTGATAAGGAGGGTGGCAATGTGGTCAATGCATGACCTATCCTGGCGAAACCCTGCTTGTTCTGGTCTCAGTATCTTGTCTGGTGCCTTCTTCAGTCTCTCTAGTATTACCCTTGTCAAGACTTTCCTGGGGATGGACAACAGCATGATCCCCCGATGACTGTTGCATTAGGAGAGGTCTCCTTTCTTTGGTAACTTGACCAGGTGGCCAAGATTTCAGTCTGTTCTTGAGGTATTGAGTACTGAACTTGTGGTGTGGTCTGCCTGCAGGATCAATGAAGGACTTCAGCTTAATCTTAAAGACTGCTACTAGGCGCTGGTGGTCTGAAGCAGCATCTGCACCTCCTCTCACTCCGACATCTTGGAGACTCCTCCACTTTCGAGTAACTGTTATATGGTCAATCTGGTTTTCCATCTGGCCATTAGGGGAAGTCCAAGTTGTCTTGTGTATATTTTTGTGTTGGAACACAGTGTCACCTTTGACATGGTCATTGAAAGTGCAGAAGTCTGTGAAGATTGCAGGTGCCTACACCATGACTTCCCATGATGAGTTACCTCTTGGTGTTATCATCTCCCACTACAGCATTTAGGTCTTCCATAATGATCTTCAGATCTCTTCTTGGCATGCGGTCAACAAGAGACTGCAAGGAATGTTGGTGCATAGCACTGGATGATGGTGATCTTCCTTCCTTTAGCTTTAAATCTTGCTGTCATGAGCCGTGGTGAGACTGGTTCCCAGGCCATCAGTGCCTTTGTTGACATCAGCAGTGTTACTCCCTGGGTATGATCGTGGTGCAGGTCTTTGTGGCAAGAGTAAATAATGGTTTCTCGAGATATTAGTCTGATCTGGCCACTTGGTTTTTTAAAAAAATTTTACACAAGAACATCTGTCTTTTTTAGTTCTACATAAAATAAGACAAACATATGCATCCCCTCCTTACCTACCCTAAACACACACACACAGGTTTAAGCAACAGCGCAAAAACTAAGGGTATAAAATAGGAATATAAACTGCAATGTACAAGCTGACTGCCCACCTTTTGTCTTGTTGAGGAAAATAGTTGCTACCAGCAACTTCCAGGGGTCATGGAACAAACTCTCTTGGATAAGATTGAATGGTGAGCGAGGAGGTGTCCACTTCTCTTCACGACGAAGCTGAGGGCGAGGCAGTTTTGGAGGAGCACCGTTTGTTTTAAAGTACTGGCTTCCTGCAAACGGTAAGAATATAAATTACCTCTCTCCATAGCTGCTACAGAGCTCAAATAAACATTTGCATCCACTGTTCATAGATTCTTGAAGAAATATCAAAACATTGTGAAATACTGATGTTTACCATCACTGCCAGACAAATAGCATATTGATATATTGGAGCATTGGGCTTCCCTCCACATGGGGAAACGCATTCTATAAATTCAATTGCCACAAATGAAAAACTCCTCAGACTGAATCCGGTGGTACTGGAAGTAGAATTAGTACAGACCTTAACACACAAAATGAAGCAAGTACCTGGCTCAAGGGTTGTGATTAATAATATGCTAAATTGGTCACTCTAGTGATACACTTGGATCTTTCAATATCTGTAATAAGCTACTATATATATTTTCATTATAGTATAATTGGTACTGCGCTGATCCTTTGCATGTGAGTGCTGGACATGAATGCGACATGTTATATAGGTGGATTAAATAAGGGGATCAATAAAACCAGCTCATTGTGGGTCAAAGTCTTGAGCTGGAAGATGCAATCTAGAAGCAGAGACTGGTCACCAAGGTCATGCGCATTATTTTTCAAATTAATCCTGCACTCCATCCTCCCGCATTTGAGGAGCATGGTGGTCTGGTGTGCAATGGTTTGTGCCTGTCACCAATACAGTGAAGGTTGGCTGTACTGGTTCAGCTCTCATCTCGGGCACTATGTTCTTTCTCTGCATGTGACATCTGTTTACAGGACTGGCTGCCTTGCCATGATATAATCTTAGTCACTGGCTCCATGTTAAACACTAATCCCCCACCCACCTCCCAGCATTTGAAGAGAAGTCAGCTGCAGATTTATCTCCCTTAAGTGCAGGCCTGAGATTTTAGCTCTTTCATTTCAAGCAGCTGTCAAACCTCTCAACTTAAGAGGTTAATCTATGAATTTTTGCTGCTAGGTTAAATAGTGAGAGATGAATGTATTTCAGTGTGGACTGCATGGAGAGGTGTTATTAATACTGTATTACTATAAGGGTGACTTCTGGTGGTGCTTAATTTCTTAATTTCCACAGGAATAAATGATGTATTGTCATTGGTACAAACTATGTAACAAATTAGGTCAGCTTATTTTCATTGTGAAAGAGGATGGAAACATAGTGACAATCATGAATGATCCATGAGCTAACCCCCAACACTAATGTAACTAAATTCTTTTACAATCCACAACTTAAAACAGAAATGCTTTATAATGTTCATAACCAACTTAAAGTCTCACGTGTTGCCCTTTAAACGATATAATTCTATGTATTCTTTCTAGACATCTACAACATATAGATAAAATGAATTCTAACACTCTTTCTCACAAAATGGCAACTACAATCAAGCTTGTAACTGCATTATTTTGCAAATAACTAACAAACATGTAAGAGTTAAAAACACTAAGCATTATCAAGTTGGAGAATGCACTTTTCACAATTAAAGATTCTACTTCCTAAATTAAATTTGGCCAAGGGTCACCTCAAGCACTAGCCTGTACTCACTCTGTGTGACAGGACTCTTGGCAGTCTTGCCTTGATAGGGTTGAGATGGTGATGCTTGAGCATTACATCTGCTGTGTAACTTTTTCTTGGGCGACAGATGCTTTCGCTTTTTGTCAGTTTCAGCTGAAGAACCTTGAATGGCGTTATCTTTACTGCTAGAGCTATCAGAGAGATGCATATCTTGCACTTTGATTGTCATATTTTGATTTTCATCTTCTTGTGATCCCATGGAAATATCTGAACGTAGGTCTTCTTCAGCTTCCAAGTCACTATCTCCCACTTTCAAGGATTTTCCTGGAGGACAGTCAGAGCCAGAAGCAGAAAGCGACCTTTTACGACTGACCAACCTTTTACCTTTAGTGTTAAGTGTCTTGGCAGTCTTTGCAACTGTAAGGGAAGCATTTATCTGATTGGAGGCTGCTTGGCTTTTCTCATCAACATTTAGAGAAACAAGAGGAAAACAACTGCCAACTGACTCATTTTCACTTTCAATCATAATGTCACTGGAAGAAGTAACATAAAAAGGTGGGACAGCAGAATGACTGCAATCATCCTTTCCTTCTTTTGTGATTTTATTGTTGGCTTCTTTTTCTCCATTCTCATCCTTCTCCTGGTCAGAATCAATGATGCCCTCTTCTTCCTCTGCAAGATACACTTCTTGACCCTTCTCAATGTCACTATCACACTGCTGGTTGTCTACCTCAGTGTTAGCCACAATGTTTTCACTGCCATCCTCAGTTTTGTGAATTTTTAGCTGTCCTCCTGGAGCTTTCTGAAATCGTGATAGCTTTTCAGGACTAGACTGGGAGGAAAAAGGAAGCTTGATGACAAGCTTCACCCCAGTGGTTTTCCCATCCTTCTTTGGTGAGGTGGACAGGATGACAGGATGCTTGCGTGGTCTGCCTCGCTTCTTCTTGGGGGTTGTACTATCTTCAGCCTTTGTCTCTGTTAAAACAACTGTTTTAGGTGCCTTTTTCTTGGAGGAACTGGACAGTTTAGGCTCCCTTTCTTTCACAAAAGCACTTTCTTCCTTCAAAGCTCTTTTTTTGGAACTGGGCGTTTTTTCACTTTTTTCCCCCACAGAAGTGTCATCTGATTGCTGTGGCCTGTTTTTTAAGGTGCTGCCAACATTTGGCAACTGACCAAATGACAAAGCAAACTCTTTGGCATCATAGGGGAGATTATTTTCTAGAAAGTATCGGCGAAGTCCAGCTATGGATCGAAACTTGATGTGATCAGGACTGTAAAAGAAAGAAATGCAAATACTAAGTGATTTGTAATACTGTGCTATTATCTTTGCACAAAAATATTTGAAGAAAAATAGTCATCATATAGTTAATATGAAGCCTGCCATTGTATGAAGCTAACAGGAAACATAAGCAGTTATTATGTCCCATGGCTACTATAGAAGTTTAATTAAGTAAGGCTGAAATAGTCAGGTTTATTTTTGATTCTACTCCAATGCAACAAACTCTTTGTAATTTGCATAACTGAATGAAACATTGGCGTTTTTTGAGGGGGAGGGGGATTTTTCAAACATCTCATTATTGGTGCCACACTTAAGGGCACACAGGCATTTAAATAACTTTCTATTCTGATTAAACTTCTGACATGTAAATGACAAAGTGACAATAATGTTGAAAGATAAGGTTGTGGCTACAGATTCTTCTTGTTCCTAATCACCCCCAGTGGAGCAAAGGGCTGCAAGTGGTCACAGATTACTGACAAATTTAAATTCTTCCTTTCAGTGTGATATAACAATAATTTCTTTGAATCCAAACATAAAAATACATACCTCAAAAATGTTATAACTCCTTCTTAATTTACAAAATGTAATTTTAACTTTTCAAACTTTAGGAGATACAAGTTGCAATAAATATATATTAACATGTTCTTTCTTAAAGCTACTAATATAAAGTACGCACCTGAAGTAATACACGTCAACTTTACCAGCAGATTTCCCTACTTTTCTTGTCACAAGCTGGCGACTCCATCCTTCTGGCAACTTTGGCCCCTTTTGTGGTTTAGGAGTACCTCTTTTTTAAAAAAGTGAAAACAGTAAACATAGCTTAATTCACTTATTCCAACAAAGAGCAACATTCAGGATTTTAAAAGTACAACTGATTTAATAACAAATAAGTTTTCACAACCGGACACTGATTTTCTAGGCACAAACTAAAACACTACAACAAAAGAAGTTTCTTGCAAAACAATGATAAATATGCTGCATTCTAAATAAGTAAAATACTGACTCATTGTGTTGAGGTGAGCTCAGCTGGTCAGACTGATCTGCAAACACCCTTTCTGCTGTACTGTTACTTGCGTTGTCCTCCGAGTCTGATGGTGGTGTTATGGTCAATACAGGGGTTGTTCCAGTTAACCTATTTTGTGGCGTGCTACTTAAAAACAAAAATCCAAGTAAAACTTCAGTGCAAGTAACTACTAATGTAAAATAATGATAACCCTATCAACAAACATCAACCAACAGTCCATAGAATGGACATAGGGACCTTTAGATGTCTTGCTCCCATCATTCATTGCGATATAATTATATTTCTGGTTATTTTGAAAAGCAGTAGCATATACTTAATAATGAAAATGATTTTATCTCGAACTCCAGTTTTCCATTTTGTTAAAAGATTGCAGAATGTACACCCCACACTTCCCAAAACAAAAACTTACTCCACAGGTTCAAAACTTGGAGCCTCATCCATAGCAGCTGCTGAGCTTAAATGAACCTCTGCATCCATTGTTAACAGATGCTTGAAAAAAAATCTCTGCAAATTAAATGGAAGTTCACATGAAGTAAAGCCAAAATAAATACAAAAACTAAATACAGTTAAAATACAACTTCCATTATCTTTAGTGAGTTTCATAATTCTTTTATTGACATAGTTTCTTTTCTCTAGGCTACAAAAGTATTTACTAATTTTTCTCCCTCTGCCAACCATTTTGCCTTTGCAAGAAACAGAAATGACAGGGTAACAGAATAAATGAAAGTTAGGCTTTTTTTTTACATCTACTCCTCGATCTAATGAAAGGGGGAAAAAAAAACTACTACAAAACTAAGGCATTAATCAAAGATGCAAGGGATTTTTTTCACTGTGACTTGCAAACCTAGTATGCGATTATAAAGTTTATATCATTTTGAATACCATATAATTTGCTACCATTATTGGCCGCCCATTTTACTCAACAAAAATGGGCGCTTGGCAATACACATTACTGTGGTGTTGGTGCATTACTGTAGTATGAGGTGCTTCAAGATAAATGAGTCCACAAACACCGACACCTCTGCATACAATAATAAAAAAGATAAGCCAAAAGAAGTCAAAATACAAGTTTCCAATAAAATGATAAAATCTTTAAAAGATTGTTTTTATTTGCCATTGTCAGATACATTCTTTGCACGAGTATTGCCAAGCAGCCATATCTATATCAATATTGTTTGAACAACGTATGGCTCTTTTGATACCATTTGATTTTAATAGCTATTTGTGTCCTTGGTGATTGATTCCTCTTTGGGCCAGGGACGATTTGACTAAGGCTGTGGGGAGAAAAGACAAGTTAAGTTTACTATATGGGTGTGTCTATGATAATTACTGCTAAGGGTGGTTTAATCCTTACAGCATGATGCACCACAATCATGGTTCTGCTTACGCAACCCAATGAAAGCTCTCCTGTTGGCTGACCTGGTTGAAAGCAACTAATCAGAAATTTTGTTTTTATTCTGAGGACTTCTTTGTACAGTTTTCGAGCCATTTTTAACCTCTTCAGAGCGATTTTGTGATGCAAAAAATATGATTGATGCATCAAGCGATTGCGCCGAAGAAGACTTAGTTGGTGACACCAGTGAAAATTAGTTGTTGACAATGACTCTGCCAGTGATTTTTAAGATATTTGTGCCAGTTTACTTGCTGCTAATTGATGCAGATAGGTTTTTGCTGATGTTGTTGATGAAGGCTTGTAGCCCATGTGAAATTGTCAATTGTTTTAGTACCTATTTATACTTGTATGCAGTGCTATAAAGGTTAAGAATGTAGTAATTGTATGAATGTGTGTGGGAAAGCGATTGAATGTTGTTTAGTTATTGCTTATGTGGCCTCTAACGAAGAAAAAATTCTCTGTTGCACTTAATTATTGTATTGAGTATATATTGTTGTCATTAATAACATAGAAACGATACAAATAACGTGCATCAATTTTCACTTATTCTAATGACGGAACGAAAAACCAACACCAAAATAATTAAAGATGTTTCTTTTTTAAACGGTGCACATCTTTGAAAGCAAGCTTCCACCCCAACCAACTCGAACCGATCGAAGCGCGTTTCACGCCTTTTGAACACAAACTTTCTGTCCACATTTTCTGTAAGATTGTTTAAAAGCTACAACGATTTCTTTAGTATCTCATTTACTGCTGCCGAATATATGAAAGCACTAAAATACTTAGTTAACAATCACAATATTTAATGGTTAAATATTGCAGTTGCGCCAAAGAGGACTCGTTGATCCTCTTTGGTCGCACTTTCGAGTACGCATAAAAACTCTTTACTCAGATTGATTATCAACTTATCTTGCATAAAGACTGGAAAGAGATAAAAGACTTACCCCTTTTTGATCAAAGCTTATCAATAAGCAGGATGATTTCCTGGGTTTAGGTAAACAGAACAAGAAGGAGGTGTTCACATACACTTTCTGAAATAGGCGCTAACAAATTCCGCCGCCATAATAACACTCCCGAAGTTACGCAAAGCCAGCGGATCGAAATGAAAAAGAGACAAAACAAAAATAAGGATACGAAAAATTTAGGGAAAGTTAATTTTTTTAAGAACTTATATTTTGTAAATGAAATTTTAAGAGATCAAAAACAGACTATAAATTATCAACGATTATACAGTTATTTATTCTTATGAATCTGGCTTTCTTTGAAAATGTTTTATACATTGCATCGAGCTAGTGATCTTTAGCTGCGCAGCTCGCAGCCTCGTTTGCGTGTGCTCATGGCACCTGAATCCTTGGCGGGTATAACTTACCATCCGAAACTTAAGTTATTTATAAAATGATGTGTAGAATACACATTTGATATGTGTAGTAAGTAAAATTTTCAGTCATTTTTCAGATACTCTAAAAACGTAAGTAAAACTGTTGTCTATTTGTTGCTCACCTATACTTCTCTTCTGTCGTCTGCTTTCATCGCGATCTGTGAATCAATGAACATGTTGTAATTAACAACATTATAGTAATTATCAGTTAAAAATAATTATGTGCGTAAGATTATTACATTGTAAATTATGTTCTTAAGCCATATAATAAAGAGTGTGTAATAAATAGAAGAAATTAATTATGACAAGTACACAAAGCTTCCGATTGCAAGTTTATCAGTTGCTTTAAAGTTTCCTTTACAGATATGTTGCTTAAAAAAAACAAAAAAAAACAGACAGCAATAAATTATTTTTCTTATGAATTAATAATTTATATTTTAAATTGGATGTTTCCCAGAAATTACAGTGAAAACAACGGCAGTTCAGAATATGACTAAAGCACAATGATGTAGACGAACAAACCAAGCAACAAATGGACTTAAATTTGTAAAGAAGTAAGATTTCAGCAGTATCATGGAGGGTCTCCATTTGGCATCAGCTGGTGACGATGTCAAATTGTGGGACTGCAGCCAAGGAGTCGTGCTGCTGCATCAATTCAATCCCCATAATCATAATGTAGCATCTGTCTCATGGAACTTTGATGGTGAGTAGCTTATTTCAGTTTCAGTTACTCAATTAACTGTGAATAATAAAGTCCTGCGCACAAATTAAACAATTTATGTCCCATTCCTTTAACCTCTGCTGTAGTGAAAGTTTTTTAAAAGCTAGTTTTCAGAATTTTACAAGCAGTAGTTCAGGACTCCTAAATCCCCTACAGTTTGCCTTATGAATTAAATACAGTGGAACCTCGGTAAACAATCCATTCTGTAAAGTTGGTCGGTATCCGAAATGCTCAGTATCCAAAACAATTTTCCCCACAAGAAATAAAGGAAATAGATTTCATTGGTTCCCAACCCATGTTGACTCGCTATTATTTAAGTTACAGGCTATTTAGGTATTTTTTGAATGAGTACAGTTATAATACAATATAAATGGAGTTAAATAAACATGAAAACATTAAAGAAAGCATTTAAACATAAAAAAACTTGCCATTTTGATGGCGTAGGTGGATGGAGGTGTGGGGAGGAAGGGGTAGAATTACTGCTTGGATTCCCCCTCCATGAGCACATGTGACATTGTAAAATCGGGGGTGACTTCACTTTTCTGTCGCTTTGATGTTGAAGGAAAAAACTTGTCAGTGTCTGTTGCTTCTGCCTTTTTTGTAACACTTTTTGGTAATACGACGTCACATCATTGAACATGTTTAGGCTTCTACTGCCTATCACACTGTTAGGGAAAGACTTTTCTACAAACAATTGCAATGCCCCCAACTTCACACACATTTCTTTAATCACAAAAATCACTACATAAGAAGGATCTATCTATCTAGCTAATCTTCTTTGTGCATCAGGTTGCACAGAAGGCCTCAACCAGAGTTTGCCACCGATGTCGATCGGCTGAAACCCGCTCTAGGTGACCCCATGTCCAGCCCTTTCCTTTCATCTCCCTTTCCACTGTTCTTCCACTGTATAATTTTAAAGAAAATATGTTGATTCCTTTCAGGCAGCTTTCTTGCCAGCTGTTCCATAAATGATGATGCTGTAGTGCTGACATACACAAAAAATAATGCCCTCACATCAGTGGATTTGCAGTGTGGGGTAAGCATAGCTAGGTTTTTGTGCTTAAAAAATTGTTGACTAAAAGATCTGCTTTTGTCCTTTAAATTCATGCATACATCAGGTGAAGGTGAAGCCTAGTGGTTACAGCAACAGTACCCAAAGCCAAAGGCATGTACACTAGATGGATTAATACCTGTGTGATGTAGAATACTTTCCAGGGTTGACCTAATGGTCAGGGTACTTGAATCCTTAGATAATATATGCAGATTATTAAAATATAATAGACGTAAAAGTGAGTTGATAACCAATGCTTTCTAGTTGTCAAATCATGACTAGAGATTTGATTGATTGTCTGATTGTCTAAAGTTAATTTTACTGGCCATTTATGGATGAGGTACATTTCAGACAGGGGTCCAGTGTGTTGATTTCAATTCCAATTCCCGTTACATACTTTGTGGTGGAACTGATGGAGTGTCTGTCTGGGACTTGAAAACTAAAAGTCTTAAAAAATCTTTCAAGGTGAGTTTTCATTATCTGTGCAGGTGAAAAATTTGGAATCATTACCTCTACCTTTTTCCTTGTAACAGAACATTATCAGGAATTGAAGCAGATTTTGTAACATAGCTCAGATTTTCAGGATTTCTTTCTTCAAAGTGAGCACATAAAAGGAGAGTATGGAAGAGGACTGTTGCAACAGAGAGGCAGAAACCAAAGGCTGCCTAAAAGTAAAGTTTCCATGCTTGAGAAACGCGTAACAGTACAGAGAACACAAAGAGAGATGGCAATAGTTGGTAGATTGTTATTCATCCTCAGTTAAGGCTGATGAACTAATGACTAGTGATGGTGGTGTTTGTGAAGGCTATGATGATTTGTTGATTTCTGTGTTAACAATAGAGTTGAGTATTTTCTTATTTAGCTGAAAAGTTAGCTGATGGTATATCACTACTGTCTTAGAGTCTGTGTCAAGGCTTGTCTGTTTATTCATGATTTATGATTATTTTAGTAGTACATGTGCATCAATAATGCATAGTCAGGTTAATAAAGTACATTTTTATAACACTACCATGCCTTTAGGGCTACACTCTGAGTGCTTATCAAATATGTGAACAAAAATCAACTATGTAAAAATTGTACAATAAATGAGCTTGCTGAAACCTACAGATGATATGGAACAATAGCCAGACAGACTTGTGGCCTTAAACTCCCAGTGTTTTTTTTTAACTAATGTGTTTCAAGGGCTGTGTTGAAAGACTTATCTGCTGGTGGCACATCACGCTAGGGAGTAAGTTCCAACAAGTTATTGCTAAATGAGTAATTCTGGGAATGGAAAGGAAGCAAGTATCTGTGTTTGATAGACATTTATTTGTTTTACAGGAAGCCAAAGGGCCAATCACAGCAGCACGCTACAACTGGAATGACTCGTATATTGCTGCAGGCTCTGAAACAGGGGAAATAATTCTTCATAACACAATCACAGGCCAGTCCAGTAGCCCTTTGTTAGCAGCCACAGCGCAGGTAATTATGAAATATTATCGTTATTTACAAAAGCTCATATGTTTACTATCAAGCAAAATATTTTATGGTAATTTTTCATTAAATTGTCAGTTCTATTCTAATATTCCTATGCCTTATTTTAAACTAATGACCAACTCACTTTTAGAAAATTACACAGCATGCAAATAAATCAAAGATGCCCATATGTCTCAGCTGTCATCATCTCATGCATTTAAAAGCATATTTTTCTTCAACTATTCTTTTTTAAATGGAAAGTCTTTCATGCAATAACCAGCTGGAGATAACACACTTTTTTAAACCAAGAAATGAATAGTTTTGTTGCATTGTTTTGTTTGTTTATCATAGCTATTGTTTGCTAGCTGTGTGAGGCTATGCTAACTAAACAAATGTGCAGCTATTTTCTTTCTTTTTTTGCAGGCAATAAGACAGTTAGAATACTCAGGATTTAAGAAGTCTATGTTTGGCTGCACATCAGATGACGGAGTTGTGACACTGTGGGATGCTAATGCTAGGCGACAGTTACATGTCTTTCAGGAGGCCCATGTCGGACCAGCCACTGGCCTGGCCTTCTCTCCCATCAATGAAATGTTGATGATAAGTGTTGGACTTGACAAACGTATGGTCTGTTACGATATCCAGAAAAAAAAGTAAGTGGAATGGTTGCAGGGATAATACAGTGATAAATGACAGAATTAACTTTTCTTTGCTTAAATGAGATGAAAATGAAAGATGAGTACACACTGATAAAATGAGCAACATTATTGGATACATTATCTACATCATCCTATGTAAATAGAAATGAGGGAAATGCAGTGTTTAGCTACCTGGTGCTGCGGCTGTGAATTAGATGCAAGATAGCTAGTATATTGTAAAGTGCAATGAAGATATATATGAAATTGCACAATATAAATGCAATGTGCTGTATTATTATTATTAGCACAGTTATGAGGTCTCCACATGTTCACAGCCAAAGGTTGCTAGTTCGCTTCATTCATATTTACCCATCATCAGCTTATATTTAGCCTAGGGAGGACTGATTTCCTTGCCTTGTTTGTATCCATTAATTGTTGTAGATAGGTATCTTAAACTGTTGGTGCAAGATTATGACAGCCCTAGTGTTGCAGGATGCTGAAAGCCATTGATACACAAAGTCCACTAACATGTATCGACATTATGCACGATGGTGCAACTGCAGCAGTGGGCTCCACACGTGGCAAGATTTACTTTTATGATTTGCGGCAAGGTGGTGGAAGTCCTGTTTGTGCATTTCAAGCACACAGAACATCTGTTCAAGCTGTTCGATTTATGCCTTTAGTTAAAATCAAGGTGAGAAAATGTATAGGTAGGTTATGTTATGAATAAATACTCAGTATGATCTTTAAAACAATGTATATAGTCTACATTTTTTTAATTACATTTGCCAATGGAGTATTTTTTATGCTCAAAGAATAATATTTTATGTATTGAGAACATTGTTAGTATTTATTTGTCTTTTATTGTTTCAGTTAATTTTAGTATACGCTTGAAGCTAGGGAGTGGCAGGGCACTCATAGCAGAGGAGTGTGTTTATGTTTCTTCAAGTATGCCAGAACGTTGCTGTCTGAAGTTATTCAGAATAGAGCCTAGAACTATCAGGCTGATAGTTTAGTTGCTGAATAACTAACTACTCATTTGGGAGAAAGTGACAGGATGTGTCTCCTCTGCCCACTATACACTCTTTTGCTGGGGGAAACAACATTATAGCAACTGAAACCCTTCTGTACCTGAGCTTCAAAACTGATGTACTGCCTCTGTTATTTTGAACTCTTATTTTGTTGTCCCTAGTTACTGAACTATTTTCCCTTCTATG
The DNA here is from genome assembly GCF_003073045.1 of Pomacea canaliculata. Classification (NCBI taxonomy): domain Eukaryota; kingdom Metazoa; phylum Mollusca; class Gastropoda; order Architaenioglossa; family Ampullariidae; genus Pomacea; species Pomacea canaliculata. The sequence goes on from NC_037598.1 coordinate 19,309,625, forward strand.
CCTTTAATCAGAATGAAATAGCAGAGGGAATGCAAAACATGCAACCTATGTCCAGCCACAGACGTCAGCTGCCTCTGTCTCCACGAACCATGCAGAACATCACACCAAACAGACAAAGTAAGCAGATTTGCAGTTTTTATCTGACATGTTGCTTCAATTTGTTTTACTTTTTGGTTTTTACATTGTGATTGGAGTTATTATAATTTTAAAGCAATAGTAATGAAAAATGATTGATTTTTAATTTTTGTGAAGATTAATCTTCAAGATAAACATTAAAATTTAAGAAATTAAACACAAGTATTAGTCATTAGTATTTTAAGTATTAGCTTTCTTTATTCTAGTAAAGAAAATTTGCATGAGTCTGGGGAATAGAACTCTTACAAAACTGGTCATACATATTATAACGTTGCCTTTCTTTTATTGAATAATAAATGTGTGATTCGCATAGCACATACGCTCGTAAGGAGTGAGCTTTTAGTGCTTGATACAAGAACAAGACCTAAACAGAAAAAAGGGGAGGGGTTGAAAAAGGTACAAGCATTCTGCGGACACGAGTAGTGCTCAAGGAAGAGATGTGTTTGCAGTACACATTTAAAGGATTCAGTGGTGGGTAGGTGGTGGATATGGAAGGGGAGAGAGAGCTCTATTGTTTTGCTGCACAGTATCTAAAAATCCTGTGACCAGATGTTCTGGTGACAGGAATAGTTAATATACATTCACCAGACAAAGAGTGGATTTGTCTGGCAGGGATGTAGGGGGAAAGAAGTTCAGAGAAATAGTCAGGGCAGGAGCCTGTAAAGAAGTAAAGCACGAACAGTTTGTACTGGATGTAAGAACAAATGTGCAGCCAGTGCAGAAAGTGAAGGAGAGGAGTGATAAGTGGTCCGTTTCCTAAGTCTAGGCACCAGATGTGCAGTGGAGTTCTGTACTTTCTGCAGTTTGTGAATGAGAAGTTAGAGGCAACCTGTGAGCAAGGAGTTGCAGCAAGCAGACCTAGAATGAACACACACACAGAGTGTAGACAGAATGTGGCAGATGGCACTGATCTTACTTAGTTCATAATAGCTGACTGACAGACAGCTGTAACTTGTCTATCTAGGGTCATATCAGCAGTGTCATTGAATCTCAGATTCCTGACAGATAACATAAAGGCAATGTTTATTTCACCCACCTTGATGTGCAGACTGACACTGTTTTCATCTTCGCAAGCATAGGAGGGCTTCCATTTTATCGTTGTTGAGTTTAATTTTGTTTGTTACTGTCCAATCTTTGATGTCACTAATACACTTGCATTTAACTTTTACTTTTCATTTGATAGCATGAAAGTTTTATCTTTATATATTTTTTGTGTTTTTTTCATTTGCTGCTTATGTTTGTGATTACAATGATTTGTTTGTTATTTGCTTAGTGCCTGATTCTGTTTCATCCAAACACCCTCAGACTTTGGAACAAACAGTAGATATATTCTCTCCAGCAGCAGAAGGTTTGCTCTCCACTTCTCATTTCTTTCTCATTTCAGTCATATATCCAGATAATTTTTAAAAGAAAAATTTTGATCTGATATTTTGTAAGAGAGCTTATGAGAAAAAAAACACAAGATTAGTGACTGTTTTTATCTTGCGCAGTATGCGTGCCACAGCTAATTTGTTGGTTAAGATTTTTTTCTAAACATATATCAGCCTGAAATTAAGGGAAAATTTTGACAAAACGCTGGCTTGAAAATGCAGCAGAAATAATTACCTGAATGAAATTATAGAAGTTATTATATTGCAATCCATTGAATCATTTAAGATTTATGCTTTTATGCTTATCTAGGGATTTTTTTTCTTGGTCTTTCATCTATGTTTAACTTCATAAAATGCACCAGTAATTGCAAAAGTTGTTATTGTGCAGGTGTTCAAAGCCAGCACTGTCACAACATTTCACTGTCAGCAACACAACTGAGCCTTACAAGCAGCCGTGGTGAAGATTCTTATGCAGGTATATGGAGTGTGATGTTTTTGATTGTTTGCATAATACAGGGTGTAATTAATAGCTGTAGGACAGTGTTGCTCCATTGTGAGGGATAGTGTAGTTATCTTCTTCAAATCAGTGAGGTACCCTAGCCTGCTAACTGTTGTCCAAATTGACAGAAGAAAACCTTGAAATTTTCTTGACCTTTTTGCAGGTGTGTTTTCACCATTAACAAATGGAAAAGTTGAGCAGCTGTCATCACATTCCTTTCACGGCACAAGTTCTCTTCTTTCAACACCCTCCTTTTTAGGCCAAGTATGCCGTTTTTATATATATTTATTAATCTTGCTGTCCTTGCCCTCCATTATTTATTTAGCTTAATATTATTATAGTATAGTTTACCCTGGTTGCATTCAGCTGCTATCTTGAAAGCAGATATCCATTTTCATTGCTTTGAAGGCTGCAGCGTATCCTCTCTGTTACAGAGAATTATGAATTTGGCTCACTGCACATTTAATCCAGACATGCTACCTATTTATTATGCAAAGAACATAAAAATGATTATATGATTGTTACGACAAAATATAATAAAGCAAGTCTGTAAAAAGTTGATAATGTTAATGCTCTAGTGTGCCTTTTTTCCTGGGACAGGCAGGAAGCAGTGTTCACTCTCCTCTACCTGTACATCAGTCACATCACATGTCCAGTGGATTGCTTAACAAAACCAGCAATTCCCTTACTAATTACAGCAGCAACTATGCTGGTGGGTTGTGTTCGTACTGTCCACATAAAATAACATTTATTATTACCTATTATTTTTTTAATAGTAATGTTTGTAATAAAGAAGTAACTTAATTGTGAAAATGTCCTTGTAGTTTATGATTATCAGATATAATAACACAATTTCTTAGCTTCTTCTGATGTAGGGTCAAGTATTTTTTTCTTCAAGACATTCTTTAGTAGAACAGATTAAGGAATCTTCTGAAAGTTTGAGAGTTGTAAGCTGGTACATGCAAACGTTTGTGTGTATCAATTACACAAGATCTCTAATAATAGCATGATAAAGTCCATGTTTCAGCTTGTACTTTCTTAGATTTTTTTCTTTATTTCTATAGTAAATAAACTCTCTTGAAAAGCAGAATAAAAAGTGAATATTCTTGATAGTCTTATACATTTAAAATTACTCCTGTTTATTCCATGTTTATTCAGGATCTACTGCTCCAAATGCTAGTCAGAGTACTTCTTCTCAACATCCTCACTCACCGCAGGGTTCTGGAGCATCACCCAGTCTTCCAAGCGCTCACAAATACTCTTTTGATGCCATTTCATTCCATGACCCTTCTGCTGCCACTGCCTCATCTGTAGAGCAGATAGCACCACTACCAGTCCTGCAGTTATCTCCCTCACAGGCAAGAAGTATAATGATTGAAGATCAAGAAAGCTGTGTGTGATTGCGTGTGTGCACACACATGCATGCACAAGCATAACTAACTGTACATGACCTTGTGATTCCCTGCTCACAAGACTTGAGTGGCAAATATCAGAGTTAATTACATTATTACATTTTTACATGTTTATTATCATTCATCCTTCATCAATAAAGTTTGTAGACAAAATGTACTTGGAAGGAAAAAAGGGCTGAGTATTTCTATTGCTAAATGTTCTTGAGATTTCAGCATTTAAAAGAAGAAAATTTAAAAAAATTAACAAATCAGGAACTTTTTTAAAATAAATTGAGACTGATACATTAATTCCAGGATTTAGGCTTAACCAATGGTGAAGAAGAAAATGAGGCTGATCCGCAAGGCAGCTCTGTAAAGGATTGCGAGGATGTTCATACATCCTCCTCCACACGTTCTTCTCAAGAGGCATCTCCTGGGCGCAGAGGACACACATTTTCTCATTCTGCTCTCTCAAAATGGCTAAAGCTGACCTAAAAGAATACCGTGAACAGCTCCGACAGGAGTTTTCGTCAATGCTGTGGGGCAAACCTAGCCAGGTTTGTGAAAACAAAATAATAGCTGTATGAATTTTATTTGCACATATAGTTCTTAAGCGTTATATAACTAAACTATGTTTTTTGCTATGTTGTCATCCAGTTTGCAATACAGTATGTGAAACAGTCACTGTGGTTGTGAAGATGTTTGCTTTTACAGGAGCAACACATTAGGGAAGAGTTAGGGATTTGTAGAGAATGCAGCAGTCACCAAGAAACAGCCATTATATTGAAATTTCTTACTAAGAGTTGCCAAACCATAGGAAGCTTGTAAGATAAAAGTAATGGTAGTCTGATATCCTTACTTTTGTAGTGGAGTGCATTTATCCTTACTTTTGTAGTGGAGTGCGTTGATAGACCCCTTGGTTTGGAGCCAGCTTTTGTGAGGACAGTACCTATCTCCTCAACTTACCTTTCCCTACCCTTAACAAATTCAGGTACCTTCTCTATAGCTAGGTCAACTGGGGAAATATATTAAGAAGCACAGCCATTGAACAGGCTAGTGTGCATGCCTTTATGTTTGATGCAATCAACTAATTCTTGCTTAAACCTCTAAACTATTGAGTTCCCTGGAAGCTTCTGAAAGTTGCTTTGATTCAAAGGATGAAAACCAAGAGCACTGGAGTTTGTCCACAAGGTCAACTTACAGGATGTATTTAAAAGACAATTGACCCATGTATTTGTGATAATACACCTTGGGGGCTGGAAAAGGTTTTAATTATGATTTTACTTCTAGCTTCCAGGAAGTGTATCTAAGAGAGTGGCTGTCGGTGCAGTCGATGGTGCTGGAGCAGATGCTGATGTGGGTAGCAACGTGCAGGCATTCCAGACAGAATTTCTGCGTAATTTGGTAGCTGATGCCATGGAAGAGCTGCGGGATGAAATTCATCATGATATCCAGTCCTTGCATGTTGACATGCTGCGTCAGTTCCATACCTTTCACGTAAGGTTTTTTTTTCTTCCTTTCTTCCTGCAAGCTTGTGTGTAAAAAAGTCTAGCACAGTGAATCTCTGTCATGACCTTTTGTCGCTCCATGCATTAGCAACAGGGGTCAGAATTATTCTGTAAATAAGCTGCTTATAAGGAGTTGACAAAAAGTAAAACTCAACAAAAAGAAAAAAAAAAAAAAGTCAACAAAAACAAACCTGACAGGCATGATCTCGGGAACACAAAAGAACAAAATAAAAATACTCAGATGGGTTGTCTTGAAAAGAAGCTCCCTGTGTCTAATGTAGAAAGTCAGTTCTCCAACAAAAATTAAATGGCAAATTAGATGTTTGATGATGTACTGCTGTATGGATGTATTGATGCAGCTGTATCATAGCATTTTCATAGTTAGCATGTCTGTGCTGAAATGTGATTGGTATCTTGTAGTCTTGCTCACAGATTTTTCCTTTTTATTGTACAGTATCACCATCTTCTGTTTGCAGATGGAACTGCAGTCATACCTTACACACTATGCAGACATGAATCGAGAACTTGTGATGAAAGTGAAACATTTAGAAGAAGAAAACAAGAGACTGAAAAAGCACTTTTAACTAAAAATTAGGGTTGTAGTAGGCAGGGGGCGATATCAAATGTTGGATATTTGCCATGGCAACTGGTTTTTGGAAAAAATGAAACTAGCCTGAAGTGGAGAATGAAATAAACATTGCAGCAAGTAGTCCCCTGCCTGTGTGAGAAAGCTGAAAAGCTTATGAATTTCTGACAGACCTTAAGTATGGATTATTTGCAATGGTGCCTGGCAACAGAGTAACAGATTAATGTTGAAGTGAGATCAATTCATCCTTAGGATCTCCAGGAACTGCTGAACTTTGAGTACAGATACTGTAACATAATGATCTCTGTGTATAAAGCTTTATCTTTGTGAATAGATGAACTGTGAGGATGATGTGTCAGCTTGGGTTTGGGAATAGCTACTATTTTTTAACATGAACTTGATCTTTGTTTGCTTATGAAGGGTACTTAAACAATCAAAGAAGATTTGCTTGAACAATTGCCAACATGAAGTTTTGAAAGCACGTTTTGCTGATATTTATACTTATCTCCATTTATGGATTCCTTGAGAAGAATACTTAAGGTTATTTTTCTTGCAAACTTTGTTGGGAGATCAAGTGACCATATGGACAAGCCTTTTCAGATCACAAGTTTAACAAAATTGTTGGTAACATTTGATGGTTGGCTGCTGTAAAACTTTCTGGCTATTGTTTTGAAAAGTGAATCTTGCATCACTGATTGGGCAGCTGCTGCAACATTAGTAAGAGCAAAGTCAGAATAATCCCCCCAAAAAACTGTTGTTTGAATAAAAGAAAACTGGCTACATAGGACAGAAGGCTGATTTGTAAATAAAGGGAAGCTGATTACAAGACCAGAAGGCTCACTGCAGTGATACTCAAGCTTGTGTTCATTTTTTAATGTCTTCCTGTTAATTTTGAGGTGAGAATGCCTTGAGAACAATTGACTATAAAACAGAAGCCTGATTCAAATGAGGAAAAATGTCAGAATTTTTTGTTTTTCCTTTTACATTTATTGTCCACCTCTCAATTTCTAACAGCATTTGTGGAAATAAACATTGTGTCTTTGGCAAATGAGAGTGCAATTTTGAAGGTACATTGCTTACTGAAGCAGCATGATCAAAAGCATTTAAAACAAACACAAAAGGGGTATTATAACATTAAAATATTTTAGCTGTGCTGTGAAAAAACTGCTTTGTATTTAACACTGTAAGGTGCAAGAAGGAGAGATTTTTTAATATTTCCTTTTGTTATTGCATGAATGTAATGTATTTTTCAGTCAGCAGTTTCACTTTTGCTTTTTTCAAGAATTAAATATGACCTTTTTATATATCAATGTAGACCCAAACTGTAATGTCTTGCTGCTTAATATTTCAGCTAAGACTGGTTTTTCTGTCTCATTAGTTTACGTGGTTGTTTTTGTCCTTCCTTACCCACCACTTTACCCTGTTATAAAATATGCACACTCAGGATTGTTTTCAGCAAAAGTACAATTTATTGGCAAATGCATGCTGGGGGACTGGCATTAATGTTGATGCTTCTCCTTAAGGACTGTGTTCAGAAGTAAAGCTAGAAGTGCCTTATACATGTTTTAACACTTTAAAAAAAGTTGCAATTTTAAGAATGTAACAAAATGCCAACAGTAGACATAAAGTATATATTATGCTCTTTGAAAGCATTGCTAACATAGAAAACGTTTTTGAAACATTTTTCAATAGTCACTGGATATCAAATGATGTTCAAAAATCGATTTCCCAATCTTTTTATTCTGAGCATTTCATCTTAGCTGAAAATTTGTAATAGAGCAGTTTTGTTTTCCAAGATTTCTTCAGTATATTTAAACTTGACTGTCTGCATTGTAGTAACACTCAAGTTCATTTCTACATCTTTTATTATGGTAAAATGAAAACCATTGCTTTAAGGCAGCATTCAAATGGTATGGAGAATTTGAATCCAGGTTTTTGAATATGAAAAAAGTATTTTCTTTCAATGGTGAGTATAATTTGTGACATTCATGAACATAACTGGTATCTGGAATACTAACCCACCAATCAGAAATGTTTATCTATTTTTAAATAAACCAGACCATTGACACCCATATGGCAGTAAGTTATTTTGTTAGTTTGCTTTATGTGTGGAAATAGCAGTTACTGCATTTTTAATTTTTACTTGTACATGTGATCAGGTAAGGAATCTATAAGGCTCCAAACTTGTTCAGCAGCTGGATGTTTGCTTCCACTGCATAATAGAACATTATCTAACGACAGATTGCTTGGTTGACTAGTTTGTGGTGATTTTGCACTTGGGAAAGTGGGGAGGGACATCTAGAGAGAAATTTGACCTACTATCCTCACTGTGAGTATATAAGGTATCGTTTTATCTAGCATATCCTATTGGACCATCTCTCATTTATGCCTTTACATCTCTTCTTGAAATATTTTTCCGGAGAGAGATGCAAAAGGACCAAGTGCAAAGGACAGCTGGATGTAGGTCTCTAGAAGAGATTTCTTGTGACTGAGAGTTGGAAAGTCATTTAGAGCAGGCTTGTCAAACATGCGGCCCTTTGCAAACACCTGTGGCCTGCACAAAAGACAGCACAAATGTGCTGCTTGTGGCCCTCAGTTTGACATGCCTGATTTAGAGTATAATGTGTACATGTAAAAAATACAATGTGTGTGCGTGTGTGTCAAGTTTCGTAAACGTCACGATGCCACATGGCTGCATGTTTTACAGTCTTATGGCCTGCACTAATAAGATTTGACTTATGTTGCATAATTACATGGATGAGCTGGCTAGATTGTACAGAGTTAATAAGTGAACAAAGCTATAAGAAAACTGCAGCAAAACCAATCATTGTAAAAAGTAATATTGACGTGCTTAATTGTGCTTTTTAATCAGGGTACTTTATTACAAGAACATGCGGTTCTGAAGCTTTTATAATGTCACATTGGAGTTCAGTGTGGCTGACACCCAGACACTAAATGTGAGGCAGCTGACTGAGACAGGACTTTAGGAGGTGAGGGATAGGTACTGATGCTAAAAGAAATTATAAAAAGCTTGCCAGGAAAAGAATAAAAGAGAAGGTTAGTAAGATGAGACAAGTTTTTCATAATCATCACATAATGTACATACTGAAAACATGGAAAATCGTGGCCATTCATTTTGAAGCACAAAAAAGTTATTATTTCACTAGGGTTTCGACAAAATGTTCGATGTACAGATCATGAGATAAGCAATCCTGATGGGACTGGCAGACAGACAGCTGATTTTGAATTTAAAATGAATTTTAAAAAAAGTGGTGGCGGCCTCCTTGTAAATGTTACACATGGAAAGTCAAAGCACAAAGAGAGACTAGACAGATAATTTTTAATTTGTGGCAGATATTTAGTACTAAACCAGTTCAGGAACAAAGAATGAAATTTTAAACAAAATATTTCTTAGACTGAATAAAAATAAAAGGCCAGTAACAAGTAACAATATATCACAGTCTTCTGGCAAATACTTGCCGTGTATGCCCACACCTAAACCAGAACCCATTCGGCCATTCCCCAGAAATGTACATCAGCAGCTACTTTGATATAACTTCCACTTCAGTTTTGTTTGAGTTTTTTTTATTGAATCTGTTACCTGACAACGAAAAGGCAATATGATATCAAGACTCTACACAAGGTTGGAGGCTCATGTGCCGTCTATAGTCCTGAAAGTGGGGTGTGGTAGTAACTGGTGGAACTGGCATCTCAATAAGACCTAAACCCTATTGTTTAAAACAATCGTACCCGGATCAGGTTTTATGTGTGGGAGAGATATACATACTATCAAGGATCAGCTCTACATAAGTTCATTAAAAGCCAAAGTGTTTCGGTGACATCTGTTCTTGCAAACAGCAGTAAAGAATTACAGATAATGACTATGAAGTGCAAACTATGTGGGTGCCACGCACTAAATGATATCATATACATATAGTATGTAAGTGTGAAGGTCTCGTGGTTTAAAACATCTGTGAAGACCAGTGCCTTCCTGTACATAACAGCGCAAAGGCACATTCTGGGGTAGGCTTTACTTACAGTACTGAAACATCACACAATCCTGAGCAGCAGTAATAAATAAATCTGCATACAAAAATATGCAAAAAGCAAGGATTTAAACACGTAAACACTAAATGAAAACGAATGCTTAATCACAACTTTTTTCTTAACAACGAAGAGATGGCGATCCCTGAAAAATCTGCGCCAACTTTAATGAAACATTTCGAAATCATCCCCGCCTCCACCATAAGGTATGGCCTCTGCACGTGGAACATGCAAACACTGAACAGGTTCATCAATATCAGTTTTTAAAAAAAAAGAAAATCGAAGTGAGGTAAAAAGCATCAGCAGCAATGGTGATGCACATATTACCTATGTATATATTTTCATAGTACAGAATATTTTCATAGTATAGAAAAAAGTCTTATTTGTAAAAAATAGTTCCCAAGGCAAAGCTGCAGCTTTGGAACTGTTGTGTCAACTGGCGAGTCGGGGGGCGCGGGAGTGGGGGATGGTCTTGTCCCTGAAGGCTTCTGCAAGTCCAGTACAGACTACTACAAGTGTTCAAAGCAGTGATAGGTATCTCATCAACATTATTCAGTGATCAAGGAGCTGTAGACTAGCAATCTGCAAGGTGAGCCACACATTATCCATTTCATGTGGATCTCAGGTCTCTCGACTCTTTCATGTAAGTCTCCAAGCGTGGAGCCACGGCCTGTGCACGTGCTACCTGGATTTGCTGGACGAAGATGTCTGCCTGGACATCTGCACATTCCTGTTGTTTCTGATGTTTGGTACGGTCATCTCCAGCAAGCTGGTGTTTATATCACTTCTGGAACCGAGTTTGAAGCTTGCCGCGCACGTATTAGTCGGTGACACCTGCACGTCCTGAGGGAGGTGACCTCTGTGACCCGCCTGATGACGTGTCACATCTAACTTTCGTTCAGAGTTATCAGTACTGCTGCGGGCAAACGACAACGACGCGTTTGAGGTGACGACTGTTGCCGTTTCCAGCCATGGAGGTCGACTTCACGAAGTCTAAGGAGCTGTACGATTGGCTGAAGCTGGATTCCAGTCGTCGTTTGACGAAGCTGCTGGCTGTCATTCGCATGTAGTTGGCCACCCGCTGCTTCAGCGGGTAGGTCATGGCACTCGAGGTGCTCGACCTCGAGGTGGAGGAGGAGGGACTTGCACTTCCGCTAGCAGAGGACTCGGGGGAAGAAAACACTTTTTGGGATGGTCGCAGAATCTTCGGGACTGTGATGCTGTTGTCTTCCAGAACCTGAATTGATTCGAACTCCACGGTGACATTCGCGGAGCGCTTCTCTGTGATGGGTGTGGAAGAACTGCAGGAGGATGATGCTGACGATGACGATGGTGGTGATGATGACAAGATGTCCACTTGGGACGATGTCTGGGGAAGGAGGTGCGAAGGCAGGGACTGGTGCCAAAGAGGGCTTTCCACAATGTAGCTTCCTGCAGATTTGACTTTTCTCCACCTCAGAGGCCGGGCTTCGTTGTACTTGGCGGTCAGCTGGTTGTGGAGGTGGTTTTCTGTGGCACGTTTCAGGCCCATGAACCCCTTGGTCGCTTTCGTCTGGATGGCTGAAGGCTGGGAACAGGCAGATAAGAATAAAAAATAATAATAAACAAAAATTCCAGAAAAAATTAGCCACCCATCTTTTTAACTCTATCGTGCCGGAAGGCTTCTACTAGGTCACATTACCCTGTATGCATGGAAAGCATGGAAATCCACCTATTTCAAAAAATCATTAAAAAATAACTATAAGAGATAGAATTTTTTTTTAAATGATAACAAGAGATTGAACTTAGTAAAACAAAAATATTCCTATGTGAATCCTGCATGAATAGTCACTATTTTTGGTAATCCAAAGCAAATAAGGTAGGTGTAATTGAATTTTCAAAAAATTTTCACACAGGGATGCACAGAATATATTATGCTAGCACAAGTTACACCTCCAGGAATCACACTTTGATAACTGTATATAAACTTGAAATGATTGTTCTTGTCCAAATCAGATTGATGCATTTAATAATATTATTATCGGTACGCTAAGAAGGTACAGAGCGGCGCGAAAAAAAATCACTATGGAGCACTGAGTGCCTAATTTTCACCCGTGTTAAAAAATTTATATCTGTTAAACTACAAAAAAGACAAACATATGTGATACGCCGTTTAAAAGAGCATTTTAAACACATTTGCGTGGTGTTAATTTCAAGAATTATAGGCTCTGATTTCTTGTAGTAAGCTCACATGAAAGATAGTAAATGTTTAGATCTAGATGTTTAGATTTCACAACCCGATCGGAATGTCACACGTCAGAAATTAAAGACAATTTTTTACATGATATATACAAGCATAAAGTACCAAAAAAGATCATATTTTATTAGAATATACATTAGAATTTAATATTACTCACTGTTTTCTTCTCATTTTCTGTTGTTTGAGTACAAATCCACGTCAAATCGAGCGACCCAAAAAAATTTCAATATGGCGCTCACGTGTAAACAAACTATACAGTGGCAGAAAACACGATGAAACACATGATTGGTTGAATTATTCAGCCTTTAAAGGGAAGCAATCGTTGGAGGAACAAGTCCTAAAGGTTCCCGTGTTTTCTCCCTTGTTTATTCGCTTATTTACGAGTTTTACATGTCTTTAAAAAATACAACAGTGCATCCATCACAGGTGGTCGCCCCGCAAGCCTGAGAAGCCGCTTCAGGACCCACCGGTGTCCTCCACGGCACGAATGTCTTTTAATATACAATAGCAAACTGCGCTCACACGACTTATTTCAACTAGTACGTTTTAACCTTTAAGTGAACATATCTTCACACCATCTTGTGCTCATGCACCACTGTAAACTATTCTTACAACTAAACCTCGGCTTGTAGCTTACCTGATCTTTGGGAGACAGGTGTTGCTGTCTGAGTGGCGGGGAGGGGGACATGGTCTCGTACCCTTCGTCACTGTGCTCCATGAATTGCTTGCTATCTTCAGGTTTCCCAGCCACATCCTTGCCGTCTGCCTCTTTCATTATCTCTTCGAGCAAGTTCTTGCTTGCGGCAGAGTGCTTTGATGTCAATTCCTCTTGGCCCTTTGTTCCATCCCTTTGTTTCTCATTTTCTTTCCTCTTGACGCTTTTCTTTTTTCCGAGATCTTTTTGACCCTCGTCGTTGTTCTCTCTAGTGCCCTTGTCATTGGTGTGATGACTGCCATTGCCATGCAGAGTTTCGAGCCCTAAAGATGTCTCTGGCACGTCCTTGACCTCTGTTCCCAGGTCTAACGTCTTCGAACTTCTCTTCATCGTCCTCTCTGTCCTTCAGAGTCTTTTGCACCTTCTCCTGGAAAGGCGTCAGCACCATCCTTGCTGCTAGTTCTGCTGCGGTTCTTGGCACCTGGTCTTGCAGCATTCGACTGATCAGCTGATGTCGACGATAATTCGCCGTCGGAATCATCGTCGGAGTCATCGTCTCCCGACGACGAAGACTTTGGCGGTCTCTGATAACGTGGGAACCGCGAGCGGGGCGTCACGCCTGGAAACAGGCGACCGTTGAGGATGTCAATGATCTCGACGATCTCGAGAAGACCTTTGTCATAAGCCATTTGTCTGCAGGAGTACTTGTAACATTCCAGTGTGTGGGAGGGACTCGCGCCTCTGGTGTCCTTCATGTTCTGAAGACAAAAGCAAGAGACAATTTCCCAGCTCTGAAAGTCGTTACCTCAAATTGTTCATCGAAACTATCAGTTGTCTCCGGTCCTCTCCCTATTCACTCCCCCATCAGTGTGTAAATTTGAACAGTTTCTAGAGTTCATGTTAATGCAACTCATTGCCATTGGAGTGGCGGGACTCGGTTTTTTTATTTTAATTTTTATTTATTTATTTTTTTTTGCCAATGTCTTTCACGCGATTTCTACTTAATCAACGAGTTGCAATGCATGAATAACTCACCAGCAAGATCGTGGAAAAGTTGTGATCCACTCCATTATCCAACAGGAACTCCGCCATATGGACCTGGTCGGCTCGAATGGCAGTCATGAGTAGGTTTTCTTTAAACTTTTCACAGAAGTAAACATCAAAGTTAAAAAAGTTATTTCACACTTGCTACGAAGTAAACCATATTTTTACTATTCAGACTGTTTCTCTTTCTCGCCTTATCTACTTGTATAATTATTTTAACCTGTTTAGAAAGGTTTGTGTATGTGAAGGTGTGCTTGATGTCTTCCCTGAAATGGTGAAAAGGTTTAATTTCGGTTTTTGTTCTCATTGAATCTGCAAATATTACTCTGGATATTCCCTTCTTTTCCCCTGAGGAAGAAAAGGGGAAAGGCTATTAGTGTTTGTGCGGCCTGCGGTATTCTGTTCTCCTGCCGATAATAAGAAGAAATAGTGTCCGGCCTCCGCAGACCTGTACTCTCCTTTGTTCCATCATTCTATTTCTGTCAGCTGAAATCAATGGCAAATCTTTGTCTTTGTTTATCGGATACTATACTTCAAAAGAAAAAAAAATGCATCAGAGGATCAAACAATACCGTGGAAAAAAAGGAAAACCAATGCTTTGATTGATGTTTGTCTTGTTCTTGTCCTGTCTCTGTCCTTGTCCTTATCTTTAACGACGCGACGACATCTGTGTTTGCAGTGTTTTTTTTTTAAGGATGGGCTTGGAGGATGGAAAGAGTAGCGGGTTTCCTCTGTTCGTCGAACAACTCCCCCTTTTTCCCCACCCCAACCCCCTAAAACCCCAAACGGTTTACAGGTTGCTGGTCACACTCATGACACGTAAAGGAAATACAAATCTTGTAATCTTAGGAACCAACAATCAGAACAGTTCTATTCCTAGAGCAAGAGCTGATGTGAGTGTGATGACCTTTATCTTGACAGGCGCCCTTCCCTGGTAGTGCGCTCGACATCGGACAAAAATACTAGCCGGAGGTTCGAGACTTCCCGGGCCCGGGAGTGGGAACGTTTTCCTCTGCCAACCCAGCAGATGGGACATTGAATTTATCAGGAAGGGTGATGGACGACAGAAAAGAGGGTGGGGTGGTTGTTTTTTTTTTTTTTTAATCCGTCAGCAACTAAGACTATATCTGGGCAAGGCAGCCAGCCATGTAAACAGATGTCACATGTAGAGAAAGAACAGCGTGCCCGAGACGAGAGTTGAACCCAGGACAACCAACCTTCACTGTATTGGTGACAGGCGCTAACCGTTGGGCACCAGAAGGACAACAGAAAGAAAGAACCGGGGTCTGGCTTTCACTGCCCTGGCTCTCATCGGCAAGAGAACTCTGTATTCTTTTAAATTTCACTGTAGCCTTCTGGGTATAGGGAGGATAGTTCGGACCAGCATCTATTAGCAGTGAATGGGTATCTGATTTTGCAGGTAAGCTACAGGTAAGATATAATGGGGATGGAGGTAGGACAGAAGCACAAGGCTGGGATTTATGTTTAATGTGACAGCAAACTCTAGAGCCAAGACTTCTCCCTTCACTGACCACGTAGCTAGTGGACTTTACTAGTAGCTCATCCTCATTATGTTTTAATATGAGAAACATTGCACAAGAGTAGGCTGAAGCTCTCGTGGGTCCACACAAGCTCACACGCAGTCAAAGGTTACACGCTGGCTTACACATCAGAGACTGAGCTCAACTCACGTAGATCATGCGGATGTCAGCGCCAGGCCTGTCCAGACAGTCCTCCAGCCGGTCAATGTCGCCATCTCTGACCGCATTTCTCATCTCCTGTAGAACAATCACAGACACTGCAATGACCTTTGACCTCACTCACCCAATCGTAAGTCGCCTTTTTAAATTTAATTTTTGTTTTGATTTTTTTTATATGCATTTATTTTTTTTTTGCGCGTTGAACCAACCAAATTTATTTATGGCTTCTTTATGGGCACAAGATACAAATATTGGCTCAACAGCTCGGTTCCACTAGGATTTATGGCGGTTTTATCGTGAGAACCACGGTTGTGCTTCGCAATTCTAAGCGGCTATTGTGTCTCCAAACAGAAAGTCATTCTGCAACAAGATATAGCCAGGCAATACATACTACCTACATTTTTTGTTATATATATAGATAGTAAAGCCATTGTTTGTCGATAATGCATATGTAGCCGGCTGAGAGAAGGGACAGCATAAATGAAGGGACTAAACACACAAGTATTTTGTGTGTGTGTGTGTGAGAGAGAGAGAGGGGGGGGGGAAATAATGTCATACCTCTTTTTCCTCTGCCGTCATTTCTACTGATTCGTTATCGTTGTCCTCTTCATCTTCCTCGCCTCCCCCTTCAGCTGCAGTTGTCTCCACCTGGTGGTTCCCTGGACCATCGTTCTTCTCCATATCGTCGTGGAAGTTGTCAGCTGCTGCTTTTATGTGTTTGCTGTCATCTCTGTCGCTTTTGATGACAAGATGTCTTTTCTCATCGTTTTTGTCTGAAAATGTTGGGACCTAAAAAATATATATATCAATCAGTTTATTGGTAATGTCAGAAGATATTGAATCTTCCCCACATTGTATAAATAATGCACACAATGATTACATTGTTTAATTAATCAATCAGTTGATCAATTTTGGATATGCATGTTTGTATGAACGCATGCATGTATATTCCCTGATGTATGTTTGAATATGTGGATGTGTCTGCGGGTGTGTATATATACATATATGTATTCATATAAGCATAAAATATTTCGAAACAACTTTTCTTCTCCGATTTGCATGTAGCCCAACCGACCAAGTCCTAACTTCTTAACCGAGTAAATGTCGAACATCTGGCCAATTTTTACAAAGTTCTGTGAAGGTTCCAAAAAAACCAGTGGTTTTAGGGGCAAACGTTGTGGACTTTAAAACTTTGAGCAACATGTTAATCTGAGTCAGTATTATTTGCCCAGACATTGCCAACACAATGAGAAATTTTAGTTCTTTAAAGGTTTGACGCTTTGGTACTTCTCCTGGCTAAGGAGGCTTTTAAGGAAGGCAGTCCACACAAACCATTTTTGTTCTTTTGAGAAGAACACGTGCTTGGACTGTTTACATAGCTCATTGCACACAAGATGACAAAGAATCCGATACAAGGGTAAGCAATGAGGCATTGGTAAACAACTTTCAAAGAGCGGGCCTGTCCACACCTGCCCATTGCACGCGGCACACATTGTCAACATTGCACATCTGGGAAACAGTTTCATTTTCGAACAAGAAGAAAAAAAATCGTTAATATCTGAATATTGAGATGGTCAAGTGCTTCTGTGGCACGTGCCATCTTCTATTTTTGTTTACTTGTTCCACATCTTCGTTACTATTCTGTGATCTTGTTCAGCGCAGTGAGCCCGCCTTTGAGGTATTGGGCTTTAAAAATTCCCTATTATTATTATTAAAGGTTTCGAAGAGTGGCCCCCTCCCAATCTCAGGTTTTAATTTGCTACAAGGGATACATTATTTCTAAAACACTGACTGCATTAGAGTTTGACTATACTAATATCCTCCTCACCCTCAACTTTTCTCAATACAGGCTTGAAAAACTCGAAATATAGCATTTACTGAACGAACCTAAGTTTATTCACGAATGTCAACAGACACATCTCATGAACACATGGTCCTGGCACTGTTTCTTGTTTACAATATGGGTGTTATTCAAGTAGAGTTGGGAAAGTGCTGTCTTGTTAGAAAAACAAATGTCCACACTTTTACACCTTCAAAGCCCGGTTTACAGCGAAATAATCGCACCTCAGCCTTTCTGTACCTTCTGTACCGCCATTTGTCAATGACATACGGGTACAAAGTAGTGGCCTTTAGTTCACGAACCTTTTGAACAGTCCCCCCACCTTAAAAAACAACCTCCCACACATACAACAACGTATGGAGACGAGTTATCGCCTCGTGTTTTGTCCTCCCCGCCGTGCGGAGGCGGGGTCCTTCTTGTCCTCGACTCTTTGAAAGTCGATTTGTCTGGCAGAGAATGGCGGTGCCAGACGACTGTCGATGGAAGGCCGCTGGCTCTGTCAAACCTGAATGCCAGGGCGATAGGCAGGCGTCACCTGGGTGCACCTGTTTACTCTTTTAATCCAGCGCAAACCTCCACAGAAAGGTCCACAGGTGCCAAGGCTGTGTGACCCCTCACACGTATCAAACTTGGGGCTGGAGAGAAAAAAAGTCTAAACGATTGGGTGTGGGTACCGGCGATGTCGGCGTGTAATGAAAAGAAAATAGTTTGGCGGGGCAGGTGACGCCCTAAGCGATTTAAAAGTCGGATCAGTCGAAACTGTGTGAACAGGTTGAGGAAAATGGAGTAGGGAGGAGAAACGGTTTGTCCCATTGTTGACAAAGCGGTTTGTCCGATGGTTGAAGGAGTGACTGGTCCGACAGGGAATAGGTTGGTGCAGCGTGGTTGTGTGCGTGTTGTTGTTGTGTTACATGTTGCATCATGGCTTGTT
Source organism: Pomacea canaliculata (assembly GCF_003073045.1). NCBI lineage: Eukaryota > Metazoa > Mollusca > Gastropoda > Architaenioglossa > Ampullariidae > Pomacea > Pomacea canaliculata. The sequence goes on from NC_037598.1 coordinate 19,327,567, forward strand.
GACTTTTTTTTCTTGAACTTTACCTGTATCTCGAGGTACGACCTACCTCACCATCTACAGATAGAGGTCGAATTCAAGATGTCACTAATGTTGACGGATGCATCTCTTTATAGCCACAAGATTGGCTCTCATTGGCTACCGTTTGACAACATAAGTGTATACATATATATTCCTAATAGGATTGTAAGCTCCTTCCTGTACATCATGTTTGCTCTCAAGTTCGAAAATAAGTCTGGCTACTTAAGCTATCCGTCTACCTCCCCTCCCCCAAAAAAATCAGTCAGTTAGCCAATGATTGATGATGATGATGGAGAAGGAGGAGGAGGAGGAAGACAAAAAGACAAAGCAAATAGTCAGCGCGGAAAAGAGTGATCACTCAACATCCGGTGGAAAGATCCCAGCCAGATCGATCAAGACTAACCTTTTCCCATGTGGCTTGTTGGCCAACCATATTGAGGCTCTTCTGCACTTCCGGATCGTGAGCAGCCGCATTGTTCTCAAGCTCGCTGTCTCTTTCTTCGTGTTCCGTCACTTCCTGTCTGAAAGGCGTGGTCACTTCCTGTTCCGTCGCTTCTTGCCCGACAAGCTTCCTCGTCTCCAGCTCCGTCACTTCCTGTCCGATAGGCTTTCCCAGCTCCGCCACTTCCTGTCCGACAGGCTTGGTCGTCCCCAGCTCCGTGAGGTTTGGTGGCGAAATGACTTGTTTGTGCGTCTGCCTGGACTCCACGTGAGGTTGTGTTTGGACTCCCATGAACATACAACATAACGACACCTAGCGTCTGTTGCAAGACCACCAGATGGCGTCAGTGTCTCTAGATGATGCCACTTTGATTGATGTTTGTCTTGTTCTTGTCCTGTCTCTGTCCTTGTCCTTATCTTTAACGACGCGACGACATCTGTGTTGATGACAGATGTGTGGTGACGATAGGGTCCTCAGGCGCAGTTGTTTCAGAGCATTTTACAAAAAAAGTAGATGCCATTCCTGGAATAAAAGCGACCAAAATAATAAAATAGCTGGCATTAATGAAAAAGAAGACAACACACAAATCAATAATGCGCTAAGTTCGTATTTTCTTATTTTTAAAATGTTTAATCGCTAATAATTTTTTTTTTTTGGCTGAGGCGGAAAATTTACTTTTATCCATTGAAAAGTTAGAGGATAACACATAAATCAGGAGATGAAGAAATGAAGGTAGATGAGACACTAGCTTATGGAAAGCCATCAAAGACAAAAAAATATTTTAAATCCGCGAGCACAAACATGAATAGCACCAGGATCGGGGATAGGGGAAAGTGTGTGTGTGGAGGGGGAGGGAGAAGAATGAGGATAAGAGAGTGTGGACCCACGCTGACAGACCAGATCGCTGACTGCTATCAAACTACAAATGACTAATTTCTGTCTGTTATGGCAGAACATCAGCATCAATCTGTCCATGGTCCTCTTTTCTTGTCTTTGTCCTCATTCATTCCTTCTCTTGGATGTTAATTTTTGTCTGTTAGTTAACTTACTCTCTGACTGATTGCTTGTACTTGTTATGAGGTTTGATATCTATAGGCGTGGCATAACAAAGTAAATAAAAATATAAACTTTGTTTTGCATGAACGGTTTTTATCACCCAATGCCGACAAACAGGATTTATGAAATAAGATGCAAAGCAATATGCTGGCAGACACAACACCTATAAATACCGCAACCGTATCTTTGTTGTTTATCATGTCCTGGAAAATATGAACTCTAAAAATGTTTGAAAGGTCGCAGAGATGGTGGGATATGAGGATAATTCTCACAGAGGGTTCCATGTGACATCGATTTTATTTCTGTCTGCTTGATGTTAACCAGGATGTTTTCTTCCGTGGCAGCAGGCATGTAGAAAGACAACACAACAGTGCGACTTTCTACAACTTCCTCCTTGTGTGTGTGTGAGAGGGAAGAAGAATAGTTACAAATCATCATCATCGTCGTCGTCGTTATTATTATCGATGACATGTGACGCAGAGCAGACATTTGCTTGATAACCCAGTGGAATATAAATCCTACTGCATACATCTACGCACACACACACACGCATAAGAAAACACGCGCGCGCGCACACACACACACAGAGATACGATACGATACGATAAGACTTTATTTGTCCCAGAGGGCAATTCTGAGAATGAAAGAATAAACAAAATTATGAGAGAGAGAGAGAGAGAGAGAGAGAGAGATGTCTTTACTAAGACCCCAGTAAAAACAAAACCGTTGCTTATCAATTTCACAAATCTAAAATACTCCCCAGAAGTAAACAAAAACAATAAAATGGGTAGAATAATATGACATCGGTAGACATTAGCAGCACAGCACCTTGTGTAAAACTCATACAGCTGCAAATGAGGATATATATATCTGTTTGAAAATCTGTTCTTTCAGTCTAATGGCAGACACGTGTGCAGACATGGCGATCAAATTTCAATGTAAAATAATATCTGTCGAGCTCAGATCCATAGATCTTTACCATCCCAGCCTAAACCACAACATAAACAAACATTAAAATACATCATCTTGTCGTTGGCTTCTGTATTCACGGAGCACAAAAAGATGGATGAGCGAACTGACTGCACGGCGTTTGAACTGTTCAGTGGGCTTTACAAGTCTCCTAAAAAACTTGCTACTGGAGGTTGCATATTGGAATCGGGTTTAGTGGTTAACTAGAAATGACTAGATGATGTTATAACTGGGTTTAGATGTTATGTACATAAGGCAAGATGATGATAGCGCCTGAACATTACTTACCATGGCTGAGAGGGACCACGAGTGACGTGACATTTCTGTTTTAATAATAATAATAATAAAAATAAAAAATAATAAAAAGCTTACTAATAATAGTCAGAAGTCTTCCGTTCTGAGATATACCCAGGGTGATAAAGCAAGATCTTCATGGCAGTTCTGTGCCAGTCATTAGAGACACCTCTCTCAAGAGCCTTCCTAATTAACCGGACGGTCACAGACAACTGGGTCACAGTCGCTTATTTCAGAACGTATGTCCGGGGAGACAAGTGGATCAGATGGCTGTATCAGGGATGGTCTGGTTCGTGCCCAGCACTCTCGGGGCAGTCGTGATTATTAGAGGTTTCTGTGGGTGCGGAGGGCAAAGCTACTTTAGCACCAGGGGCTCTCCTGTTGTGAAATACCGTTAATTTGCGCCAAGGGGGAGAGCTGACAGGGGGATGGCGGACGACTCTTGTGAAATGTTGTTGAACACGAATCCAGTCCTGCTCACCCCCTAGTAATAGCATGTCACAGAGTTTAGAATGGACAAAAGCCCGCGGCCCTAATTTGCTATGTGGCGAAAATCTTTTTAGTTCCAGAGAGACCGGAAGGTACTAATGGTTTTAATGCAGCTATCTACTTCTTTAAAAATATGATTTGTTGGTTTCTATGTGTAGGTACTGAGGCTTGTTACATATGTTTCAAACTGTACTTATCATAGCTACTGTTGTAAGCAAAAGGTGGTATGTGTGAGTGTGGGTGGGTGGGCCTAAAGCGGTTTGAATAAAGTATTGGGAATTTATTTACGAGAGTAAATACGAAATTCTAGCATTACAACATTCCACCTCATCATGACAATAGTTGAACATTCACTGACCTACACAAATAAAGATCTACTTTCTACTCTAAAGAATAGTTTGTCTGTATGTTAGCACGATGTGTATGTGTGTATGCACGTTTGAATATATACATAGTGTCTTCAAGCATGTATACACCCAATAGGTGTATTTAAAACTGCATTTATTAAAGTCACTGGTGGTCCTAAACAAGAGAGAGAGAACACCGTAAGCTGATAGACACTAAATTGCGGAACTTTATTTACGAGCGATACCCACCCTCCTTCTCTCGCTCCCTCCGGGTTTCCTGCCAGTGCCAACCCTACAAGGTGTCCTCCCTAACGCTATTTTCTCTCTGCCCGCTTAACTCTCAACAACCTGTTTAAGGGGGTTGAAAAAGGGTAAAAGTCGAGCACTTACAAGCCCTGAGTGGTTACGGGTGCCAGTAGCTTTGCACCCTGCTACCCGTAGCCTTGTAGGCCATAAACTGACTTTGAAGACTTCATTCCCGGGTATCGCCAACATTTGTGAACTTCACCACGCACACGGACGATAGCAGTTGGAAAGTTAAAAATGCGGGTGGTGTATGCAACATCTTACGCAGGTGACCTTTTGGAGTGACCTTTTAGCTAGTGTTTCTCGTGAAAAAGTCACATCTTGGAAGATAAAAAAAAAAAAAAAAATTCCTTTCAGTGAAGAATCATCGAATCGAAGTGACCGTGCCGTACTTTACACCCAAACAAAATACTCCAGAGAATTAACATCCAGAAAACAGAATACCGCTTTTCTATTCAGGACTGACAGAAGGAGAGGCTGTAAAATATAAATCGCATTTTACCATTTTTTGAGTTGAAACTACTTCACAAAGAAGTTTATTTTCAAGATGGGGAACCAAGATAGCTATTGACTGCGACAGAACCTAACAGACTGTTCCAAAGGTTCTTTGGGGAAAAGCAGGAGGCTACCGTGACACCAGCATGAAAGCAAAGTCTGACAAAGAGCTGAATGGAAGGTCAATACATAAAAATAAGTTTAGTACATCATTGACATTTTCCAGTCGAGCAATGTGCAGTGTAAATGTTTTTGCCAGTTTCCACGCCGGGAGGAGAGCTGCTCAAAGAAGTGAACATGTTTCTTGCCACGCGATGGAAGACTAGCAAGTCCTTGAGGGATCAATATGTCAGACCTTCGTAACTTCATGAGTTCTTTGATTTTTTTTTCTTGTATGTATGAAAGATCAGTCTTGACAAACGTTCGAACTCACAGAGTGAACAACCGTCAGTTACAGCTGTGGATCTTTTAGAAGGAACAACAACAACAATAATAAAAAAGGAAAAAAAACGACAACAATAGATGCTCGCTAACTTGCGCTCAATTTCCGAAAGTCACCGTATTCAATTGAAAATAATATTTATATTTACTCGCTTTTTCAACAATAGTTTCTAATTCTAGAAGAGATATGCGCTTTCCTTTCTCTTTTATTATGGGTTTTCATTTCTGTCTCCATTTAAACAATAAGTCTTCATCCTGTTCTTCCTTTTGAAATTTGCTATGGACATTATTTCCGGTGTTCAAGCAATATGAGCTTTTTTTATATTGTATTGTGATCAATTCTTGGATTCCGTTCACAGCGGTAAATTACCAACCTCTTCCATTTTTTAAATGTTGTTGAAAGCTGTAAGACTTCCCTCAATCTCGCAACGCGAGAGTACCCGGACCTCACGTGCTATTTCGGACAGAGTGGCTAGATGGGTTAGTCAGTGCGGCGGGAAGAAGAAGGTCCCGCTCCGAGATTTTCTGGTCACGAACATTGAATCGATCAAGAACTTTCTTCCCTGAAGCCCCTCTAAACAATTTTGAATTTTTTTTCGTTAGTTTAAGAAATAAGTATGTTAATTTGACAAAGCTAGTAAATTGTTATTTTTTAAATTGTTCAATTTAAATTCTTACAGCAATTTGTGTATTTTTCATTAACTTGTCATCATAGTTTAAACTTACAACGCGATTTACATCACCAGAAAACTGATACTTAGAAATTAAAAAAAAAAAATTCCTGGATCCCAACAAAAATTGATATCTTACAGGAGCATTGTCTAGAAGTTCTGCTATAGACTGATACATTCGTTATGGAATATTACTCAGTTAAGTGCCTGATAGACGCGTCCTTTATATAGTTATAACATCTTCAGCAAGTGGAGCAGTGGTGAGGACCAACATTCTGTATCTTTGGTCAGCAGTAGCTCCTGTTCAGACAACACTTTGTCATGAGAATATAAACAGGTGTTGTTGACATAACTTCTCATACTGTGGGCGCTAACATGCGCTGCTCACCTGGCCGTACACACCTGTTGTGACTTCATTGTTGTGTCCAATGTGTCCTCGATATCCTGTCTCAAATAGCACCTGATGTCGGGGTCACTGGGTAGACACTAGGTGTTCATTACCAAATATTCAAGGCAGTTGTCATCAATCCCACTAGTGCGTTCAATGAAAACTGATATTCGCCTTTCGTGGCGCAATACTGCTGGGCGAGAGATTGGTTTTAGAGGCACTAATTAAAAAAAAAAAGGGAACTTGAGAATGTGATTTACGAACTTTGAGAGGAAAATGTACGATCGGAGGTGTGTGGGGGGTGGGGGTGGGGTAGGTGGAATATTGGTGGTTTAGTCCTACCCAGCAACTTATCCAATATCACGACAAAGCACAAGGCCCTGCAAGAAGGTGCCACATGCAGAGAAAGAACCCGAGTACAATCAGAATACAAAGAATGAAAAATAGAGGATAAAGGTATAGGAGCATAATATATATATATGCACATTTTTACACATATTATATATAGTGAACAAAACCAAGCGTCAGGGTTACATTGCCGGTGTAACGGATTTTTTTTTTTTTTTACATTTACAAGTTCTCAAGCTCAAAATCAAAAACAATTTCTGCGTTTTTGGAAAATGCATTATTCACAGGTCATTCTAAATTTTTTTCTATTATTTTCTATCTTTTTCTTAAACGAGTCTGTATGTCCAGGGATTTATGTGTTTATGAAATTTTCCCTTACCTCGAGACATATTTTCCCCAGAGTATTTTGAAAGCACTCGCTAATTAAAACCTGTAAAAAGTCTTTGGCCACAAATTGAATGTGGCTGATGTAGGAAATGTCATTACCACTGCTCTGTCCCAACCACCGGCGTATCGGGAACACTTCTCCGACACCTCTCTTGAACTAGCTAGTTCTTGGGTTCTCACCACACAGTCCTAAGTGGACATAAATGAGAATGTATGTTAAATAAATGGCTGTAAATTAGCTGTGCCGAGGGCTTCGAGCTGAGAAACTAAGGACTGGCGGTTATTTGAGATTTCAAAAGGGCAGGTGTGTTGTGAAGCTAGGTAAACAAAATTATAGTCTATTTTTTTTTTTAGAACCAGTCTGCTGGTACCTGCCCTTCACTCCCACGATGTCTGACCGCGTGTACGAGCCTGTTCCTCCACAAGCGGGTACCTGAGATGTTTGCAGTCACCTGCACTTAGCAGTGAAGTTGTTTCTTCTACTTTTCTCTCATGTCCTGAAGACAGGATTCCAGCGGTGGTGCCATTGTGTAGACCTCCGACCTGACAGCGTTGATAGAATTCGAACCATGAAAGGTTGGGATTAGATTACCGGCGCTACTTCTAGTGGACCATGAATAGACAGACTTGTGGTTAGTAAGGCTGGTTTACAGGGAGGAATGCTCAGGATAGGAAGTTTTCAATCAACGGCTTATACCTTATTTACAATGTTCTCAATACGAGACAACACCATTTATCACGCATACGAGAGTGTGTGCGCGTATGTATGGAAAGAAGGAAACAACCAAGAAGAAGAAGAAGAACCAACCTCGTTATCCAATCAGAGGCAGGTGGTCAGCAGCAGCTGTGTCTTCATCCTTCTTCACTAACGACAACCAAAATGCACTTAACCACCACAAACAATATCTCTTCTTAAACTCAAGCAATTAGCTTTTCACCTGCCTTCAACTGTTTTTCTCTCTGTTGAGAAGGGGTGTGTCCATGTCCCCAATATTGCAAACGAAACTAGATGGCGATCTGAGAGGCCCTCGATATCAGACGACAGATTGATTATCGGCTGTGACGTCAGGACCTTGCTTTCCGCTCAACCGTCCTCTTGCGACGACGTCAGCAGCTGTCATTATCACTGCTGGACTTAATGGATTTGGCGGCCACCGAGACATGATTGTCCTTGCCTAGAACCATGTAGACAGAACTTTCCAACACCTGGAAACAACGGAGGTTTGTGGACAACTTTCTACCCTAAACATTTCTCTTAGTCAGCTCTCGGGATTGTCGCGAGGCAAGAGCAACATTTACACACGAAAGAATTAAACATCGTATTTCAGAGTTAAACACTTTGTTTTCAGCAGCAAGTTTAAATTGAAAGAAATTCTCTGTGTTTATAACCCATTAAAATACCAGGAACATCACAAGTGGTGGATTTTTTCGTGCCAAGACTTTGAATCACGTGACCTGATTTAGTCCCTAATATATAGGTTAATTAATCATTTGGATGCTGGTCTTATCGTAGTCATAATGAATAGCTGTATGGGCAGAAAAAACGGCGAGGGTCTGCTCAGTGATTTACTAGTTCAACATTTTCTAAAAAACCTGCGTGTGCAATTTAAAAACGGATAAGAAAGGAAGAAAAAAGAAAGTACGTGTGTATGAAAATAAATAATGATACATAGAATGGATAGAAAGGAGAAAGAATGTCAGAATTAAAGAAAGAAATAAAGGAAGGATCGAATGAAAGCTCATAAAACGAACAGAAAGAAAGCAGTTCTCCTGTGACTGATACAGGAGTGTGTTGCTATTTTATCTGTCTTGTAGTGCCATGCTGGTGTATGTTACCAAGACAACACACACACACACACACACGTATACACACACACACACGAGCGCGGTATGACTGGAGGAGTATCTCCTGCACTGCCAGGCAGCGGTGGGAGGATTTTATTATCATCGGTTTGCGTGATCGTCGCGGTGCATCGCGAGTTCAATAGACCGAGGAGGTCGGGCTTCACGGTTTTTTGCTTCGCTTTGTTCCCTAGGGTCCCCTGGAGACCTGAACAAAGTCACAGCCATGTTCACACTGGAGGTAAGGTCGCTAACAGCAAAAATTCACGCCATGTCGGTTTTGTTGCTGTTTTGTGGGCTGAATTCTAGCACTCAGATCTTGGTCTCGTTCACTGACTCGAGAGAAAACGATGAAAGGCATTTTTTTTGTTGTTTTTTTTTGGGGAGGGGACTGTCTACCTACATGCTCGCTCTTATCGTCGCTGTTGGCTTGGTTGCCGCCCCCTGTGTGGATACCAAGTCACTGTAGAAGTTCTGTGTGTGTGTGTGTGTTTTAATTTTATGATATATCATGTTTCTAAGAACGTTTAAACACTTAAAAAACAATTAAAACACGCGAAAGGTCTGAAATAATTTATGTCGATCTGTCGATGGGAGATTTTATGACCTGCTTGTCACCAAACGGTCGCACAGCAACCTTCGTTCATTATTTACTAAACATAATGATGATTGTGTATTTAGCAAAAGCTTGTGTTTCATCATGATATGAGCGACAGATAAAAGGTCCCAGAACACAAAGTGCAGCATACATACAACAACATCCATACACGAATCACGCACAAGCAATCACGCATGCGAGCGCATGCATACACAGTCTTGTATTACATAAAAAACGCACCATACAACCTTGTTCACAAATCTCTCTCTTTCTCTCTCTCTCACACAATCCAGCCGAAGGATATTAATTGGTCGGTGAAACCTTATTTTTTCCTCAGGCAATCAGGGAAGCTCCATTCAGCTCGAGCTCCATTACTAAATAGCAGCACTCAGCCAAGTATTGACAACAGAGAGAAATAAGACTTCCTTCACACAACGAACAAACACGCCAAAGACAGGCGGGGAAAAATAAAAAAGAGAAACAGAGACAGACATGCAGACAGACACACAAACACAAAGATATAGATAGGTAGACACGAGAGGGAGTGAATACACCAGACTATATTTTCCAGCCTCACATAAAAGCAAGGCTCTTGTAAAGAAATCAGGTTAATTAGGGTTCAAACCACGTCAACTGACACACTAACCTACCTGATTACAACGATGACCAGGCTAACAGAAACCAGTAAAGAATGTCCCCTTACTTCGAGAAGCACGTTGTGGAGTAGCCATTGTGTCCCATTCTCCATTGCACCCGAACATTTATGAAGATTGACGAAGAACCAACACACAAACAGTTTCACATTTATGGGTCACTCAACTGGTTATCGCCACTTTGGTCGATCCGTGTGCGGGAGTGTGAGAGAGAAAGAGAGAGAGAGAAAAAAAGAAAGCCTCGTTATCGATTATTCACACAGTCGTTGGTGTCGTTTGACGTTCCAGCAAACACCACGCCGGCAGTTACCTGAGCGTGTGTCAATGCAGTCAACTGCAGGATTTTTAATCTCCACCCCGCCAGCTGAAGGGAGGGCCTGTCCCCCTATTTTTTTTTTTCTCGTTAGTCTGGGTCTGTCACCTGTCACACGAACGTGGATAAGGGTTGTAGTCTTTGAGGTCTGTGACTGGCTTCTCGTGTGCCAGGTAAGCCGCGATTGCATTGTAGACATTCTTGTAGAGGGGAAGGCCTATAACCCTCACCCCACCCCACAACTCACGCCTACCTCCAAACTTAGCAGGTGGGTCTCGTGTGGGTATATTTTAGGGTAAACATTATTCTAGACAATTTTTGCTCATTCTCCTGAAAATAAAGACTAGTTTTCCCAGTTCAGTGACATGACATTGGCTGATCAAAAATGTCCACAAGACTGAAATACTTTTTATTTTAAATCACTCGGCAGAGCTCAGAAAATGTTCGCAAGACTGCAATACTTTTTATTTTAAATCACTCATATGTAATTGCCCCAAATATCCGAGTCCATATTAGTCCCCTGCCTTCCCCTGATGCAAACCAACAAACATCATCAAAGCCCGGCCGAGAGGAATGTCTGCGGAAATGGGTAACGGAGCTGTCCCACTGGGTGTAACCATGACAACGTAAACTGATATGATTGCTCTCGGCTTTAAAAACTCTTTCTCGCTTTGCACCATGATGTTAACAACGGTGACAACGATCTGGTTATTCACGGTGATCCGTTGGTGGAAATACTATTGTACTTAGTGTTACCATTAACAACCATTTTGCTCCCTAGTGCGCCTGTAACCACCATTTTCCAGTAATTTATCAGCTGACGGTAAAGTTGAGACATGGCAGGTAGGAGAAGCTCGACCGAAAATTAAAAAAATCGGTAAGCTCCACCCCCCTTCCCACACACATACACGAGTTGTGAACTCTGTGCACTACACACTGTCCCAGGTCCTCGGTGACACAGCCGGCGAGTGCATGTCGACAGAATCCTGACAGAGCCGGCGGGTCGCGGACTGACTGTAACCGATCCACATCTTCAGTTAACATAATAAATAATGACACCACTTTATTCACGAGATGTGACAAGCTCAGCAATCTAGTCATCACATCGAAAACTCCATAAATGAAAACTTCTATAACAGTTTCAAAATAAGGTGGGAGGCAGTAAACCTCATCCCGAAACCTAGTTTAGGTCGTTGGGGAGTGAGATGTTACAGACTTCCCTTTTTCGGGGCCAGCTTTAAATGGTATTCATTTCCTCTCCCTTGCTACTTGACCTTGCCCAACCCTCCATGTAATCATGTACAGCTGGTGGACGTGGGGAAGGTTGCTGCGTTACACGGGTATCGAACCGGCGCACCTCTCTGTTCGGACTCCTGAGCTCTAATCGCTTGGCTAGATGCTTTTACTGCAAAGTGCATCAGAGATGATTTTACGCTATGAGGGGAGAGGGGAGGGGAGGAAACAGTAGTTCCCAGAGAAAACCCCCGACGGCAGTCCCTGCAAACACGTGACATGCAGAGAGTGTCCTAAGACGGGATCTGAACCCACGGCTTCTCTCTGCACTACTTGGCACCTCCAACCTGTTATCCACTTCTCCCTAAAAAGGTAAAGATAGGTAAAGGTAACTTACTAGAAGTGGAATGAGGGGTTAGAACCCACACTTTTCTCTTGTAAACAATTAATAACAGACACCCAAGAACAGTGCCTCTAAAGTAGCGGGCAAAGATGTCTGGGTACCACAGTCTGGGTGCGGCGGTCAGTTCAGTACAACCGGAACCAGCTAAAAACAGAGTCAGAGAAAAGAGAATTAACAAAAAGGCACCGGGCATGGATGTCAAGGTAAAGTGTATCAAGCACAACAGACAGGTCCAGCAAAGACAGCAATGAGATGCAGTTCATGTCACAAGTCCATGTTCGCCGCTCGTAGAAACGCAGTCTCGGTCGAATGATTCTCACGCTAGGCTGACTGCTGCAATGGCTCGAGTTTATTATGACAAGAGAAATAAAAAAGACAAAGAAATTTAGCTTCTTAAAATGAAAGCATAAATCTTTTCTATTACAAATAGAGATCCGGCTTCATCGTGCAGCGGATGTTCGTGCACAGATAAATGTAAACTTCATTTCAGCTCTAAAAATATGGAAGAAATCAATTCCAAAGAATAATTTCGGAGCAATAATTATTTTCCCTTCGAAGCTACATCAGAAACTATCAAGCGGGAAAAAGATTTGCAGGGATAACAAAAATGTCTAACGATTCTACAAATAGAAACATCTCGAACACCGACCTCGAAGATAACGAGCTCATTGTTTTTGTTCGCCTCGCATCTTCCATGCACGTGCGGTGCCACCTCTTCCGGATTTGTCTAAGACAAGCCAAATATGTTTCTAGAAGTCAGTTAGATGGAAACATTATGTTGCAGTAACATTATGAAGCAGGGATTTGTATTTGTTTCAAGTCCAGTGAAGGAGGTCATCTGAGCTGTGTGGATCCTCCAAACATCATTTATCTTAAATGTAGTTTGCTCTCCGTCAGGGGTTGTCATGGAGACCACTTTGATGTCTGTCTTTGTTCGTTATCCTTTCTATCCACTGAAGTCTGGAGGTGCTGAGAGAGGTATTACGGCTGACAGGCGACATCTATTCTTAAAAAGCATTTTTGAAACTTGAAGTTATTTCGTATAAGTCACACAAGAAGGATGATTCCAAGCACGCACTCAGGCACGCACGCACGTACGTATATGCAAAAAAATATGTATAATTACACAAGTTGTTGAAAGTTCTCCAATAAATCTTCCGTCAAATTTGAAATATATATAAATACACGGCCATATATATATATCTCGAATATCGAACGTGTTCACGCTGTCTCGGTAAGCATGATAACAACCAGAAGGTGAAGCAATACAAGTTCATAAGACGAACTTCATTAATAATGCTGGAGCAGCGCAGACGAGTGTGAAAAGCTGTTCTCTAGTCTTGAAGGCATTAAACCTTAGGATTGTGAAGGTTCAAACCCCCAAACACAATATCCTCAGGCAACAGACGACGAAGAATTACTTCACAATAGCACAAGGTAAGTATTTTTGATATTCATCAAATGTTGCAAGCTGCAGGTGACGATCACAATTTATGTTTGTCTGTTTACTTACATACTGTCACAAAAGCCTCAAGCGTGAAAATTTACCGATGGGAATGATTTGCATGTTTATGTGGGCAAAGTTACTCATACAGTTGTTAATGTAAAGAACACTAAAAAAGTGACTTTCCCCTGCACGAATTTTTCAAAATGGAAAAGCAGAGATACGTTTTCGGGAACACTGTTGTAGATACTGTTATCATTTGCTTTGTGCACATTACTAAAAACATACCTTGTCGCCGGGTACAGGTTTGACAGTGTGGCTTGAAAAGTTGAGTTTGAAGTACATTAATCAAGATAACTTCAGGTGTTCGTGAAGCTACTCTGTTGTTGGACACACATACACACAAAAAATGCTTGCTTCTGTAAAATAGGCAAGGAGCCTGAAAAAAATGTTTTTGCGGTTCCTCAAATCCACCTTGCTTCTTCATCATGTACATTATTGGGTAACACCCAGGAGCAAAGTGATGTTCACATGCAGAGTACTGTGTATGGGCAGTCAAGTCAGCTCTACACGCACGAGCGAAGTCCATCCACTGTCTTCACAACGATGAATCCTTTGGGAACATATTACACTTTCTGTCAGTTTTCCTGTGCATTCAAAGACACAACAGTTTCCATGTCTACACTTGGGCTTTCAAGATTCAGTATTTTCTGAGAAACTTGCATTAGCCATGCTGTGGTCAGCCATGATACCACCGGTACTGACGTCACAAACGGCATCGGGTCCAAATGAAGATTTGAACAGGCGAGGAAATATTTTTTTTTTAATTCGTGATTTGTGTTTCTCCTTGCGATGTCACGCTTGATCATTAACACGTGACATGAGCCACCAATCGGGTAGGTATTTGAGTTTTAGAAAGACTGTGCAGTCAGCCCCCGGCATCTACACCACATTAGGCGCTTACAGAAACTCACCGACGAGCATTCTCCTGGTCAAGGTAGTCGCGGCCATGGGAACTAAGGAAACGCTGAGACATAGGTTGGCTACATTTCAGCCGTTCAACCGTCCAAGTGGTTGAGGGATCGGAGTTTGGGTCGTCTTGACCGCGGATCCCTGCCACAACATAGGGACCGCTTCCTTGTGTGCCAGAAGAAAAGGAAAGGGTTGAGAAGACTGTTAACGAATGGAAAGAAAGACATCACCAGATTGCGAGCCGTGTTGACCTCTCGACCTCTGTCCTCCCCCGAGCCGACGATCCAGATGTAGTAGATGCCAAAGGGCAGGTAGGACAGGCAGAACCACACAGTCAAAATGGCGGCATAGACCGTGAGCCTCAGCTGCGACCTGGTGAGGTCTGTGTGCCTGGGCCTAAAGGCCGTTCTAGAAAGTTCCGCGGAGGTGCCACGAGACTGTATATCCACCATGGACTGGCTTGAAGTCGAAGCATGATCACAGGGAGGTGACCTTTGACATGGGGACGACCCTGCTCCAGCGGGCTGCGGGGTGAGTTTGAAGGCAGCAGGATCAAAGGCTGACCTGGTGCGCATGTGTTTAGTGGTGGTCCGGTGTCGGCGGAGAGATCATCTTCTGGGGACGAGATGGAGGCGCGGATGAAGCCCACCGATGAATTAAGAAGCGTTTTGGTGTTGTTGTTGTTGTTGCTGCTGCTGCTGTTACTGCTGCTGTTGGTGGTAGTGCTGCTGTCAGGATCGGCGAATGACGTTGAGAAGACGTTTCTCGAAACGCGGGGTCCTGCGGCAGGAAGTAGAAGGAAGAATAGCTTAGCTGGCGACCTCTTGACGCAGAAGGTGAAGGGTCAAGCGCCGTGTTGCGAATCGTCACCGAACGTTGACCTTTGGCGAGGCTTTGCCTCAACTTGAAGGCGATGGCCAGGTAGATGGTCCCCACTCCCAGCGCCGTCGACAGCTGCAAGAGTCCCTGCAGCACAACTCCACCTTTGGTGGGAGAGTTCACCGGGATGCACTTAAACCTGTTCTCAAACCCGCCCACAAGGGAAGCCGCGACGAGGGCACAGCTGATCAACCATGACGAGATCACCATGGTGACCAGCTTCTGCCGCGAGAGGGCGCAGGCGCGGTAGCGGTACGGCAGGAGGATGGCGGCACCACGTTCTGCGGAGATGAGGAAGGTCGTCACGGCCGTGCAGTCCACGCAGAGGTAGAAGCAGGCGACGAAGACCTTGCAGATGGTTTTGCCGATGATGTGGTAGCACACCAAGACGCTAGACATCACCGACACCAGCATGGCGCCCAGGTCCGTCACGGCCAGGCTCAGGAGGAGGACGCGGAAGGATGACACCATCCCGGAACGGTCGTACATGATGGCTACCATGGTAACGATATTTAGAACGATACCGGAAGTGCCCAGCACCAGGTTGCGGGCGATGTAGGTGTCGGTCCAGATCGGTGCTTGCCTGCCGACCGAAACGTTTGAGGTGTTTGATAGAGTATCCATCTCTCAACAACCTGCACCACAACCCGTAAGTCTTTCCTGAAAAACGTGGAGAGAAGAATACGACTTCAGCTCTTTTCACCTTCTTATCTGGAGAGTTATCAGACCGAAAGCTATGACCTGGTGTACAATATACTTCACAGAAATATTGGCGTTGAAAAGTGCAGGATGCGAACTCCTCGCGTTGAGACGAAAGGGAAAATCACTCGTCAAGTAGACAAACACTGGTGTTGCAGTGCTTGGAACGACTAAATGCAGGTGTTGACATGTCAGGTAGACAAATACAAATATTTCAGCTGCATACGTGCTACTCCTGTGATGGCTGTTTGGAAGTTGAAGGTTTTTTTTTCCTCCCGTGAAAACAATTTCAGCAAGCACGCATCTGCTGGAGCCTGTGGAAGGCTGGTGACGAGGGGGAGACAAGACAGATGGCATCGCAGCCACCACTCCCCGGGCCTCGCGCAGTCCGCCATGCTGGTGGCGCGCACTCGGAACTGGCACCGGAGCTGAAGAGTGAAGGACACGCACGTGCATGCAGACGCCGCAATTAGTGGAGCTAAACACGGACAAGGATGAGGCTCCATGATGCACTTTCGCAACATCGCGGGAAGCCACTCACATGGGACGGACAAGCGGAGGTTCCAGACCTACTAACATTTTCTCGGGCGCACAAGCTGGAGGTTCCAGACGTATTAACATTAAATAACTGCGGTGACACCACACACACACACACAGACTCATTTCGTGAAGCTATTTATAGACAAAACTACCATAATTTCAGTGCACCCGAACACAATATGGTTCAGAAAGGTTTTTATTATATTTTCTTCGTTATAGACTGGTGCAAATGATTTGTGAGTCTGGAGGTGTTTAGTAAGAAAAAGGTTGACAACTTGACCTGATGATCAATATTTCGACAAAGGAGATGGGGATAGGGATGGATGGAAAGGGGGGAATGGTTGAATGGGCTGCTGCTACTGTTGATATTTGTTATGAAGAACTGTTGCCCCTGTCAAATGTTTCATCTGTTTTGTCGATAATCTTAGTTCTGATCGCAGTGTTGATACTAAAGCGAAAGCATGGATATTTATCTATAGGTATAGTTGTTTTTGTCTTTAGATTTTAAAAATGGGTTTTTTCTCATTGTTCAAACATTATTTATAATACCTATCCACCAATAACATCTTTCAAATGCGTGGTGAAGACACATCTCCCGCGAGCATTGCTCGTAACACTAGTCCACAGAATGTTCTTTTTTTTTTTCAACTCCCACTTTTCCTACTAGCCTTCCTCTGCAAAATCACGATACTTTTAGTTCTTGTTACCTGATTCTTTTTTTTTCGTTTTCTGTATTTGTGTTTTATTAGTCATGTGTGTGTCAAATTTAAATGTCGTCTCACATCGTGCGGCTGGATAAATCCTCCAACTCGTTCCACAGCAAGACAAACTGTTTGTTGGTGTAGGAACGCAGTCTCTCGTTGCTGTTTACGAGGTTTCGTGACTGATTTTTGTATCTTGGTATAGTTAGGACGGTTTGTATCGTGCTGTATCGTTGTGGCATTACTGTGTAGCAGAAGGGTCAAGTCGACACATCCCTCGATCTGTTGTTCTTCCTGCCTTTCTGTTGCTCTGCGTGCCGTCCACTCAAGCAGGTCTTATCATTGCACTGTTAAATCGCTTGTCACCCAAACATTCTCATACGTTGTCAAGTGCTAGCAAAGCCTGTGGCAGTTGCCAAGATGTGTGTGTTGGGGGGAAGGGAAGAGGAGGTACAGGAGGGAAAGGGCGTGTGTGTATGTGGGGTGTGTGTGTGGTGTGGAGGTAGGGAGGCGGGTACAGTCACACCACTGTTATATGGCCGTACTATAAAAATTTTGTTATACTTTATTTATAGTTATTAAAAATTATCTTTGTTGTTGTTTTTTTTAAAATCTTGCTCCGTTGTTTACACGTAGACTAACGATTCGTCATTTGGAGCAGTTCGTCGCCAGAACATCCTTACGATACAGAAGCAGCACTTGGTGTGCAGTGTGATCGGTTTGGTCAGGCTTTCATCTGTCATCCTCTAATACTGGAAGTTATGCATCATCATCATCATCATCATCAGCAGCAGCAGCAGCAACAACAACGACGACGACGATGACGACAATTTCTTGAGCGCTTTTCCCACAATCAAAGCGGGGTCATAGAGTTCTAGAAAACAAGGCAAGAGTTGTTTACGTTTCGGCGCACAAGCACGATATCATGGATGTCGCATCAGCACAATATGGCAGTGAAGAAACTAAATGGGGCGTTAGGCAGGATTGTAGATACAGGGATCACAGAATGTCATCATTGCTTGTCTACTCACATAGATCTAAAATATAAAGCAGACGAAAAAAAAAAAAAAAAAAGAAGTATCAACAGCAGTCAGTAGACACCAAACACGACAAAATTCCACGTACAATGGTCTTAATCCCGCACGAGCATTAGATGGGCCCGGAATTATATGCAATGATCCGTGGGGGTAGAGGGAAATTGGTGTTTTAGGCTGAGCCAGCAACTAATGCTATATCACGGCAAGGAGCAAGCCATGTAAGCAGATACTATACGCAGAGACAGAATGAGACGAGAGCTGAACTCAGGACAGCCAACCTTCACTGTATTGATGACAACAGGCGTAACCGTTGCGCCACCGGGCCGCCCACAAGTCCGTGGAACAACCGGCACCAGTCGCAGAACTGAAATGACCGATTACTGCTGGACCTTCAAAATCAAACATGTTCCTAATAATTAATAATTTTAACTGAATAATTTGTTATGTACTGTTAGTAACATTTTTTATGTAGCATTTACGATAACCGTTTTGACACTCACGTCCAGTAATTAGATATAAGGAAGATAACTCTAATAAAAGTTTACTCTTTACGGGGAGAGGGGGAAAAGTCGTACGGCATCGTAAACACGTCGTTGGAAACGTTCGCAGGTAGTTGTAGTGGACTAATTGTGCGTGTTACAAAGTTCGCAGTTGAAGTGTAAGCTCTTTTTCCTACATATGAACAGCGTGCATAACAAACATTATTTATCTTAGCACTGAGATACGCTAATACTTGATGCTAGGACCAATAATAGTTCTTTGTGTTCGTTGAAGTGTGTGTGTGTGTTTTACGCACAGTAAATGACTTAATTTTAGCCTTGGTTGTTGTTTTAACGAACCCACCCAATTTTTTTAAACACTAGTTTCAGTAAGAGAATGGAGCAGTACAGCATCCTTGGACGCATTGGTGAAGGAGCGCACGGCATTGTTTTGAAAGCAAAACATATTGAGGTGACTCTTTATTTCTGCTAAATTTTCTCCCTTTATTTTTATACTCTAGCTATAATATAAATATACATCTTTTCATTATTTAATTGTAGATCTGTCAGAATCAGTTATCTAAATTTAACAACAGTTAAACTATTTCAGCTTTGTAATTTTGTAAGTATAGTTTTTTAAAATTACAAAAATTCCTACTTAACCTCAAACTGTGGTATAAAATGTCTTTGATATAGATTATGCTGTAAAAAATTCTCATCTGCACATCCCATTCTTTGGAAATGTAACGTAAATATGTTCATATATGTTTTGCAGAGTGGTGAAGTTGTTGCATTGAAGAAGGTTTCACTAAAAAATCCTGAAGATGGCATCCCCAATACAGCTCTCAGGTAGTGTATATATATATAGTGGAGTTTTTTTCTCTAACTTTATGTTCCAAATTCACCAGTAATATATATTTAAATCGAGTTAGTGTTGGAATTTTTTTTAGAAGTGAAGTACATTGTATTACTTTCATTTCTTGGCAGAGAGATCAAGGCTTTGCAGCTAATTGAGGATAACCCATATGTAAGTATGAATATGATGCATGTTCAGCATGACCCATGTCAGCTTTCATGAATGTTCAAATGCTCTTTATGTAGATCCATTCATGAACATGTGAAACTGTTTTGTAGATTTCTGCATATGCAGTTGTAACACTTAAAGACAGACCTACCTTGCTATTTTGCCACATCTGTCAAACAAAAATATTGGACAAATGTGGCAACATAAATATTCTGGGGGGTCACTTTTGGGAAAATTTGTTCTTTGACAACGTGTGGGGAAAAGAGGTATTGACAAGATAATGGATGGTGGGAAGAGTTGAGACTAAAGGAAAAGGGAGAATCAGTGTTATTTATACATATACACCATACACACTAGACATTTACTTTTCTTCTTTGTATAAGATTCTGTGTACAAGTGCTTTAGAAAAGCATCACCTCTAATAATTTTTGTGTGAATTAATTGAAACATCTGTTTTTAATTTTGACAGGTTGTGCGATTGCGTGAAGCTTTTCCCCATGGCTCCATGATTGTGTTAGTTTTTGAGTATATGTTGTCTGACCTGTCAGAAGTGATCCGTAAGTCAGAGCGCCCACTTACTAAAGGTCAAGTAAAGTCATATATGCTGATGCTCTTCAAAGGTCTGGCTTTTCTTCATGATAACAAGATTATGCACCGAGTAAGTGTACATCACTATCTGTATTTGAATTTGCTTCCTATTTATGATTGAATGATGGTGCTCAAGAAGTGTCTAAGCTACATGAGGATAGCTTTCAATTAACCTCCTGGGTCTTAATCACTGAGCATTACATGGGATCTGGCATAGCCATAAGATCAGGTTCACTACCAAGTACAAGCTGTACAAATCTCTGGTAGTACAGATCCTGCTCTACAGATGTGACACATACATGGACTTATGGACCCTGCTCGCTTAAACGGAAAGGAAAATCCAGGCATTCAAGAAAAAGTGCCTGAAGAGGCTGCTCTAGACCTATCCATGTGCTCCCCCCAGCGATAAGTGCTGGTCAAGGGGATGACTGACTGACTGCAGCGTTAAGCTCAAGTACTATTTAGAGTTAACAATTTTTACTTAAAATTTAAACCCTGGCCAATGTAGTTAATTTAAAAATTTAAACCCTTGCAAGTATGGAGGTTAGATATATTTTGAATTTATAAAATAGATATATTATAAATATATTTTAAGATTTAAACTGATTTTTTCAGGATCTGAAGCCAGCCAACTTGCTGATCAGCTCAACAGGCCACCTAAAGCTTGCAGACTTTGGCCTGGCACGTGTCTTCCATAACAAAGGCGAGAGGGAGTATAGTCATCAAGTTGCCACAAGGTCTGGTGTGATTACACTACTATATTCCTAAAACTAAGAGTATTACATAGTATATAAATTTGTGAAAATAACTTTGGCAAAGGGATATTTATACATGTTTGATGAGATATGAGAAAATATTTTTGCTAACATCAGTTTACTGCATGCCATAATCATTAACTACACTCATATAATTTCAGATGGTATAGAGCCCCAGAACTTCTTTATGGAGCTCGCAAGTATGATGAAGGGGTTGATCTGTGGTGAGTTGAGGATGCTGTGAATGATGTTTCATACATGTGTAGTTTAATCCTGTGTACTTATTTCATTATTCTGTTTGTAGTTTTCTTACATTAAAAGTGACTGAAATCTTTTTTGTGGAAGTTGGATAAGATAAGGCCCATGTTTTCCACAGTGATCAAACATGCAATATATTGTAATTCCAATTAAAATAAAAGAATGCAAACATGTTAAAAACACAATGGTTACTTTACAAGATGTTTGTGTGAAGTGCGGACGTTTTTATCAGTCCTCTCTTTTTTTCGGTGCTGGTCACTTGCTAACTGGTATCCAACAGAAAGTTAGGGTAGAAAAGTTTATTCATACCCTTCTGGGGGCATGTAGAACTTAACACCTATGGGGAGAAAAACACCTATCAAATTGAAAAATGAACTGAAAGGATTAAATCAGAGGTGGAATATTAATGAGCATATTTTTATAGCACAGTTCACCATTTTTAAGTAGGCAGATTGCACTGCGCCAACACTATATTACAATACCCAAATATAGAAATGTTGACTCAAAACAAGCAATAGACACGAAGACAGCAATATAGCATAAAGTATAAGTGTGAGATCTTGCAGTTAAGTCAAGTTCAGGGAAGGTTAATTAGTTTGAACACTGGGTTAGAAACTATCTCTTTTTTGAGCAAATTTTGGCATGCAACATGGTTAAGAGCTGACCACAATGGTACAATGGCACCAATAAAAAATATCAGTAAAAAAAATCATTGCAGGGTTGGTTTATGCTAGCTAGAAAGCTGGTTAAAGTGTGTTAATGCGAGCACTGATCTGAATTCTTTTTTGTCACCATTTTACAGGGCTGCAGGATGCATATTTGGTGAACTGTTAAACAACTCTCCTGTCTTTCCTGTAAGTATTTTACTTTTTAAACTACTACTAAACACTTACTGTAGGCTTGATATAGCTACTGTTATTTACAGGGTGAAAGTGAATTCTTTTTATTATAATCTGTATTTTCATCAGTGATACTGTCCTTCTCCTTAAACAAGATTTTAAAAATACTACAATTATCACAATATTAACACATAAAATGTAATACTTTGGTCCAAATAATCTTTGTGCACTTTGCTGCCGAACGTGAACCAACAACATAAATTAAATTTGTGTATATTGAGAATAGTAAGGAATGTTTGTTCTGCTTATTAACACAAATCTTAAAGTAATTTATATTTTTACCTCCAGGTATTACATGAATGTTTGCCTGAAATTTAGTTTTTTCAGAATATTGTAGTAGATAATATGAACATTCATGTGACACTTACATTTTTCCCAGGGTGAGAATGACATTGAACAGCTTTGTCTTGTTATTCGTGTCCTTGGAACCCCTAGTGAAAAAACCTGGCCTGTAAGTTGATTTGAGTGCAAAATATATTTGTCTCTCTAGTTCATTTGATCGTTGTGATCACCAAATGCCGATTGAATAAGAGCTTTGGGAAACATGAAAACGCTGAATCAGTTAACCAATGATTCTAAGAATAGATTTTTCACCTTTTGAAGACTTTATAAACAGTTTTGCAACCCACACAAAAAAAATTGTCAGAGGACATTTTGTTACAGACTACCAATGATAGTCAGGTGCTTTTCTATAATCCCATATTCTTCAGCATTAAATGTTAACTTAAGCTATGATAAACCATCCACAGGGAATGCATGAAGAGGACCTTCCTGACTTCCACAAGATCTCTTTCGAGCCTTGCCAGCCTGTACCACTTGAAGAAATATTCCCTGATGCATCATCTGAAGCTCTGGATCTGCTGAAATGTTTTCTTGTCTACCCATCCAAGAAGCGAATATCAGCCAAAAAGGTAACATGAATCCTCTTCCTCATGACAATGCATTTTGAAGCGCAAGTTTTTTCGAGTTGCTGCCTTTAGTTTATTACAAGATACTGTCTTGAAATCTGATCAAATAGCTCATTCATTCTCAATATAAAAGTATTTAAACATCAGAATGAGCAACCTCCTAAAATGATAAAACTACATTTGCAGCTATGTCACAAAAGTGGACTAGCTGCTCTGGTGATGGTTTATTATTGTGTGCTTTGAGCTCACACGCTGTAAGTTAAGTAGATTTGCTAGGAAAACAAATGAAAAAACAACACATTTTAGTGGCGAACAACAGTATTATGTTCTCCTAACATGTCTGTAAGTTTAAGGTGACTGTCAAACTTGACATGTTGTTGACTTTCTTAGGCTCTTCTTCATCCATATTTCTTTACTGAACCGCTGCCGGCCCATCATTCAGAGTTACCAATTCCTCAACGGTCCTCGAGACGAAGTGGTTTGCATCTCAAACACCAGACCCATGACTACAACATTGACCTTCCTCTTCAGGAAATTGTTGTTGACCCACAATTGCTAGCACCACATGTGATAAAAATGAAACAATGATGTGTTTTAATTTCTTTCTAGACATTTATGACCTGATTCTGACATTAGCTAACAGCTAAAAAGCCAGAGATTATTTATTAAGGGTGGGTTGGGTGTGTGTGTACATGTTTGTGAGTGTGGGTGGATTTAGGGGACAGGAGTGAGTGTATCTGAGAGAGAGTTTTTGTGTAAAATATTTGCTCTATGTTCCTAGATTTGATATTAGTTTAATATGAAATATAATATTTAATATGAATATAATATTAGTTTTAACATGAAAATCAACTGCTTTAATATTTATGTTTAATAAAAAAAATTAAATAATAATAATGGTTTGAAGAATATCTTAAAATTTAACAGTTTAGAATGGCTACACTATGTTTGTTTCATTCATTCACAAAAAATGAAGTGTACATCTATTTCAATGTACACACATGCATGAACACCTTGAGAAAGTAATGAAATGATACTGCAATACCCTCTAGCAAAGTTTATGGTATTTATTTTCTTGTCATGGCTTTGAAAAGTCTGCCCCTTTTTGTAAATACATACTTTTTCATCTTAATTGTCAGAATTTAAAAAAATAGAAAAACAATTTTGAAGACATATTTAGCGTTTGCTAAAGTTTGTAAAGAAGCATCAGATTTGCTGTTGCGTGGTAGGATGACTAGATGCCGGGAGTATCCTCTAGGAAATGCATGTGTAAAAACGACAAAAGTACGAGTATTAAAATATACTAAGCAGGCATGCAACAGCGCAGCTCAGAGATCCTGTTCCCCAACTTCATTCTTCAGCCATTAGGATTTACCTTAATCCTACTTAGACCTTGTATTTGTCACGCGCTGAATACAATACAACGATAATTCCCATCACAGCACAGACCATTGATCATGGCGTCTATATGGTAACGGTAACAACACGTTCATAAAAAAATCTGAGCAAGCGCACACTGTATGAAATATTATCTGATTGCAACATTCCAGTTTACGCCACTAATAATTATATCAGCTAGTGTCTATTACTAAACTAGTACAATTTAAAAAGTTACGGACTATATTGTACGAACGAACGAGAGTACTGAAGCTTCTGAAAACTAATGGACGAGACGATGCGGATCTTGTCCACTGAAATACATCAAAAGATTTCATTTAAGAATTGAAAAAATACTGCTTAAAACACAGTATTGTGCAAATACTCCAAACTAGATAAATGGCTAAACGCAACATAAACTTTCAATAAAAAGATTAATATTTACATTAGCACAGTTTAATACTTTTTAAAAACAGTGGAGTGATGGTCAAGGTCGCGGACGATCGTACCGAAGCACAGTAATACCACGAACATTAGTCCCTGGACTGCTGGCAGACGATTTTTTTTTTTTTCTAGTTTACTGCTAATACGAGGCATAAGACAAGAAAGCTTCCGGTTTACTCACATTCTTTATTTAGGCTCGCCGAGACTAACAACGGACAACTTCGCAAGAGGCTGCGCGTTGGTCTTGGCAGACAGACAGCAGTCCACCTATACACGACCTTGGTAATACAAGTTCGTGGAAGGATAGTGGGCGATGATGTAATCATAAAAATCTCTTATCGCCGAGAATGTATCAAAAGACTTATTTCTTAAAATAAGTCTACAGAAAACAATACAGCTTAAAAAAATTAATTTATATTTATAAAAACTGCAATTTTTTTATTACTTTTAAAGTCTGATTTCTAATTAACTTCCGCATACCGTCCTTTGCTCGCGCTGAAATTGCAGCTTGTAAACAAACTATCTGCTCTTAAAAACAAAGGAGACTGGGGAAAAAACATGAACCACAAAGCCATGGTAAGAAAATATAAAGCTTTTGCTTAAGTGGTACTCTGGACTACTTGATCGCATATTCGTATTGCTGAAAATTTCGATATGTAGACCAAAAATACAGCCAAGGAAATGCCCTTTGTCGGTTCAGGAAACAGAGAACCAAGCCTACAACTTCTACTTAATAGCAATATAGGAAGATTCCAGGCGTATAACAATGTCTGTTTGGAATATTTAACACGCTAACCAATCGTAGAAGACTGGAGATGGATTTTAACTAAGCCAAAGAAAATGGAATAGCATCGGTTGGAGAAAGCAATCTCCAAACGTAGTGGAGCTCAACAATATACAGGTATTTGTACCCATGATGTCGTGTAGAAAGATTTCTTCAGGAAGCGGACTTTGGGAAATTTAAGCATACAAGCCACAACTACACAAGTTACCTCTATTTTGGTTCAACACACAGTTTGACTCTTGCATTGTATCTGGTCATTTAGAGGGCTACCTGCTTTCATGATTGAATTTCGTAGATAAAACCAGCTCTTGATTCTTGCATCCAGCTTTTACACACAAACCTTCATTCAACTGCAGTGCAAAAAACTGCTTCTCAAGGAATGATGCAAAACTGTGATGACAGATTAAGATCATTTGCATATGAGTTGAGTATAAAGGTCCACTCCTTTTGGCTACAGCTGACTTTGCAAAAGCCTCACTTAGTGGATGGGACAGCCTTATAGGATGTAGGAGAGAGTCTGATCTCCATGGCCTCACTTCCTATTGGCAATGCATACAGTTTTTGTCTTTTCTGATGTGCAAAAAAAAAAAAAAAAAAAATTCTGCTTCTCAAGGAATGATGCAAAACTGAGATGACAGATTAAGATCATTTGCATATGAGTTGAGTAAAAGGTCCACTCCTTTTGGCTACAGCTGGCTTTGCAAATGCCTCACTTTGTGATGGGACAGCCTTATAGGATGTAGGAGAGAGTCTGTTGTCCATGGCCTTCACTTCCTTTTGGCAATACATACAGTTTTCATCTTTTCTAATGTGGAAAAAAAATACTGCTTCTCAAGGAATGATGCAAAACTGAGATGACAGATTAAGATCATTTGCATATGAATTGAGTGTACAAAGGTTCACTCCTTTTGGCTACAGCTGGCTTTGCAAATGCCTCACTTTGTGGATGGGACAGCCTTATAGGATGTAGGATAGAGTCTGATCTCCATGGCCTCACTTCCTTTTGGCAATACGTACAGTTTTTATCTTCTCTGATGTGAGCCTAGTCCACAGTACCCCATGTGATGGTGATACATAAAGGATCTGACGGTCTCATGTCAACTTTTGATTCACCATTCAGACTGATTAAGTCTCCTCCAACATCTGAGTCTTGACGCACTTATTAAAATATGAGAACAACTTATATTTTTATGAGAATTCTGGATAAAAATATTAAATAATTGTGGCAATGTAGGGCTTCAAAATAAAGCCTTATGAGATATAAAAGATTCTATAAACTGCTCACAAGATTGTGGATAAGCTGCTGATATTCTGCTTTTACTCAGAAGTGAGTAGTGGATGAAAAATTTAGCGTTTAGTTTAAAATAACCAGCTCCTTAATTCTTGGGTCAGTTCTTCAAATGCAGATGAGCTTATAACCAGGAAAAAAGTGTACTTCTGCTTCATCATGAAATCAAATCACAAAAAGTCACATTTGTGGAATTATCTGAAGTAATTGGACCAGATCCTCACAATGGAAGTTGTTACATAGTTGTATGCCTTGGGGAAGTTGAAATCTGATGTGCACCCCTTTTGTTGATTGCTGAAATCTTTTGACTAGATGGCTGTTTATGGTCATGAACACGTGGGCATTGTCTCATTGACCCATGCTGGACCTTTCAGTATGAAAAGCTATTGCCCATAATCCCATGTTAACAGTTTGATCTAGGAGTTTATTTCCCTAGTTTTCATGCTTCCTAAGATTACCCACTAGGCAGCAGGACCATTACCTGTGGCATGGGGAATGGATCATTTTATAGGGGGAACTTATTTTTCCCCACTGGAGTGAACAAGTTGACACTGTATCACTCACCCACTGGGGCACCCAGTAATTTGTAGCAAATTTAACCTACTGAAATCTATCTTACCATCATAGAACATTGAATTCATCCCTAGTCTCCTTGGATATTGGCTATAGTTACATGCTCTTTTTGATGGGACCTTCATACAATACAACCACAAACAAAGAGGGTCAGAGTTATTGGTAAAGAGTTATCAGTTACCCCAATGAAATGGAATAATTAAGGACTAGGAAGCTGATGATGATGACTCAAAATGATGAAGAGTAAGATCTGATAATGCTTTCAGCTCACTGGGCTGTGCAAAGTTGACAGAGGGTTAATAATGACTTAGATTGTGTTCTTCTTAGATGTACTAAATTCACAAAAAAGAAAGTTTATGAACACATAATCCTCAGAGCCACACCTGGATAAAAAAATGCACAGAAACTAAGAATTCAACAAGCTAAAATGATATCTAGAAACCATCAAAATCATTCTTGAGGAAGAGTACTTGAAAACCATGAGAAGGATTACTAAAGGATGAGAAATTTCAAAGGCAGCAAAAAGAGAAAACCTGAGGTAGAAGCCAACTTGAAACATAGACGAGAATTAAAGTTTGAAAAATAAATGACAACAGTAAATCTATTTAGCACAGGTGAAGCCACTTTACAGGTGTGGGCATGACTAGCAGCAAAAAAATAAAACAATATATTGAGAAAACTGACATAAGGATACAGCATCTAGTAAAAGTCTGCCAGTTGAAGAAAAAATAGAAAGTGAGCAGGTAAAAAAATAGTCACCTCATTGTGTGGAATTTGGCATATCAACCCAACAAACTCTACATTAACCCTTCGACATAAAGTGAAAACATTTTCAAAGATCATTCTTGACAAAAGGGCTGCTTGAAGTGAAGAGCTGATACAACATAACTGCATGGCACATTTTCTGGATGGTTACTTCTTAGTCTTATTTTCATCATGGTTCTATCAGCTATTTTGGCATTTCAAGGATCTGATATTACTATTGCTGGCAAAAAATATCAGGCTTTTTGCCTTTGTCATCCTTTTTTTCTCTTCTGAATGACCTGTGGGTCACATCAAAAGCTTAATGCTGATATAAATCCAAACTTTGGAGCCATCATTGCAGCATCTGACAGAAAGTACTTATTGCTTGAAGTTGGTTTGTGAAAAATTTGACATGCATGCTTTAGTTTTATAAGGTGATATCAGTGGATTAAAGAATTTGACACGTGTTTAATTAAGTGAAGTGATAGTAGTTTTTCCAAGAATCTGGCGGATAGAATGCTTCTTGGTCTTATTTGCTTGGAGAGGAACTCTAGAGGCCCTGGAAAACGATGTGATGCACTGTAAGCATCTTGGTTACTGGAAGAGGATCTTTAGTAACAACAGGCCAGGTCATTGATCTCAGATTTCAGTGAGTCAGATAGCCTTTTTGACAGAAAAATTGTGCTCTTCTTGGACATACTGTGGGCTATCAGTGCCATCCCCTCTCCATGTGGAAAAAAAATCATGTTTTGGAGGAACTATAATCCTGATAACAAACATAATTCCTTGAAACATCAGATTCGTGTTTAATGCATCACATTCTATCAGTTAGATGACAGCAGTTTTTCTTGGAACTGATGACTTTTAATTTTCTTCAGGGGTATTCTGCATTATTATGGATGAATACACAAGTGTAGTCAACATGGAAGTAATGAAAGCATTAGTAAAACATTGTATATGACTGTTGCAAGATTTAGAGATATGTATGTGTTGACCTCCAGCTTTCATATATAAATGATGCTTATGATATAGTGACAATTTCCCACGCTTCCATTTTAAATGTACTTAGCCATGTTGATATATGTAACACATTTTGCAGTAGTATAGTTTTCTAGGTGTTCCTTATTATGAGTTCTCTATATTAAAAAAATTATAAAATATATTTTACATGTATCATTTAAAGGGAAGTTATTATCTTTGTTATTATATAATGAAAGTACTGACAGAAACTGGAGGTTTGCACAAACAGCTCTTTAAATTTCATGAACAATGATAACTTGTATAACATTTCATTGATGGAAAAAAGTGTGAGTGTACATACATGTATGTGTGTGTGAGGGTGTGCATGTATGTGTGTGTGACTGTGTACATGCGTGCAAATGGATCCTGAGATGATGCTTGCTAGTGAACAGAAGGGAAAAAATTGTTTAGAAATTTTGCAAGCTACCATCTTGCATAAAAGAAGATAAAAAAAGAAAAAAAGAAAAAGGAACAAGAAAGAAAAAAAAAACTAAAAGAAAACAAAACAAATGAAAAAGGCATAAGAACAGCAAAATAAAAAAAAAAAAGAAAAGAAAGAAAGAAAAAGAAGAGAGAAAAGAGAAGAAATGATACAAAAAGTCCACTCCATGTTTGTAGCATGCAAGAGAAAGTGTTTGTCCTTGTGCATAGGTTGTGTATGTACCTCAACAGAGCATTTTATTTACATTAAAAGGTTGAAAAGCATTGTGTCTGTTGTAATTTTCTGTCTTGCTGTTTTCTTTTTTCAAGTGTTTGCTGTTGTCGTGGTTGCTTGGGAATATGTGATTTAGAGATATTTTAAAAAATAATTAGGCTAAAATTTTGATTAAAATAAAACTGTTTCACTCAAGTTGTAGGCAGAAAATACAGAATTAGATTTGTGGCAACAATCCTTCAGAAACATAGCAAGTAGTTTTGTAAGATCTGTATGTATAAACTATAATTCCGCATACCCCTATATAAATGAACTCAAAAAAATATGCAGTATTTGACATGACGGTTTATACATTTTATTTTAAATGAATGCAATCAGATTTCTAGATTATAGATTTTATTTTCAAACAGTAACAATGCAAACTAATAACACTTACAAACATTAAATAATGATCTCAGTACAGTTGATACGTATGCTGCAAAAGCGCATGTTTAACTATTTGCAGATCATATTTTCATCACTATAATTATTGGTTGAAAAATCCATATTCTTTTATTATCGAACATATTGGTGCATTCATTTTGAAAGTTAGCCAAAAAACAAATGTACATTAACTGCTCACTACTAGTACAACATGCTTATGTGTTTAAGTTAATTATTGGCAGTCCATTTTCTTAAGTTTTAAATTATATTTTAAAAATTGTGTTTACAAATTAATTAGGGATCTAATGAATAATTTGATTCAAATGGGACCACACCAAAAGAAGAATGCTTGTAAATGACTTCTCCCTAAATATTTTAAAAAGTATAAATTTGAGTGGAATGTTTGTGTGTGTGTGAGAGAGAGTTTTTCCCTATGACCATCAGTATATATTTTCATCCTACCATGTGGCATTCTATAAACATAATATTGTGTCCATGTAGATTATTATTCTGTGTTTATATATTTTTCCGGTCAAGCACTTTGAGCTCACCATTAATTGATGGTAGGATAAAGCACTCTATAAATTAACTTTATTATTATTATACTTTCATCGCTCATGCATCCATATTATTTCTAGTGACTGGTCACATTAAAGTAGTATTTAACCAAATAGCTGTAAAGTTTTAAGCAAGTGTACCATTATAACCTGTTTAAAAGTATGGGTGTGTTGGTTTGTATAAATATATCATCCATATAATGTATTCTCTTGCCCTGACATAGTCTTAGTTATGGTGCAGCATATCCAAACAATCAGCCATTGTATAAATAATAATTTTCATTAAAATCTCCATATTTTCATTTATTTTTAGCTGATCAAAATACAGGACAAGCCAGGAAAATTTAGTCTGTTTAGAAAAACCCATATAAATAAAGTAATAGAGAAGCTGCTGTTTCTATGACTCCTTTTTTATTCGCTTCACATATACATACACACATATCTCCACTGAAGGAAACAAGTTGCAGAAGAAGCTTCTTTATTATTCAGTTTATGTGGGTTGGCATGTTTCTGTCTCAGTGATTGAAACATTATAAAAAGAAAAAAATCCCACCCTAAAGTTGTTAAGATGGATCAATGTAGTTATGTTCACTCAAGTTCTTTTTTCTTTAGATCATCAATACTATATTTATTTTTTCCATGAAATATGCTTTTATCCTTTAAGTATAAAATACTTTGGTACATCAGATAATGTTAATTTTCACAATATCGCAATAGCAAAAAATAGATTTACTTTAGAACTTTTTTCAACCGTCAACATAAGCAACAATAAAATCAAAGGAAGATGTCAACATTCTGAAAGGTTCAATTTAAGACATAAATGGCCACTTAAGTATATAAAGGTGACTTTCAAAATTTAGTTTAAACAACCCCCTGTTTACTATTCTTTGCCCCAACTCAATTTTGTACTGTGGTTTCTATTTTCTGCATTCAAGCTGGGTTTAAAACAAATTCTACCAGTTTCTCATATAATAGATGTGATGGTGGATCATACTCCTGCAAATTTTATCTTCTTGCATTTTCTTTTTCTTACTTAACCTGTTCACTAAATTTTGCCGTTGTACATTTTTTACTTTTCAAACTTATCTA
Organism: Pomacea canaliculata; assembly: GCF_003073045.1. Taxonomy (NCBI): domain Eukaryota; kingdom Metazoa; phylum Mollusca; class Gastropoda; order Architaenioglossa; family Ampullariidae; genus Pomacea; species Pomacea canaliculata. Next base: position 19,359,397 of record NC_037598.1, read on the forward strand.
ATTTTGTAACTGCACTTTTTTCATCTTAGCATTCAAAATGTTCTTTAGTTTTTCTTGAGAACAAGAGAAATCTTAATGGACAAAAAACCTCTCACTTGTGTCAAAAAAACTTTGGTGATTTTAGGAAACAAGGTAGAAGGCTGGCTTTCCAGCATTGCAGAAGTTAATATCTTAACAGTAAGCAGTAAGAAATACTGGACAGTGTTATGCAAATTAGTACACTGTTCAGAATAAAATAGCTCTAATTTTAACCCTACTCCTAAACTCTAAACTGATTTCATTCCTTTTTATAATAGTATTTGATACTGTGCTTGCTGCTTAAGGTAAGTAATTTCTGCTGGATTGCAAAGCCCGCCTTCTATATTAAATTGAGCTAGTTTAAAATGCATTGTTAAAACTTTACAGTATGTTGCACAAATCTAATTAAGATAATATATTGATATTTTTTTGTTCACATTGTCTTTTTGAGATCACATCACTAGGTGTTCATTGATGCATGATCTGGCATGGAATTCTGACATACTTTGGGGATATGCACCTTCTTTCAAAATGTACCTTACACTAATTGTGAATAGATAGCTATATCCCTGTAGATCTGTTTGGTGTTACCAGAAAAGATTTCTAACATCTTGTTGACATCAGGCATGATCACTAGTAATACATTCAACATGCAAAATATACATGTAGCTTTGTTAGGCCAATGTTCTCAAAACCCTAATCCTGCTGCCTTCAAACAAAAGTAAAATCAACTATCATATCCTTGAAAATATGGGTAAGAAATGCTGTAGCATGTGAAAGTATTGCTTTTTATACGTAGACTTGCAGTTTCCTCCTATGTGTAGTCTTCCACCATAATAAAAACTGTCATGGGTGATTTAGAGTTGTAAAGTTGCAATCTACCTTACTGCAAGTGATTCTATTTAGACTACATTGCTAGTGTCAGTTGTATGTTCTGCTATTCTTCAGCATGCATTTCTTCCTCTTGGTTCTTTGGTGCTTCATAATACCATTTAGCCTCTGATTTTCTTTTGGGTTACTGTGGTTCTTTGAAGGTTGCTAAATGTCTAAAGATCATGTTACACAAAACTCTTTGAATACTTGAGAAGTCCTCAGTACAAAACATGCATGTCCTCTGCTTGCTGGATAAACACATTTGTGTGTGTGTATGTGTGAGAAAAAAAGGTGAAGGTGGTGAAAAGGCATTACTAGTTTGATTTTTATCTTAGCATAAATATTAAAAAATTTATTAAAAAGCAGGAGATATGGATTGTCCTTGTCTTCACCTGTCAAGCGTCACGCCTTCTCTGCTGTCTTCTTATATTGCCGTAAGCAAGTATGCAAGATGTTCTAGTCTCCAGGTGTTTGAACAACCAGTGTGCAACTGTCCAAAATCTGGTAATATGTTTATACTTAGCCACTTCAGTGAAATCTTTGTAAAATGAAACTACCAACATGGCGGTGCAGATTGATGATATCAGTTATGTCTATGACATTCTGAATAGTACTTAATTCATTGATATTAGGAAATTGGTTTTTATTTAAATATTTTAGAGACTTTTTAATTGCTAGCTTTCCTTCATACATGTTGTTACAGAAGGTTAGTAAAATGTTCTTGCTAAAAATAAAGTACAATCCTTTGCAGGCAAAAGATCCTGTAAGAGTATGCCCGCTCTGCACAAGAATGGCATTAGCAGAAGAAGCCTTCACATCCAGCGTTTTAGCTTGTTGAGCAAAGTCTCTAATTTGAAAAAAATGAGACTTGCTCTAAAAAAGGTGGGACTGTATATCTCACTTTTGAAATATCTGAAGATTCCTGTTTGGCAGATCAGCATAGGAACAGTCCAAAACCTGATGCAGCTAATCGTAATCTGAAAATCATGGATGGCTTTATCCATGATGCTTTTGAAAGTGCTGGTAAGCATGGTGACAGATGTGTAGAACACTATATACATCAGCTAAATTTAGAATCAAGATATTCATGCCTCCTTTACCTTCAGTTATACTTGATGTAATATTCTTCCCTTACATATCTTACATGTACACTCCTGTAGCTTGGATTTAAAGCAGACATCTTTTTTGTAAATTTAATGTCTTTTCCATAATCTGTATTTTTTAAATTATTTGCATATTTAATATATTGTTCTATGGCAGACTTGCCTGTCTGTAGTGTCTATTTTGCTTTTAGTGTTGTTTGACTTTCATTGTCCACAATATTCAGTTTATTTCCTTTATTTATCACATGCATAGTGATACACTAAACAAATAACAACTACATTAACAATAATATTATGCTGTAGAATGTACCGCACAGTTGCCTGCTTTGTTTCACAAGTAATAATATAGACTCATGATCATACTAGCAAGTGAAAGCAATTCAAACAAATTTGAGATTATCAGGCAATTAGTACTACAAAATGGGTAGGTAAGTTGGCTCGGCTATTTAAATTTATCTCTCTCTGAAGTGTGTGAGAGAGTACTATTGCTATATTAATGAACACACTGACACAACACTTATTATAAACACTACTAACACATTATTCATTTCAAACAGATAATAATTGTTTGGGAAAAACTAATCATTTCTTTGGTCTTTATATTTGTAACATTTATTTTTGTCTTGTCATCAGCACTTGGAAGTTGTGTCCTGAGGTCAGGAAGGGCAGATTATGTTGTAAACAGTGACACTGGATTAAGACAACTGCAAGAGAACATCCAAGATGTTGATGAGATCGACGATGGTGGCAGTATTCAAAATGGTGGTGATTCCAACAATGCCCTTAGTAATATTTCTCTTGTAGCAGATAGAAATATTGTGCTTACAAGAAATGGACTTCATGTTGGTGAACGTTTTACTGGAATGGTGACAAAAAAGACTCTTTCATGAATGTTTCTCCTAAAAGAATGCAGGCTAATGTCACTTTAGAGATTGAGACTGACACTGAAGCTTTCACATTAAAACAAAACGACGCAAGTGCTGTTGTGGAGGAAGGTCCCACAGATGAGGCAGCAAACCATTTAGAGTTATTTTTTTCTAATCCTCTTCATATCCCGGCAGCAGAAGGAGCCTCTGCTGAAAACACCCACTCTGTGGACTGTGTGCTTTCTCAGCCCCCATCGCTAGATGAGGATGTGTCTTCAGGTGAACTACATGCTGCTAATGATTCATCGCTAATTTTCCTTTATTCATTTAGATACTGTTTCACAGGAGGAAGTCCTTTCGCAGGATAGAGATCACTTCGAGAATCCTCTCCTGCTAGAGCCAGTGTCAGATTCTGATGAGGTGTCATTGGCTTATTTAGCTGAATTGTCTGTGGAATTGAGAAACTTTACAGACAGAGCTCATGAAGATTATATAGATCCAGAAAGAGGTGAAAATAGAACACTTGGCTATGGATCAATGCTTCATGTGAGGGAAGGCAACATTTTAGTTAATGAGGAATTGGACTCTGTAGAATACATGGATATAAGCATAAGGCATTATGCTGATCCATTCAATGTTCTGCTGATGTAGTAGCTATAAGGCAAGGTTACACTTTAGTCCATGTTGAGGAATCTGATTCTAATGAATGTACAGATATAAATATTCGATAAATAATGTAAAAGTGAATCAATTAAATATTTATAAAATATAAATAGAAACTAAAAGAAAAAACACGTACAATTAGCTTTTGTTATAATATTTAAAAACAATTTTTTAAAGCAAAGTTTGTCACATTTTTTGGTTTGTGCCTATTTTAATTAGTTTAAACTGGCAGTTTTTGCTAGTCACGCTGTAATGTTAGGGAGGTTTTTGGCTTAATGTAATAACAAATTGATTATATACACATAGTAAATATAAATAATAAAAATATCTGTACAACACGGCTGCTAACTACCCTTTTAGCAGAGTAAGAGCAAATACACTAGCAATGTTTCCCACAAAAATTTTGTTTTGTGCCTAGTGCATGCAAAGGGAAAGTTTTTTGTTTTTCAACTATTGTGTACATTGAAATAGGATAAATTCTTTTTATTTTTGTATAGAGAATCCATGATAGATACATAACAATATACCATCAAATAACACTTAAGTCTCTAAAACAAAATTAAGCAGTAGCTTGGTTACCACAATAAAAAAAAAAAAAATGTACAATTTTATTAATATTTATTTCTGGACCTCTTTTAGTTTTGTTGAATTATGTTAAATACCCAAAGGCCTTATGAATAACGTACTATGTTTTGCCAAACGTGGACAAGACAGTACAGAAAAACAACATAGTTTTAAGTTTGTGTAATTTGAACACAGTCAAGAAAAAATTTAATTGTTTTCAAGTTTGGGAGATAAAAGCCCATATCTACAAATATCAAATATGCACTAACTAGAACCATTGCAATAAATGTTGCTATTCAAGTGATTATGCAGTTGGGTGCATTGGTTAGACTTGCTGCTACTGTATTTTTTCCCAACATTTTAATAACCGTGTCTGTACATAGTAATACATTTAAAGCTGAGAAAATGTATGAACATTTTTGCTGTGGGATGAACTCAGTGCGCACATATGTGTAACACTGGTAATATTTCCTGTATTTCTAAAATTTGTGAACACTATAATATTTTTATATTGCATTAATGTCACACCTGTTACAGGTTTTTTATGTATAGGTTAATATGCATACTGATTAAGCAAAATGTCACTTTAAAGGCATATGCAGAGCATACATTTTTTGTTGATGAATTAGTTACAAAAGGAAACAACTGAAATTTGTAATACACTGCATAAGGTGACCAGACGTTTCGGGGGCGAAAGCGGGACACGTGCCGATGATGGTGTCGTCACCGTCAAAAAAACGCCGAAAAAAGTGATTTTTAAAGTACATTTGATGGATTGCCAGAAAGCCAGAAAGCGGGACATATATTCATCAAAAGCGGACTGTCCGCCAAATGCGGGACGTCTGGTCACCTTAACACTGCATATGTTTCATCATATTTATTGTAAATAACATTTTTTAAACATTTCGTATTTGTTAATGCATGAACCAAACACGTGGTGCTTAGATAATAAACTGTTATGTGCAAATATTAATTTTAAAATATGCATAGGTTTTCTTGTTATTGTTTGAAAGGTGGGTTTGTAACAAAGACATTCAGTAATATAATTAGAGTAATTTGCTGTTTTATGGTTGATTGCTTCATGAATTTTTTCTTTTGTTTCTTTTTGATTATTTTTACTAGGTGATTTTAATACTTGGTAATATTTTAAACTGTTGGAAACATACTTAAAGGCAATTTTTTTTCATGAAGACAGTTTATGAAAGCATAATTAATTGAGGATGCATTATTAAAATATTTTTGGGAGTGATCTTGTTGGTTGTATTATTTAATTTTTTGCTAAATAGATATAGCAATAGTGCTTTTTGTTACATTTTATAAATTTATATTTTTATCTATAAATTAAAAACATTTTCAAACTAGTGGCTTAAATTTGTGCATGCATTTGTGTGTTTATGAAAGTAATTACTTTTTTCCTTTCATCTTTCTTTTAACTTACTCCATTGCCTACATGTGTCTGATGGTCTATGTGTTTTACTGTCATCCAGTCTGGTAGTCAAGTTTATAAATAATTAATTGGCTCCCTGCACTCCCAGTGGCTGTAGTCTAGGCAACAAAAGCCTATTCATGTTCTGAAATGATGTCACGGATCAATTAGACTTATTTCAGCATATGTCGGTCTGCAGACTGCCAAACAATTTTTTTTGTCCAGATAGTGAATCGCAAGGAAGCTGGCAAGGGCCACGTGGCACCATGGTCAGCAACTTCACATTTTCTTACACAACCGCAGAAGTTTTAAGAGATACCTTTGTCTGAAACTTGCACAGCGCAGGGATTGAAAGCGTCATTATCACTTGTGTGGCATGTTTGATGGTCACAACTACAGTTGCACAAACTCTGCAAGGGTTCATCTAGCGAACCTTGCGTGGTTTGCATGGGATAGGAACAGCAACCTCTCGATTATTGCCCTTACCTAAGAGTACACTGCAGTGGATCTTCTCCCTTGTACCATTGAAATGAACAAACTTATCAGACCTGGGAAAAAAGGCAGTTGTATGGATCAAACAGATCACTGCGGCAACTCATTGATTTATTGAATTCAGACACCAAAGAGAATAACATAGCGTAGACAATGAGACAAGACATCGGACGTGTGGCTAACAAGACGGCAGGCCTGACGAGAGGGGGGGACAGGGGTCTGGTGTACCCGGGCCCGCGGCTGTCAAGGGGGCCCGGCCTTGGTCAGTGGATTTTTTTTTCTTCTTCTCCTTTTCTTTTTCTTTTAAAGAAAGGTCTAAGGACAGAACACCCAAGCATTACACATGCAGAAGTTGAGTTTGAGTGTAGATATTGAGATTCGAATTGTAAACATACATTATATACTGGGAAAATAATTTACGATTACAAGTACAAGGGGCCCGGAGAGGTCGTCTGTCCCGGGGCCCGGGCTGGCTCTCGGCGGCCCTGCAAGACGGCGGTGAGTACCTTCTTGCACTCTTCCGTCTTCCTTAAAGCTTTTCAAATTGTCAGTCCATAAGAATGTTAATGTGCACGGACATCTCTTTTTGAATTTATAGAACCACCTCTCCCATTGGGTGTAGCATTGATGAGGTTACGACAGCTGTCTGGTGGAAAATGGTCTGGAGCCGATGACCAGGAATAATCTGAAAATTCCGGAGGATAAATATCACATTGAGAAACTTTTGGTATCTGGAAGAAGTTTTGATGAATACTGGTGGACATCAAGCGACCATTTCGCTTTGCCATCCATCTTGTCTGGCACAAATATTGACCTCAAGAATTAAACATCTTTTTACTTCCGATCTCGATAGAACGCATTAGCACTTTGACAGCTTGCTGTGCATTGTGTATTGTCGGCTATATACAGTACCTTCAGGTCCGAACTCAGAACAATGGATCTGTGGAAAACGTCTACTTTATGCATTCATTTAAAATGCTGTTAGCCATTTTAAGTCTCTGAGGCCTTGTCTAAAATGTTTGGTGCCTTTCTTGTGTATATTGTAGAAAGCAAAACTTACACGAAATGCTTCGTTCACACACACCCACACACACATCACTTGATTTCAGCGTCTCCCTTAACCTTTAATGATCTCTTCTTCTGTGCATTCCAAAAACTATCACGTTGAACATATTTCATTAACAGGCTCACATATGGATTGAAAAATATGAAAACATTATACGATCACAATATAGAGACGATTACACACAAATAAACAAAATTATATCTTATCAGGCGTGATTTATGTAAACATTTCCAGTAGGTATACACATATTTGCCATAACACAGTTCAAACTACTCCAGTGTCAAGTTTCTAATCGGCCATATTTTGTGTGTTCAGTATACTGAAATGTAAACACCTGAATATTATTTACTTTCAGCGTCCCTGCTGAAATTTGTGGCCACTGACCTTTGTACTTAAAAGAGAATATAGGAGTAATCATGAAACATTTATTACAAGTTTGATTGTGATAGTAGAAGCATAATACTTGCAAGAAGCGCTAGAGTGACCCATGCCGACGATGACACTGTCCACAACCATTTCCTAGATATGTAGCAGACTGAAGTGTCGTGTACGAAGCCGAAAGCTAGTTATGAAGCCAGTCCCAGTGCGCTAAGTTATTCTTAACAAAGTCTTGTAGCATGGAACAAAGCTAGATACAAGTCTAGTGATAGTGGGGGGGGGGAAATAATATGGTCGTCTCCCTTGGATTGGGATTCTCAGTGTCTAAGGTTGTGGGTGACAATGTTAGCTTGGGTTATCTCTGAGAAATCGCTCAAAAAATTCTGCTACTTCTTTGACACTTGGCCGCCTTGCCGCTTCATACTCCCATCCTGACTGTAGAAGTTTTATCCAATCATCCGGTGGCTTTTGACTCATGGTGACTGAGGGGCGCAGACCGTTTTTGATGGCGTCCTCCAAGCGACCAAACAAATGAGTACTGATGTGATCGGCGGAATCCTCGCCATACCACAACTCCCACAAGATGACAGCCAGACTGTTGACAGACAAGCAATTCTCAGATCGGATTGTGAACAAAGATCCTCACAAATGAAAACGTTCTCTGGTTGAGATGGAGATACATTAAAAGGAAGGAATAGTTCATCACCTGTGGTCGGGGAGGGGCTTTATATGTAATAACTGACAAACAACTACAAGGAAAAGGTGTCATATTCTCAGTGTTTAAACGAAGAAGGATAAAATCAGATTTAGATCATAAAAATATTTTTTTGTTAACCTAAATATGTCGGCTCGCATGTCGTATTGGCCTTGCTGAAGCAGAATTTCGGGTGCCATATACACGGGTGTGCCAGCAAGGGTGCCAGCAATATCTCTGGCTTGCTTGGCGAGCCCCACGTCTGTTAACTTCACCACATCCTTGTCGGTGAGCTGGTGACAAGTCCACAAATGTAAGGAAAGGGTTAAAACTACAGGCATTCCAAAAAACTGTACAGGTAGAAATGATATGAAGGTTTGAGACTGATTTGAGTGTAGAATGAAACGTGATTTCGCCTTCTACCTTAAGGTCCAGGTAAACACAATAAATCCCTTAAAAGGTCAGTAGACTAGGAAACTGTTTATTATTTTTTTTTCTTACTTGAATGAGGTATAAGCTAGGTTTAATAGTGACGATGATGATGATGATGATGATGATGATGATGATGATGATGATGATGATGATGCGAAAACTGACCAGAATGTTATCGGACTTGAGGTCCCGATGCACAATGTTGCGGTCATGAAGGTAAGAGAGGGCGCTGCAGATCTGCAGGGCAAAGTGCGCCACTTCCCGCATGGCGTCCACGCGCAGGGAGGCAATCTCCACGCGGCCCGGCACGCGGGCGTCCGAGTCGTTCATGAAGCGCTGCTTGATGGTCCGTTTACAAGCCTCCAGGACCATCACCCACCGTAGGTCCGCCCCGTGCTGTTCTTTGGCCGCCCCGTAGTAGTGGATGATGTGCTTGTGCTTCAGGTCCCTGCAGACCAGAAATGTTCGGTTAAGTTGAAAACTTAGATTGCCTTCTAATAATAATAATCAGCATATGGACACCTGATTTATCAGGGGAAGTCAAAAGCGTCGGAATGAGAGAATTGGATGGATACTGCGATAAGTTCACTGTATATGCTATCTCTAGGGATGTCCACCTGAGGCTCGTCTAGTGACAGACGAGCAGGACAATTGGATGCATCTGATAACCCTATGCTTAGCTACGACTTACAAATATAGACCAAAGGAAGAGTTCTGTCTTTAAGGCGGACAGGTACACCCCTGCAATCGAGGACACACCTGAGAGTCCTGTCCTCCAGCAGGACGTCACTGACGTTCTTTGAGGTCAGCTTCTCCCGTTGGATCTTTAGGGCCACGGTTAGGTTCCCTTCTTGTGTAGCGATGGAGCTGGTGTACACGTCTGCGAATGTCCCTCGGCCTATGGGCTTGCTTGCGTCGTACCTGAGACACGCAAGGCAAGTGAGGCGTGTCAGACCAGGAGGATGCGTGGTTTCTTTGTGTTCAGGGAAGCAGTGAACAAATTTACATATATATATATTGCAAATAGAAATTAATTGCCTGGGGAATAAATTCCGCTTTCACAGTATGCAAAGGAGTATCAGGTGTCACATTTGCAACACGAGAGGGGTTAATATCTTGTTAAGCTTGCAACATGTAAGGTGGATTATTATCTTGACAATTACACTTACAACATATTGAGATCAGTCTACAACATGCTCAGGGGCTTCAGTGTACTGACAGTCAAGCTTAGAACCAGGATCAGTATCCCGACAGTGGCACCCACCTCAGTTCACTCATGTGGAAGTCAAAGAGCATGAGGCGTCTGACGAAGAACATGTCCAGCTGACCCTGCAGCGCGAGGCATGACGACACCAGGTTGGGGTACACATCCCGCAACATCTGCTGCTCGTCCTTCACCTCGCCCTGCAAGGTCTGAAGGAGGCTCCGATCGGCCTTCAGGAACTCTGGCAGCAGCTTGCTGGCAGCGTCGAACCGCTTGGCCACTCTGTGGACGTGATCCAAATAGAGACATAACACTTTGAGAACACAATCCAACTAGAGACTTAACACTCTGGGGACACGATTCAGAATTACTCCATACTCGTGCCATAACTCTCTCCAGAAACTAAAAACAGATTTGATTCATACAGAGATATTAATACAAGACTGCTGAAAAGTGTCTGTGTTTTGACTTGCGTGTAGCCATTGTGCGTTTGGTTATTATCACCCAACAAAGAATTGCTGTAGATAAAAGTTTATGGGTTCGACGAACAGTCTGTCAGTTTTAGCGGATTGTGTGGTACAAACACGTGACTTCTAGCGGGTGACAGCGATAACACTGGAGTCAAATTTAGTGGGGGTGAGTGGACTGCGTGGTACAGGTTGTTTAATTATTTCGCTAGATGGAGTCCGCTACCTCTCAAAGAACTTCTTGATGGCGTAGGCGAGGTCCTCCTCCTTGATGGTCTGCAGGAAGTACATGCAGGCTTCCGCCATGACCCGAGGGTCGCGGCTGCTGTAGTGTTTGAAGATGCTCTGAAGCTGCTTGGCCTTAAGGTCAAGGGTTCGACACCCACTGATGGCGTTGCCAAGACTCAAGAAGCCTGATTCCCCAGGTTTGCTCACTTTCTCCTTCCTCGCCTTCTGCCAGACCTTTGTACAAATAATTAACTTTCTTGCTGTGTGTTGTGCCACTTCAATCAAAATCTTGTGTGTGTGTGTGTTAACACACTGATTACTAATGTTTTTATCGTCAATCATTACGAAGTACACTGGAACCAAACAACAACATTTATCCTCCTTCCCAGCATCATCAGCAGCAGCGGCAGCATTAGCAACTACAACTACTACAACATTACAGCCTACACCACGATTATTACTGTAGGTGTAGCTCCTGCAGCTGGTGTTCAAACAGCTTAGAGGAAAGTCAGAAAGTCAGGAGAAAGAAACTCACGTTTTTCACAGGCATTTGATGCCTCATGGAGCTGTGAAAATCCGTTATTACGGCAGTTCCCTCGACACCATCAAACAGTACACCTGAAAAAAACCCAACAATAACAACATATATTGGTACTACTGTTTGTCTACATCTGTAATTAGACTAGAAATGCCGTCAAAAATGTAACTGAAAGTGATACCACCATCAACTTCACTGATTAATATTTTGCGAACAAAGTGAAATGGGAGAACGCGAAGAATACAAAAATTTCTTCACGTTTTTCCCCTCCCCTTTGTTCACATGCATCTTCAACTGTCATCCGAAAGACTTTGCTTTGATCTTGCAAGTGACAAAAGGGAAGAGGAGCTGACCAAATGGCCACCTTTTCCTGAAATCCTTTGACAGCACGGAACCGTTCGAACCTACTTTCGATTTTTTTTAGCTGGTCCTCAAAGAGTTCTAGTCGGCGTTGGAAGGACTTGATGATGCTGGATTTGATTCTCGACACCTGGTTGTTGTTGTACTCCCAGTCGTCGACGAGTAGTGTCAGACGTTCGGCGAATTTCGACGCCGCCTCCTTGACAACATTCTTTACGTTTCTGGTGTCGGGAGGAGGGCAGTCAGTGGGAGTCCAGTACCGCAGCTGGGCCATGCAATCCTCAGACTTCAAAAAGGCCACCAGCTTCCTGTGACAAGTGTTTAATCCCGTAAAATATCTTTTTATCATATGCACATCTCTTGTTAATTACTTAGCCTGAAATTGCGCGTGAACCGTGCTCATTAAGCACGGGAGGTAAGGTGACCAGGAAATATAGACAAAACGAGAGAGAGAGAGAGAAAGAGAGAGAAGAAATAAAGTTGCAGAAGACAGATAAAGGTGGAAAGATGATAAAGAGTAGGATAAAACAGAATGACGACGACAACACTGACGACAACCAATACAAGAACGACGACGACGATGATAAGAATAACTGAAGAATAAGAGGAACAAACAGTTAATTAAGGAAGGCAGAAGAAAAGAAGCTGGAGGATGGGAACGAGGAAGAGAGAGGACGAGGACGATCGCGTAGATAAACAAGAGGAAGGAGATGATGAGGTTGAGAAGAAAAAGAATGAATAGAGGAAAAACAATTACAAAAGCTATCACCACCGAGTAAAAAAAAAAAAAAGAAAGAAAACCAAAAAACCTCACTTACCCTCTTCAAAAAGTAAACATCCACACCCTTCCTGTCGAATATCCCCATTAAAATATAAAAAAAACCCGACGAAAAGCCCAAACAAACAAGCAGCAAACAACAACAACAATAAAAAGAATGAGGATATAACTGTGGCAGTGTAAAAGCTGGTGTAGACATCAAAGGCGGTAGCAGAAGACAGATGGGGTGTGTATAAGGTGGGCCACCAGATGTATATATAGTCGGCCGCTAGATGGCGGCGTGTATAAAGTGGTCCATCAGACCTGGTGGTGGCGTCCACCTCTCGGCGGAGGTTGTCCCTCATGTCATGCAAGCTGTCTTCGGACTGACGGTCCAGAGCTTCCATCTGGCTGCGCACGTTCTGGCTCATCGTCTCCTTGTCAGCCATCTGCTTCCGCCCAATGTTGATGGAGATCTTTAACGAGTACAGCGACCTCTTCAACACCCCCGACAACCATCTGCAGACAAATAGGAAACAGAATTAAAGTCTCTAACACGTTGTTCCTTCTCCTTTCATTCCTTCGCTACTTCTTTTCATTCAGTTACTTTTTCCCTCTTTCCTTAATTTACTAGTTTTATTTCTTTTCAATCATTTAACCGGTACCCACATGTTATCACTGTGTTACAAAGAAACAAACATTAAAGATTATGTCTATCGTGGTGCCGAGGAAGTGTTTCAAAGTAAGTCACATAAACAAATCGAATATCAGCGATACAAAAATACACAGACATAAAAAATTCCTTTACTTCTACAAATAAATCAGGAACTTAATGCACATCTTTATAGACAGCACATCTTCGGCGACTGAAGAACAAATATTTACCTGTAATAGGTACACAGCTTCGAATTTAAAGTGCGAGGTAGCATCAAGCGAATACCGGCCACTAGTTCTTTGTATTCAGGTAGAATGTGTCTCGACTCCACCGCCTTGAGGGCCTGCGGTCAGACAGCAAGTAAATGATGGAAAGAACATCGCCAAGAAGTCGGTCCAATGACGCAAACTGCTGAGCTTAAATGCGAGTGATGTTATCCATGAGCTCAGGGTGAGACATTATTTATAAATATGGTTAAAAACACAGAAAGTTTACCAAACTGCTGTGTGGCTAGGTATTGCACTGCTGCAACGAGGGATCAGTGGATCTCTGTCATATAATAATAAAGAGGAAAAAGAACATTTGTATACACATGGGGAATGACAGTTGTCCTTTTTTTTTGTCTCCGTTTTGCATTTGTTTAAAGTAAATATTTCTCTCCATCCACATATCAAGTATGGTATCTTCTATTTCAACACAAAACACGCGAATGCATACTCTTTATTTCTCACACCTGCGCTGGCGCGCGTGCACATACACTTTCCAATACACTCACACTTTCTCAAAGATATATACACACACTCTCTTCAGTACACTCTTATTTTCTCTCATTCTTTCCCCTCTCTCTCTCTCACACTCACACATTCACATACACGCATGCACACGCACGCACTCTCATCTACACACACACACACACACACACACACAGAGGCCAGTGTAGCCAGTGTTGTTTCACACGCCCTACAAAGTTATATGATGTGCTGCAATTAAGACCGTCTCAATATTTACCAACAATTCACCCTCTTACCTCCCTAAAAAAAATAGTGGCAAAAATTACCCTGATGGAGGAGATGGGGAAGACCTGTGAGCGTCTCACACCTGGCCACACCTGTGACAGGCGGCCGAGTGTCACCCCCAGAACCTTCTCCTGCTCGGCAGGAGGCACCTGGTCCCACCAGTTGCACACGAAGAGCGCGGTGGAAGGGTCGAATCCGAACTCGCTGCGCTCCACCGCCTGGCGCAGCAGCTGACCTAGCTAGACAAACCCACCACCAAAGCTCGCCTTGAGTAGATAGTCTCTGACGTCATCAAGGGGATAGTCCCAACTGTTCATTGATGTGATTTTAGGACATAATGATAAGGTGCGATGATATCTAATTCTTGGTTATTTCCACTAACATGTGAAGAAACGAGCTGTCGTCTCATCTCTCAGTCCAAACAATTCAAACAAATGACCAACTATAAAGGTTCTGAAAATAGGACAAGGCAAGGAAAATAAGAAGTGGAGTTTAAATGATAAATAATAGAGTTTGGAATCGTTTCTGCTCAAAACTTCTGGTTTCCAACTAGAGACATTGAAAAAAATGTCGCTAGCTGATACGTGGGTGTGTTTCTCTTCAAGAAATTGTTTCCCCTAAAGTTTACAGAAAGACCTCACGCAAGCAGACACGAAGAGTGATATCACAAAATGAAGAGAAAGAGAGAGGCATAAATAATTTCACTATATATATATATCTCTGTTCTTTCTTTTACTCCCTCAGCTGTGACTGAAAAAAAAAATGTTTGCGGCGCGGAGTCGGCTGTCTGTTACCATGTCCATGTTCTAGCAAAATGTTTTCTTACGAGTGTGTGTGTGAACAAAAAAAAAAAAACAAAAACAAAACAAAACAACAACAACAACAACAAAAAAAACCAACAAAAAAAAAAAAAAAAAATTGACCGTACATCGTGACAAAAAATTTATCTGTCAGTATTTTCCACTTCTATATTTTCCTTGCCTTTTCCTTTAACGCAAGTCTTTACGATCCACTACAACAAAATATAAAAATCAACGAGCAAGAGAAACTTTTCCTTTGCACCTGAAGTGGAGGTGACAACATCAACATGATTAGACAACTAGTAAACAAATAGGTGTTGTGGACGGTGTCTGAGGAAAGGGAGTTGTTTCTTACTCTGTCCCGGTGTATGCCGCCTGCGTTGCTGGAGTTGATGACGTAGATGAAGCCAAAGGCACGTGACATGTAGGACTCCAGTTGTTTGGACAACTTCCTGCTGTCCCCGACCCCAGGACTGTCCACCATCACGACCCCAGACTGCAAGAGTGTAAATATCATGTTTGGAGGAGCGGAACAAGAGATGCCGAGTGAATATGGGAAGAATCTGTTAGTTTTTACTTTAATATCGACTTTCGTTAAAAAAAAACAAAACAAAACAAAAACAAAAACAAAACAAAACAAAACAACAACAACAACAAAATGAAGCTGCCTGTAAGGTCGACCTGACACAGGTTTATCTCTGAGTTTCTCATAAGAAATATTTAACAGATATATTTACGACAGTCATAAACAAGGACGATTCTCTTTGTTCGTTTTGTGTTCCATATCTTGCCACTCTATAAAGTATTTAAATAAAAGGTAGGTCAAAATATAGCTTAAAAAACTTCCAACAAAAAAAACAGCAACAAAATCTTATGACAGGTTCCATAATATATTGTTCTCTCTTGTACTTAGCCACCTCTATCAGCTTCACTTTGCCTAAGCAGACAGTATTTTTCAGTGAGCAATCGCATAGTATATTACATTAGACATGAAGCCCATTTTATTTTAAAATATTTAAGATAAATAAACAGCTAATTAAAAATTAAAAACCTTAACTATTCGCAAATTTAAAAACACAGTCCAGATCTGCGCAACCAGGATGATATGCCTCAATATCTTGATATTATCTTGATACTATTTTTGTGTTCTCCTTAGCTGATCTCAGAAGAAAAAAAATAATATACATCACATGACATAGCTGAAGCTTTCTCACAATGAATCTCACTTCCTGGTCGCCATGAAAGAGATAAGAATCGGTTGTCAAAAGTGAGACGTCTGTGATTTATGGGCGTTGAAAACGGCGGCTTTTGAAAGAAACCTCAATAATAAAAATAAAAAAAAGGATTGCACGGCTGGCAAGTTTTGCCTTTTGGTTCTCTTCTACATAACTATAGTCGTGAAACATTCTTGTAAAAAAAAAAAAAAAATAAAACAAAAATCCTTTACACTTACCAGAGATATTTATCTAGTCGTTTACTAAGTGTTATGAAGGCCATACATTTGCTCAATAAGTATTTGTAGGTGAGTGCACATGTGTATGTTTGAGAGTTTTTAATGCGCACATGTACATATGTATGGGCGGTCGTTTGTATTTGTACACTTGCGTGTGTTATTGTGTGTGTGTGTAAAATATGTGTGCGTGTTTAAGTACATGCGTGTGTGGCGTGTGTTTGTATGTGTGTAAGCTTGTGTGTGTGTGTGTGTGCATGGTAGGTCGTCTGTGTTCACTTGTACCCACGTTTGCGTGTTTTGGGGTTATCCACCTCGATCTTCCTTTCTCTGAATCCTCCCGCTTCGCAGTTCCTTGTTAATACCACCTCCCCAGTTCCTAGAACCGTCTTGCCTCACAGCAACCAGAATTCCGCACATAAAAACTGTCACACATCCCACCTACTGAGTCATCACAAACGACATTCAGTAACACAACACCAACACTGGCATCTGCAATCATGATACCCTGTGTGAATGCCGCTTATCAAAGTCATTTCTAAGATTAGCTGTAATCTGACTAAGAGATGATACCGGGATAATTACACCACCATCCGAGGGGAATTCCCCTCATACGACCCCCAAACATTTAACCAATCGGAGTTAGTAACAACTAATGAAGAACATGGTCGTCAGGATGAACGACTGGTTCACATGACAGCGACAGTGACAGTGACAGTGATGAAAGTTTTCTTAAATAAGATTAGATGTTAAGAAAACATCATCGGAACCCGATCTCCGAACATCACTCGTTTGCCATGTTTTTTGTTTAATTTGTTATTTTTCAGACATTTGATTGGTTCTTGGTTCTGTACAGGGTATCATGCGTTTTTGTGTCAGGTAGTGGAGTGTTTGACTGGGTTGCTGTAGTCCAGCTTCCCAGTCACGTGACTTACGCCCAGAATGGGAAGCGGCCAGTAAATCTCGATCTTCTCATACGGGCTTTCGTCCGTTTGCTGGTCCACCATGGTCACGTGATTGGTCAGCTCGGCCAGGAAGCGGCTGACCTCCTGCTCTGTGCGACACACCAGCATGGAGGATTTTCTCCCATCGCAGTAGTGAAAGATCGCCTTTCTCTCCGTCTCGGAATGGCGCAGTTCGCAGATCGTCTTGGTGCCGTTGATGATGTCCGTTGGCAGGATCTGGCAGCCGACGACTAAGTTGATGAGGGTGCTTTTTCCGGCCCCCGTTTCACCTGTTGGAAAGTTCGGGGAAGCGAGTAATAAAAATATTTTAAAAAAATCTTTCTCGTTCTCCACCATCGTTCAACAATCATCAATCATCTCATCATGAGGTGTGATGCCGAATAGAGAGTTTCCCCCTTATACCTCACCTGCGAAAAGGATGGTGCAGTCACTTTTCTGTAGCTCGCTCTCTATCTTCTTCACCCATTCCAGGTAAGTGGGGAACATGTGCTCGAGGTCCTGCCGGAAGTGAGGGGGCAGCTTGTTCAGGTAGTTGGAGGCCTCGTTGAACATCTTGATCATCTGCTCCCTGTTGCTGCGGTCAGCATTCACCACCTCCTTCATGTCCCGGTCCTGCAGGAATTGTTAAATGTAGAGAGTGTGAGTAGTCATGAGTTCCTTTTGTGTGTCGGCAGTGAGTACAGTTTAAACTTTATTCTGTCTGTCAGACGGTGTGTCCGCTTTGTTTGTCTGAGTCTCTCTTAGTCGTTACTTGTAGAGTTCGACTCTCCCTTTCTCGCTTATGTTCCTTGTTAGAGCGAGATTGCATCAACACACACACATATATATAATTATATATCTACAACCACTTAACTATGACTGTAAACATGACTACTACTGTCGCAATTAGTTATCAACCAACCAAACCACTCTCCTCACTCTTCATTTGCTTCACCCCTTATAACATTTTACACACTTTTCTTTGTCTGTCTGTCTGTCTGTCTGTCTGTCTGTCTGTCTGTCTGTCTGTCTGTCTGTCTGTCTGTCTGTCTGTCTGTCTGTCTGTCTGTCTGTCTGTCTGTCTGAGAGTCCAGTTGAAATTTTGTAATCAATTTTTCACTCCCTTCCCATCATCCTAGAGCTCTTTCTGTGTCCCTGTTAGGTACCCTAACACTTGTATATTTTAAGTTATATGTGTCAAAGAAAATCCAGAGACGTAAGGATTTTTTTTTACCGTTTTTAGTTGTTTAAATAAAAGTGTGCTTTAAAAAACATTTTCTATTACTTGTTTTATTTTGTTTGTATCTGCAACATCTTTCTGGGGATGGTGATGTTTGCAGACTTGCTACAGAACGGAGTCGTGTTATTTGCTTCAGATTTTGAGAACTAGTTTCTGATGCTAAGCTCAGCTCAGTGTCAGGAGAGAAACAAGATGTCCGGGTATTTAAAGATGTCCGTGTGTACGTATGCGCGCGTGTTCGTGTCCGTTTGCGTGTTCGGCAGCAGTCTTCAAAGAACAATAAAAACACCCGACTGTCATCGGATCTCGGAACAGCTCCAGTAGCGAAGGGTGGGGTGGAGGGCACGGCTTGCATGGACAGGTGCAAAAAAGGGGCATAACTTCCCCACCATTAAGTAGCAGCTATAAATTTCTCCTTTCTTCCAACGTCAGCTCCAATACAAAAGTAGGTGTTGAAAAGCTGCGGGGAACTTGCACTTACATCCCACTTTCCATTCTTTATCACCTGCAGTCTGTTGTAAAGAAGCTGAACTTTACACGTGACTAACTGTGGCAGTCTAACTTAAAGACCAACTCGAGCTCCTTCATAAAGGCAAACCCTAGTCAATCTGAAAACTTAATCTCAAATCTTCTGGAAAGTTAAATAATTAAATAATTACTGGACTGAGGATGATTATAACAGGGCATTAATTCCCATAATTTGAGGATGTTTACCTTTCGTGTTCGTGAGATGTAAAAATTTTCATCTATGCACAGTGGAGTCCAGACCTCGACACATGACTTTACCTAATTAGCATATTCGTCCTGTGCACTCATTAGCTGTAGATTGCATGTCACAGTTAACACTCCTCAATGGTCTAAGACAGTGGTTCTTAACCTTGTTTTGAGGTACCGAACTCACAAGTTTCATATATGCACATTCACCGAACCCTTCTTTAGTGTCATCACGAATTGCAGGTGTGTCTTGACCTCCGTGGCGGAGGCTCCGCCGAACCCCTGAGACCGACTCACCGAACCCCTACGGTTCGATCGAACCCAGGTTAAGAACCACTGGTCTAAGACCTTTTGTCAAGCCGGTAATGTTTTCCTGAGGTCAGCGAGTGCAAGTGCCAACCGTTTTGCTCACCTGGACTGTGACTACAGAAGAGGTAATAAGGAAAGGTGGGATTAATGTCTTTTGTCCAACACTTACACCTGCAAGCGATTTTCAAGTGCTGTGTACAGGATTGTCTTTTACTGTTTAGTCCCTCGTCATCTCTGAGAATAGCGTCGCGGTGGTCCAGTCAATGGTGTTAGTGTCTCGGCAGACGAGTTTTACACCGCCACAAACCGTTATTGCCTGCCAGCACTTAAACACCTATAATTTGTAGGCATATGAATACGAAAGTTCGTGCGTTGTTTTCTTGTTTGTATGTGTTTGTTTGCGTGCATAAATCGTTTATTCGTATGTTTGTGCGTTTGCCTACCTAGCCGAGGGAGGAGAGAGAAACCTGGATACAAGCATAAAGTTAGAAAGGTCAAATGTCATGTTTCCTTATGGTCGTCTTGCACTCATTTGTTTAGCGTCAACGTGGGCTGGCAAGTACGAGGGCCATTGGCTCGAGCGTGTTCAGCATTCAAGAACCAGATAAAACCTCGAACAGGATGAAATAAAAAAAAGTGTTGAAAGATCTATTTGCTTCTCTCTCAGGCGAGTTTGCTGACTACTGTTGACACGATGTTAATAAAACCTTGGCAATCGAGTTCTCTAACCTTTAATCAGTCGAGGACTAGGGGTTGGACGGTGCTTAAGGTGTTTAAACCGCGGAAATGGGTTTTTGCATGTTTTAAATCAGCTCCGAGCTTTCACACAGGAGACATAAATATGTGTTAAATTAAAATTCAAATACGAGAAAGGATGTGACCAACTTCTTTCTGTTTACTGAGCAAGACTGTTAGTAAAGTAATGTTGCCGATAACAAGTTCGGGACACAGTGACAGTATATCTAACTAGGTTTAGTGGCTGTCTGACAGTTTACATGATCACAGGTCTGACTCAGGTTCTGTTTCTTTGTCTTTTATTGCTACAGCTCCTTTTCTAGAAAATTCAAGAACGCACGCACGAAAACACGAATGCATCGGAAGGACTGAATGTATTGAATTTTGTATCTTGTGCAAGGTTTCCACAAGAGTTACTTCCTGTCTGATATAAAAGACCACGCACTATTACTTCATTCCTGACTGCGATTGTGGTTGACGAAGCTGTATTTCTGTCAGACAGCTGTATCTTGCCTGTCACTGTAAGAAATCATGAGTAATATCACACACGTGTTGTAAATAATATCAGGGACAGGAAGATCCATGTCCACTGTGTCATGAATTGTTACTGCTCTGATCGCCTGTCATAGTGTCAACATTACTGCACATGTCCAAAGTTTAGTGCTGGATACCTTTCCCAAATCTGGGTGAATACCGCAGATGCGCAGGACAAGGTCAGCAAGACATATTATATATACACCACGACTGGACATGGATACTTTTACACTGCACAAGCCTCAGCCAATGAGAAAGCTGGAACCGCACATTAATTAGGTGTATCTATGTACACTGACGTCATGAGTTCGACCTTTCGCTGTGCAAGGTGATGTAGCGAGTAGTTCGAGACAAGGAGCCGGGTAATTACCCGGATTTAGGGAAATAGTATCGGACATGAACTTAATTCGGTCCATCAAAAAACCATCCGCAGTCCCCCACTTACCCCCTCGATGTTTTACCTCCCCAGCCCCAGAGTTTTTAATCGTCACGTGTCTCCACGTGACCCATGACACAGTCAGCACGTCCGTCACCGAGCTGTCTTCACACGTGCTTAGTTATTACTGTTTGCTCTGGTCTGTACGAGTCCTTAAGGTATCGATACAGCTAACTACTGTCAGATTCCCCTTTTGTCACGGCAAGAGCCTTAATCATAACCAGACATGTTAAAGAAATATGAAGAACATAATAAGAAAAGTGTATTAAAGAAGTGTTTAATAAGAAGTGTATTAAAATGTGTAGTGAAATTATAGTCAAATTAAATAATTAAATAATTACCTTTTATTTACAGCTTAATTGTTGGTTTTACATTTTCGGTCATAGTTTTCGCATGTTATTCTCGATAATTATGGTTATTATATGTTAAAATCTTAACAATATAAACTAGTGCTGCTGTACTCGTGCGGGAGCCTGATATATCATATTGCTATACAAAGTATCGTATCGTAAGGTCTCGCTATTTTCAGAGAGAACAGTTTGCTGATTCTTGCTACGTGATCCCAACGTCAGTTGGGAGCTAACTACTACGTTCATGTTCGTTTGCGCACATGCGTTGGTTAACCAGCCTGATGTCAACTAGATTAGCACATTTTCTTTCAACAGAAAATGTCTAATATAAAATGTCTGATGAAAAAAAGATAAGTCGATGACATGTCACCAAATGTCCCCAGTCACATTTTCTGGTGTTCGGGATTATGCCTGTCAGACTTCAATTTTTTCTTTTGTTATGAAGGAGTTCTTTCAAGAGCACACTTGTATTCAATGTTTTAAAAAAAAAAAATTTAGTCCATGTCCTTTTTTGTGAAGTTGCGACGACATTTCAGAAATAGTTTGGCCTCCAGTCCAGGTGAAATTGTAAAGGAACTCATTACAAAAGCTGAGCAAACTGGTCCGTTCACACCCGGCAGCCGCGCATTGAGTGCGATGTAGACCAGGGATCGGCTGAGGTGCAGACGCTGTTCACTGCTCACTCAGGTGTGTCAAACAAACATTGTGTGCAGTCAGTCCGCTAGACACTCATCACAAACACCTAGCTATTTGTAGCTGATGAACATTCAGCACTCCCACAAATCACACCCCAACGTCTAGACTCTAGACCTTTCCTCGCAAAACCTTCTGTTCAACACCGGAGAATATCTTGCTGGCTCCATTCCGTACTTCGTGTAATTTTATAGTTTTTATCCATTTATTCATTCACTTTTCCTCTTCCTTTCTTCCATTCGTTGCATCTTTCTTTCTCTTCGTTTGTTTTGTGGGCTTTACTTGCAAGCACGTTGGTAGTTAGAGCAGCCAACTTAAGACAATTTAAAGGCAGACGTGACTAATTGTTGTCTTTAACTCATAACGTATGATTGTTTGTTTAGCAAAGTACATGTGACTTAGTTGCTGATAGACACCTTGCACTTCACGGTTTATAGACACATAACACAGCTTTTTGTTGATAGATATATGACTTTAGACCACTTGTTGGGAAACATCAAGTTTTGCCGGTTGTTGAGAGATCCGTGTCACGTGACCACCATTGGTGAGCACAGACACAATTTTTGTTGTCAGACTTCGTCCAGCATCCACAAGCTGATATAAATCATGACTAGTTGTTGATGAAAGAATAACAAGATGGTTTCATAGACAAATCTTAACTGAATATTTTCATCTACCATACCAATCGAGAGTAAAGTTAATAAATAGTACGATGCATGAAAATAGGAACAGTAGAAACATTGCAGTCACCGTATGCTGTTCTCTCTCTGAACTCATTTACAATTAAATTTTGATGCACATAGTGAAAGATTATTATGCGCCGTTGTTATATATTGTGAGACCGGTTTCTGAGAAGCATTAAAAATGCGCGTCAGCTTTCCAGAAATATAAACTTCGCTTGAAAAGCTGTGCGAATGTGAGAACCTTTTCTTTGACACCCGACACCACCGATCGTGTACCGGGAAGATGACATGCGGGTGGAGAGCGGGAGAATCAAAGGATTCCTATTAACGTCTTTACATCACCTGCAAGTGACCCCTCCAGCCCTCACCACACCTCTGCTCACCTCACCACACCCAACCCACCCCAACCCACCCGACCTCCTGCAGCCACAAGCCTTTCTCGATTTCCACCCCGGGTCGCTTCTGACGTGACTGCGCAAAGCAAAGCTATCTCACTGTAAACAATACTTTCTGTCATATCATTGCGACCAGCTTGTGAAGACCTTCCAGCAACATGTCCCACTACTGACCGGAGTCTCAGCATTGATGAGGTTACTGTCTCTCTTTCTGGGGGCCTTGTAGGACACGGATACAAAACTTGTACAGCAGTGAAAATATTAAACTCCGCCTTTCATCTTCCTTGTCTTTGTTTTCTGTTCATTGATTTGTATATTTTTTGTTTTCTCTTATTTTCTTTTTGCTTCTATTTGTTGTTTGTGCTTGTTTTTTTTATTATTTATTTGTTCCTACATTGTTTTTATTTTATTATTTTCTCTTATTTTTATTTGTTTTTTTAATTTGTTTAGTTTTTGTTTGTTTGATCATGTCTTTATCTTTCTTTCTCTATTCCTTATTACATTGATACAGCTCCAGGTGGTGCAGGATGGTAAACACTAGCAACCAATTACCTAGGTAAGAGCGACAAGATAAATACAGAGAAAAAGAAAAAAAAAAAAAGGAACATCAGATGGTTTGTAAAATGATGATGGCCAAACTCAAACCAGGAACTTCAACGCTTTCAAGGGAAATGAATGTTCTATTTTTTTGCTTATTATTATTATTATTATTATTTTCTTTGCCTGTTCTTTGCCTGGATCGTTGCAGCTGGCTTTCCGCCAATGCCAGCCACCTCTCTCCCACGCGTCACGCGCGAAGTCAGCCGTCACGGTCCTGTAACAACACCGCTGATTGGTCCCCGAGCTCGGGATGTTAGGGACTTCCCCTTGAGACGTTTCCCTGATTACAGTTCGCCACTTTCAGCTCTCTAATCCCGGGTGCGCCAGCGCCGCGTGCTCACGTGAGCTGCCATTACGAGTGAGCTTTAGTTACAGGTCATGGCTTGATTGATGGCTTTTCATGCTCTGCACGTAACGCCGCAAAAACCTATTCAGACCTATGTCAGGGCTCGAGTTCCTGGGGAAAACCTGATCTGAAAGTGAAGCAGTCGACAACTTGAAGACTAAGGTTAAGTATGTGGTCGATCTACTGAGCGGATAGTCCCTGTAGTTATGACGTGGCTGTCTGGTATCTGGAGCTGAGCCATTGTATGTTCGAACACTTCGTACATTATCTCCTCTCCAGTCTATGGAGTATGGGCTCTTCAACTGCTCTCATACACGCAAACACTCTTTACAAATGGACATAGTCATTGTGTGTGTGTGAGAGAAAGAGAGAGAAAGAAAAAGAAATAGAGAGAGAGAGAAAAAAGAAAATCTTGGAAGAGTTATAATTGTTGGTTGATGTTCACCTAATAGTAGGTTTGGTTACTAGCGCAAAAATTCTACTACCGCTTTAGGAAGAAGAGAAAGAAGGAAAAAAGAAAGAACATAAAAGAAATAGGGAAAAGACAAAAAAAGGGGGTGGGAGAGAAAGAAAGAAGGAAAGCTAGAGAGAAAAATGGAAAGAAGAAAAAAAAAAGACTGGTCAAGGGAAAAAAAATTTCTTTGTTTTCATTGAGTTAACCTTGTGAACAAAAGCCACTTGTTAACGGTCGATCTTAGCAATTTATAACAAATGACAGCGTGGTAGCACCTGCAGATGAAAGAGGAAGTTTACGACACACCCCGAAGTGTCCACCCTAACGAGGCCCTGGACCCCAAGTCCTGAGTGCAAGTAATACGACACAATATACACTCTCACTCACTTACATTCACACTCACTCGCCCATCCACTCTGTGTTCAATAGACCAAGAGGTGAGCATGACATCAGACACTGCCTGGGATGTCCATCAACACTGCATTTCTCAGAAAGTGAAAGTTCAAGAAATGCTATGCAACTACACTCGCTCTTCACTTTTCACTAACAGGATTCTCTTCCCTTTTCCCCAAAACTTTCAAGGTCCACGCAAATTAAAAAATACTCTCGACATCTCGTCTTTCCCTAACCCTTGCTGTTGTTATCTTGACATTATTCACACCCAGACGTCTCATCTTTCACTGCACACAATTCGACTCCTGGAGGTTTCATCGCTTACTTCACTGTATACCATCCTGCAAACGAAAACAAGATTTGAATTTGCAAGGTCGAGTGAGGTGGTGAGGAATGCCATGGTGAACATTCGTTTTCCCTGACAAGCGCTGATTGTTCGCCACCCGACACCTTCAGTCAGCACCCAGAATTTTCCGGGTTTCCCAAACGCTGTTATCGAGTCTCGACTATTTCAAACTCCACGTCGGCATCGGCCTTCAGTTACTGAATCATAAGGTCACTGAATCTGTAAGGTCACATCAAAGACGATATTACACTAGTACAAAGGCAGGAATCAACATGGCGAAAAGTTTGGAGAACAGGCAGGTCAGCCTCAATGCGATCATTACATTTCAAAACGATTCAAAATATCCAGCTGCGATTTGAAAGCATTTCTTACTTGTCACCTGAAGGTTTTTTTTTTTTTTTTTTTTTTTTTTTTTTTTTTAATTTCGACTACTTCTTTCTGTTTGCGATTAAAAAAAAAGTTCATTTTATCGTAAAAATTCTAAAGTCTTTAGGAGTCTATATCCCCCCCCATCCCACCTTCTTCCCTTTGCAAGAAATACATAAACAGTTGTGGCTGTTTCTTAGAACTGCTTGCCGGGTCGGAACACGAACCACAAAGGAACACAAAAATAAATGTCGTCTGCTGATAGCTATTTCTCTGGTCGTACGTTTGACAAAAAAAAAAAAAAACCCAACAAAAAACCCCCCCACAAATAAGCAAAATACAATAAAAAAAAAAAAAAACAAAAAACCCCAACAAAACAAAGCAGCAGCAGCAGCAGCAGCAGCAGCAGCAGCAGCAGCAGCAGCAGCAGCAGCAGCAACAACAACAACAACAACAACAACAACAACAACAACAACAACAACAACAAAACAACAAAAACAACAGCAAAAAACAAAACGAAACAAAACAAAAAACAAGAACAAATAAAACAACAAAACGAAAGGAACTGAAAAGACAAACTAACAAATGGATGAACAAACGACAGAACAAACAAAACTGCATTTGACGCTTAGTTACAACCGAAACTTTTGGCCGCTTCTCCACAGGTCGAAGGAAACATTACAATGATCGAGAAAATAATGGACGATGTTCAAGAAATGGACAGCTACGAAATGCGACAAAACGCACAGTATTTAGTTTGCTGAGTTTTGTTTCGCTCTGTTCTTGCTTTGCAAGAGGAATCTAAATCTTTTTTATCTGAAACTTTTGCAACATTTGTACTGTTAATTTCCAGGATATGCAAAAAAATGAAACATCTCTACTCTCAGCAATCATTAATCATCAGAATATCGTAAAAGAGTGCAAAGAAAGAAAGAAGAAAAAAAGCCCCAGAAAAATGAGGAAGGAAGAGCGAATGCAATAAAGAGAATCGCTTGTTTTGCAAGGGAGATCACTTTCGTGGCTCCACCTTCCGGGCCCTGATATTAATATTTTGTGCCAGAGTCAAAGGTTACCTAATAGTTTGTCGTTTTGAGCCACGATGTGAAGTTTAGAGTAAGTCTGCTTTGCCCAGGTGAAAAGACCAGGTAAATAAGGGCAGCCAATGGCTCGCACCCGCGCGAGACGCCATGGCAACGTCAGGGGAGAGCAGTCAGCGAGGAACACCTCCGACTAAAAAGGCTAATACGTGTACACAATTATTTTCAGATGAGTGGTTGTTATTTATAATAAGAAACTGATTAAAAATTTGAGCAATAATATTATAACAATAAAATTTTTTTATCAGTTTTCAAGGAAAAGCCTTAGCTTGCCCCCGGGTTCAGAGGGCTCTAGAAATACATTATCGGGAGCTCTAAACTCATAGACTGCGGTCTTCATGGACGCCCACAGTTCGAACTTATGGCAACGCAGGTACGCTTTCCCCAAACTAAACACCTGCAGCACATTTCCCTAGGAAAGCTAGTGACCTCGCTGTGTTCTGTTAAAACTTGCCAACAACCTGGAGTCTCGTGTCTGACTCAGGTGAGATTTTAAGACGGGGGCAGCGAAGATAATGACAGGTAGTGAGTGCAGCAGACTGCAGACCGACATGAAAGGTCAATCAACGTTTACTTAAACAGGTTGCGATTGCTTGCACCACTTGTAAATCACTGCCCCCTGTCACCCCGCACAGGTTAGTTGTCACGTGACTGCATCAGGCGGCTCGCAGGCGAAGAAGTAGCACGTGGAGGGGGCAGGGGATAAGAGGGGATGAGAGAGAGAGAGAGGGGGTATGAATGTGGGGAAGAAAGGTAGACAGGAGCACGAACATTATTGATAATGTCTTCGACCGATTTCAAGGCGGGGCTGTACCTGTAGATAACTAGATGTAAACTTTGTCGTGACTTGCGGAATAACCCATTAAAGGGAATAATGCATAAACAAGTTTAAATAGTGATCATTTACAAATCAACTAAACAAGCATACATACAATTCCACAAACATTCTTACTCATTTAAAGCAAACAGGTTAAACACGGTTGTAGCGATTCACCTTCATTGACCGGATCTCTAAGAATCCTCACAGGTGTGTACTTCTCTTTACCATTTCAATAAGTTGTGTACATAAATAGAAAACGGAACTCATATTTCTCAGCTCAGTAACAGAAATAGGATTATCGACATACAAGAGGTCATGTATATTTTCTGAGTGAAAGGCTTAGTTTAAAAGCTGTAAGTGTACCGAACATCAGCGTTCACTAGACTATACAAAGGTGTTCTCATTGAGGTTTCATATTTACAATTTCTGTCAAATTCACGGCGTTCGCTTGACATAGCACCCGATTGCTATTTCTGTTGATAACAATCAAGAAAACTTTTTTTGACAATTAGAAGCTAAAATATCTCCGTCTACAGCAACATACATAACATGAATAACATGATGAAGAAAAATGTTGGACCAACAGGTAACACCCAAAAGGGGAAAGGACGATGGAGAGGAGGAGAAACGTGCGGTCCTCGGCCAAATAAGACCTTGTTGAAGATCAGTAGTCTCTGGTGTTGCTTGCATGACGAGGCTGTACCTTGTCTTGTTGACAACAAACCGTCACTAAACTGGACACTTGCCACAGGGCATTTCAATAAGGGACGTGCCAGGCTGACATTGGTCCACTTTCCGAGAAAGTTCCTGCAATTTTGCACGTCCACACTCCAGTCACCAAACTGGAGATATCAGGTGAAAGAAATGTCGCAAGGTGTATTATGCGTGTGTGGAACGAGATATCAGGGGGCTGTCCAATTTCTATTTTCAGAATCTGGGTTTGGCTCATGGATAATGTAAAAAGCTCAACACTATCAGTCAGGTATCTAGCATGTTCTAGAAGCCTTGTGGGGTAGGACTGCGAAGGCGAGGTCGTGAGCAGATTGTCGAGGGGACGGGGAGGACCAGGCTGGGGCGAGATAAGACCTGCGTGTGTTGTCTACGTTTCTCTCATATCCTCTTCCCTCTTTCCTCTCTCCTCTAATCAGCGAAGCCGTGTACAAGATAAACACGCACTTTCCTTTTCTACGCTGTCAGAAGATAGCGAGGATAATCAGCATCCGTCAACACACAGATAAACACACACACACATACAGCAAGCCCTCTACAGACGAGTGAACAGATTTACGAGTAAATCGAGATACAGTTAAAAAAATTCGTGGAAATTTTGTTTTTACTTACGAGTGGAAATTCGATATACGAGCTCGTGTCATTCATACGTCGTAGCGTAAAGCGCTCGGCAACTCTTGTTCTGATAGTGCAGAAGGTGAGAGTGAGCCAAAACAGGCAAAAACAAGTGATGAATAAAGTCGTAGCATTTAAGTTTAGGTTAAGTTAAAAAGTTATGAAAAGGGAAAATTTTTTAAAATTCTAAGAAAAAGAATGAGTGAACATCTAAATGTTTCAAGTTTAAAACCAGTGTAAATAGTGTTGTCTCCGGCTCCCTCTATCCTTCCCCGCCATCTGCCTCCCAGAAGGGGACCGTTATTTCCCTGAAATATATATCTCCAGCGAAACACTGCAGGCTCTGAACTTTAAACCTTTCCAGACCATCGCCAGCACCCGCAGTAGCACCCGACCTTCCATATCCGATGTCCCTGTCCAAAAAGCGTGCGAGGGGAAAGACAAAGGGGTGACCTCGCACAGAGTAGTGTCATAAGGTCACACGATTTGCAACTGAACACGACTCATCTCTCATTAGGTATAAACACGCTTGGGGACGCCATCTTTCTTTCTATCTAATCTTTCCCGAGAAACTCTTAGCTCACGAGAAACTCTGAGTTCATTATCCCCGAAGTTGCATGTGTCGTTATGGGGTAGATGGAGAAAGGAGTCTGAAAAATGTAAAACTTTCTTTGGCGGTGCTTTCAATTAAAATCATTGCGCTCTCATGACCTCGGCTTGATTGGATGCTAGGTGAGGCATTAAATGATTGGGTTTCATGGGTTAATATCTCATTATCTGATTAGAACGTCCGGGTGTCGACTGGCGCGTGACATTTGTGTATTCCGTGTTTCTTCGCCCACACCTGGTATTTTTCCCTTTGTTTCACATCTGCTCTAGCTCTGCAAATTTAAACATTTATTAACCTTATCTCAGTGAAGTCTGCACATGACAGCTTCTGTTTTTCTGTTTGTTGTTTTTTGCTCTTCTACTTTTCTCTTCGAATTACACATCCATTCCTCTTACAGCTACTCTCAACATTCCTTTTGAGGGCTCTCCTGATTGTCGTAAACAATACTTTGCTAAAGCTGGAGATCTGTTATTACCGGACATAGGTGATGATATTGTCCATATGGGTTCTTATATCCTTTCTTATTAAGGCTAATGAAGGAGAGCGACACTTCTTACACCATTCAAACGCCCTCATTCTGATGTAATGTATATTTTAGTCATGCTAGTGTGCTCAACCGCTTGTACACCATCTCGCCCACACTCATATTGCACTTCATGTGGTCGTTCGCAATTCTTCAACATAGACTACATTTTACTTCCAAATTATAATGTGAAAATGGCGATGTTGTCTCAGAAGAAATGTTTCATGATAATGTTACTGTGGGATAATAGTATACCCATCTTATTTCATGTTAGCATCACAGTGAAAAAATTACCCATTCATGTTCAAAGCTGTGACTACAGAGTAGCTAGGAGTGCTAGTTGTGAAGGTCTGATGCAAACCTGGAAGTACCGATGTACCTGTGGTTTCTGAATACAACACAGGTCAGGTCACGAAAACATTACTGTCAATGATACCACCATGTTGTCACTGCTGTCCCAACCTGATGTCATGTTATCTTTGTCAAAAATTGTCTATTCTGCATTATAACGCTACAAAGGACAAGCAGTATTTACAGAATGGGAGGATTCTCTGTAATGTGTAATTTTCTGTCGGCGCACACCTCAGCGAGCAGAGCAGATGTTTCTGTTGACCAAACAAAAATATACCCTGCTTTATTAAAGAAAAACATACAATATAGCTCCATGGAATATATGATGTTTCGACATCAGTCTCCTCCCTAACTAACTTGCACCATGTCGTGAAAAATGTGTAATGTTATCTTTTAGTCTTGTGAAAGAATAGACTTGTAAACTTCAGTTGAATCTGTTGACATCAGACCAGGGTAGGGTGAGCAAGGTTCGCCGCCCAGGGCGTTGCTGGAGAAAGAACCGAGAGATACAGAAACGAAACCGAAATTCCTCACTGCAAATGAGGAATTCAGGGTATATAGAGGCTCAATAGGGTCAAATTAGGGGCAACACGTGCTAAAGGACGTAAACATGATAGAGCACAGAAGGAGAAAGATTTTGAGCTGCCTCCCCGCTCCATCTCCCACAAAGTCATTACTAAAGATAAAGTGAAAAAGATAAGTCAAGCGTGCCGTTATGTGCCGGATCACAGGCCATTAAAATTTGACGTGCCTAAACATTCATAATGCTGCCTGCTGGTTTATAGACATGCCGACTGATGACAACTACCCTCTCAAAGCACAACTGTTCAAACCCCTGCTCTTGGTGCAGGGAGCCCGCTGCACGTGCACAGCAGGATGCAGTCATGTCCCCGATGTTGACGACGTCAGGCTTTGTGCAGTTCCCTATCCTCATTTCAAATATGGACAAGTTTATTACCACAAGAAATGTCCTTCCTTCAGAATTCTGATATAAAATGTTTTGTGCTTAAAGTCCTTATTTTCTGCCTGACCTCTAGCTCTGTATTACCTGAATGAATATTTCCTTGTAGATATTTACTGATGACGTATTATTACTGATGACTGATTACTATTACGATTCAGCTCAGTGCATTAGTGACGAAATTAATAATGACGTCACACAGCAACAACGAGGGAGCGACGTCAGCTATCGGTCTAAAGACGTTGCTATGTAAACAAAATTAGAAATAATGACGTCATTACTACGCAGGCCTAGATTGCTGTAGAACGTTCGAACTATATATAGCTCCTTCTGGAATCGTCTACTTCATGGCAGTTGGAACTGATGGCACGGCTGTGAACACTGGGCACCGCGGTGGGGCAATGCATCTGTTAGAGCTTCTCATTGGTCGCCCTTTGTGGTTCATTTGCTCTTCACACGTGAACGAGCTTCCAGTCCGCCATCTCTGAAAAACACTCATTGGTCCAACTGACGGATCCACACTGTGGAGAGGACCAATCAGAAGTTCATTGATTGTGCATGATTGCCACTTTCTGCAGAAGGATTTCGACTCATTACCGACGGTGATCCCCTTCCAGAAGTTGACCTCAGCAAAGGTAGTTATGACCAAGCCTACCTGTACAACATGATCGCAGCTATTGGGTGGAAGCATCAGTGACAATTTACTCCAGGGAACACCTGCCGCCATGTCGATGGCCAGACGTGTACATATGATTGTCCATATGTATGAACGTAAATAAATGGATTATTAACTTGTCTTAAACAAAATGGATTATTAACTTGTCTACATGCTTCCAAGAATGTGTTTCAAAAAACTGAATAAACTGTTGAATATTTATATACAGCTAGCCAGACCGTATGTTAATAATTAATAGTTATTGTATCACCTCTTGCTTCGGATTAGCAAAGTTAATAAACAATGTCAATGTTTTTCTCGCTGTGACCCTATTTATTATCATGACAAGAGTTTTGAGTCGGATACAAGCACCTCCTTGTTTCCAACCCATCCCTCTGCTTCTCCCTACTGGGTCTGCGCAAACTGTTCACTGTTGTTCACATTGATTGCTCTTGAATATGGACGCCTCGTGAGTAACTTTGTTGTCCCTTTTGGTAGGTGTAAAGGTGAAGGCCGTTTCGGTCCATGGGAAGAGAGATGTCATCTCCGGGACACCCTTTTATGTGAGGAATGTGCCCATCTCTCTCATTTTTCCATGCCAGCCTTCTACAGGGCCAGGTCGACCTGTCAGTGTGCAATCCCATGACACCGACACCACAACCACTTGGCAATCCGGGTTCCCCTTTTTCTCGAGGCTCTCAATTAAATCTCTAATTGAAAAAGTCAACTAATCCAATAAACACACAGCTTTGTTGTTTAGTAGTTACATGATTCATTCAAGCTTGTACGGCATGCAACACACCATGTCAACATCATTTCATTCCATACGTAAACAACGAAACATATCTTGTACCGGATGTTTTGGGACCGCCTGAGGTTAAAGATGCATATGGTTCATAAAAACATTGTCGTGTAAATGTGACATTAAGTTGCAGGAAATCAACGGACAAATTTCAAGAAAAGCTAATTATTGCCCACGTGGTATGTTGTCGAACGTGTCTTCGCTGGCCGTTCTTAACCAGAAATACATGCCATAACATCAGACGCCGTAAGATTTTAACTACACCAAAAACAAAAATTAATAAATGTGAGATGTTCAGGTTTAGTTTGACATTATTAATCAACCGTGAAGACGGTCGGCTTTGTGTTTAGTTCCCACGGCGTCTTGAACCCATTCCCCACCCAACAAATGCATTCCACACGCCACCGCCCACTGCTAATGTCCACTAAGATTATTTTTAAATTTCGCATAAAACTTAAGACTTTAATATGATTCTGTGATGTGATTCTAACCCTGGGCACGAATACAGAGGACATTTTATTAAAACGCAGTTCGCTTCAATCGGAATGTCTCAAAACTACCGTGCACAACAAAGGGTACAAAGCATGAAGAGCTTTATTGAACATGGATGTTTGTAGACTATTGTATGTCATTGATTGAGAGAGAGAGAGAGGAAAGAAGAAGCCATGTTCAGAACAGTTTATGTTCAATGTTCCATTCATGTTCAGAAAGTTAAATGTTAAAGAAATGCTAATACAGACATTTGAATCTGAATAATAATAATTACATTTCTCTGGTCAGCAACTATATTTTCTTCAGTCTTCTATATCTGCTGTATTATTATTATATTTTCATTTTCAATTTATTCATTTATTACTAATTGATTTATTTTTTTCTTATGAATTTGTTAATTTATTTTTATTTTTTAACACAAAAATAAGATGAAAAAATAAGACATTTGATAACATTGGAATGTTTTTGTAAGAGCTTTTCTTGTGGAAAACCTGATGCGGCCCGGCCTCATCCAGACTCTGCCTCCAGTGGCCCCCGGGTAAATTGAGTTTGAGACCCCTGTCTTAGAGGCTTCATTATGTTTAGACGACCGGAATTATATCGCAGGAACATAGCTTTTGTTAGTATGTATATTAATTAACCAACGGTAAAACTAGTTTTGTTATGCATTGTTTCGCTTAAAGTCTAAGTTTTTAAGAACCTCAAGACGACGCTAAGTGAGGACTAACGGTACTGAGCCCATCTGAATAATTTAAAGAAGAAAATGCGCTCTGGCAGATTTATAAACTTACACTTTTTAGTCCCCCCCCCAAATAATAATAAAACTTATCTCTCGCACTTCTTCACTCGGCAGGGAGCTCAGCTCACTTTACAAAAAGAGACCCACACAAAGATATAAATTGTAAGAATGAGGATGTGATCGTTTTGTCGAGTGTAAGGACAATGGATGCTGACAGACAGACAGACAGACAGACTTGTCTATCTAGCCTTGTGATACTTTTTCACAGTCCCGGATGTCAGAGTTCAGATCAACACGCCATAAAATCCTGATGTCTGACGATGTTACAAATGTGTGTGCGTGGACTGTGTGCTCCAAGCAAAAGGAGGAAAGTCTTCACCATCTTTGCTAAAACTTATTTGCAAATATATACATATTTTGGTGGAACTTGTTCGGGACTAAGATCTTCCATTCGTAACACACTAGTGACTGCACATGTCCACAAACGTTTCCTCTTGTACATTGAGCAGTGTTTATGTGTTTGCTCTGTCGGTATTCACAACAACATTAAGGGGTGGACAGGCCCCCAGGTGAGAGACCTGTTGAGAAGGGCACAGGATGTGACCCAGTGGCGCGCCTTCACTGCTGCTTCTCCTCCTCATGTTTCCCCCATCCCGTCACAGTTAAGAGACACACACAGAGAAAGAACTGTCACTTTTGTTAAAACAAAGGGCTGAGTCACATTCGAACGTCAACACATAAACCTTCATCGGTTATCTTGCCATAAACGGACATTAAAATGATGTAGAGATGTTATCATAAATCACAAAAAAGAAGGAGTCGAATGTGAAAGCAAGAAAATATCACAATACACTTATTTGTCCCATTGCGATTCGAATATTTTGAGGCAGAAAGACAGTCGCACGAACTGCTGAATGGCTACACGGATTGACAGACAGACATACAGACAGACAAAGGGTGGGTAGAATCACTTGCCTGCTTGATGTACATTTCTATTACTTGACTTTTGTTGAAGTTGCCGCGGATTCGGGACAAGGCATCGTCAAGGTCGTTGACGCCGTCCATGTTGATCTCGAGCTGGTCCATGACATCCAAAGCCGTGTCCAGATCGGAGATCATGGACAGGTCCTGCACGCTGTTGATGCGAGGGATTCTGTCGCGGCCAGACATGTTTGCCACGAGTGCAGCTGCAAATACAGTAAAAAATCTTTATTTATACTCACTACAATCCACCAACATCAGGTTGTAACTGAAAGAGGTCGGAATAGAGAGATCAGCCAGTCTGCTTTTATCGCAGGAAGCATGACTTAAGGCACTTAAGCATAAAAAGTCTAGTTCATTTAATGATGAAATGTTGAATGAATTTGAATGTTGAAATAAAGCTCTTAAAATCTTATCATAATTTTTTAGTCATTTTTGCTTTCGCTTGGTCATGCTTATTTTGGCATTGTTGTGCTTGACTGAAGATTTGTAGGTAAGTACAACTGATCAACAGACATGTATTTTATCAAGAATTTTATTTTTATAGATACGTGACTTCTGCAAAAAGGTCTTTAATGAAGCACTGTTGACTGACATGCGCTGGTATAGAGACTACAATGAACGAGGTCCGGTCATTTCGACAAAACCAAAATCCCCCCGGCAATATTGACCTCCCGCCTTCATCAAATCGACCCCGCCATGACCCTACTGTCCCACGTAAGACTACATCGTCCCAACCGAATCGACCAGGCCAAATGAATGCTCGAGTAACACCTGGTTGATAGTAACCAAACGTCTGCACATACAACAACAAACAATAATGGCGACACAAAGATCTTTTGGGGACCTGATTTAGGAGAAAACTTCGTTAATGCACATCATGCGATTTTAATTAAACCTCCGGATATACATTTGATATGAACATCCACACTAAAAAAATAATGACGACCAATAATAAAAAAAACTCAATGCTTAAGAAAGGATCGCTTTATGGGCCTTCGTGTACTTTGTTCTTTGAATGTGTATTGCCAAGCGGCCATTATTGTTTAGTAAGAATGTGGCTGAACAACGTATGGATCTGTTGGTAATATAATATTAATAGCTACTCCTTTCATAAGAGATAGATTTGTCTTTCGGACCTGAATTCTGCGGAGTTGGGAAAGTCGTAATGTAAGGTAAACAATCGGCCAGAAGCAGTGTACTTTAAAACGTACTTCATATTTTTCAATACTGCAAAAAAGTCATAATAGAGCACTGACTGTCGCACATTGGGGAGGTAGTCATGACAGAGATGACGATTATAAATGAAATATGTCCGTGAAAAATGTTTTGGTCGTTACCGATGGAGTCGTAATATGGAAGGTCTTTGGAGGTTTTACTGAACACCGAAAAGACCTTGGGGAAAAAGAGCTTTCTACAGACCAGCAGGGCGACATAGAGCTCAGATAACTGCCACAAGTTTAGCATGAACCGACAGACCTATGGACTTAACTACGGCAAGCTTAGCAAGAACCGGCTGACATAAAAGCCAGTGAAAAAATGTCTGTATGTAAAGCTGCCATAGCACAACGAACTTTATCGCAGTCAGGTTATATTTTATTCCAAATACAAAGGGATAAAAGAGGTTTTTTTATAGTTTCAGTGTTTCAGGGATTTAATCTCTCTTTTCAGGCGTTAAATCTCTTGTCCTTCCTCTGGATATCTTAATGTCTCTGCTTCTGTCTCCTTGTCTTATTTTCACTGTCTTGTGTCTCCGTTTTTCTGTGTGTCATGGGCTCATCCTGATGATTCGGACAAAAAACCTCACCACCCTACTCCGGCAGAAAAAGATTCTGGGAGAAGTATAAATCTCTATTACAGTGCTTCATAGAACTGGGTAGATGGGTACATGACCGGAGTCAGACAAGCTTCTGGAGTGCAGCTACCGCACACCCTTTCCTCGGGGAGTCATCTGTCACCTCAGAGTGTGTGAGAACAAGCACATAGACTGTTTTCAGGCTTTCGAAGTCACAATGTCAGCACCTGTCCTTTTCCATTCTTCCTCAGGTGCTGGGTTAGGAGGACCTAAAGGAAGCCGATGAACCGTCACGACGCTAAAAATAGCCTAGTGAATAAGAGGATCTCTCAAGTTCCTGTCCACAATAAACCGTCCTGATATAAATGTAGCGAGTGCAAGCAACTATTCACCTACCCTTTGGTGAGTTTATTAAAGACATGGGATGAGTTCCATGGCCTCCATGTCGCTTATGCTAGCGGAAACATCCGGGTTGATCGTGTCTTTGGTGCCGGTGTCGACGGCGTAGGCGGAAAGAAATTATCATCGAGGGTCGTTGCTCGGAGCTGACGTCATACAGTCGTTGGTGTCTGATCTTTATTTCGTGATATAGCCCTTGTTGTATTATCTCTTCACCTTTGTTTTCAATTGTAAGATTATCTCCTCACCTTTGTTTTGAATTTTGGTGACGGTACGCTTGCACTAAAAGCGTCATCATATCAAGCCGCCTATACTGCTCAAAACAATGGAAAGGCCAGTTGTATAGTATATCACTATTTCGAACCAACACACACACACACACGCATAAAAGCATTTCTTTATTCATTGAATTAAACATTATCAGGCAATTTTAAAGAAGGAAATCATTTTAATAGGAAGAATCTGAGCTTGGTCTGACATAACTCATGTTTTCAAAGTTTAGAGAAATGATATAAGAGAAAATGAAAGTCAGTATCGTGTGACCATTGTCATTGGACTGAAGGTAGGGTACCGTCGTCTCATGGGTAGAATCAATGTTTTCTGAGTCGTTTGAGTAATTGCCTGCCACTTTCGCTGACGAAACAGGTTGAGCTGATTGAGGTCAACTTCTTGGGGGTGGTTTGCTCAAAGTCGCTGGCCCCACATCCCACAGATGTTCAATGGAATGTGGATCTGGGTAACAGGCCGGCCTGTTCATGCTGTTGACTTGGTGCTGCTGCGGTAAGTCATTGACGACCAATGGTCTGCAGTCTGGGAGTACCAGAGGCTGTAAAATATTATCTCTGTATACCCCGCTTGTCAGGTTGCCTTGCATCAGGTAGAGGAGAGTAATGTAGGCCTTCCCCATCCCACCCTACATCATGATGATTCCACCACCATAACGATCATGCTCCACCACAGTGGGACCCTCTCCCTGTCGTCTCTAGATTCAGCCATCTTGGAAGGACCTGGCAAAGCGAGATTAATGAGTGAGAGGACTGCGGTCCACTGTTGCCTTGTTCATGACAGACTACATCGTGTCCATTTGAGACAACATCGCCGTGTGAAGGTATTATGACAGGGTGGACCTCTGGGTTGCTTTGACCGAAGATTGCCCTCCCTGAGCCGGTTTAGAACCATCTGGTCTCTGACAGCTACGTTGGTGGCTGCTTGCAGCTGTACCCTGCGTGTGCCAGCAGCTGCTGTTCTTTGTCTTACAGCCGACAGAACAATAAACCTGTCCTGGAGTCTGGTCGTGGATGTGGGCGTCCAGGGTGTCTTCGCTCTGCAACACTTCTTTGTAGCGGTCTCGTAGAGTTTGACAGAGGGAACAACTTTCAATCGGCAGCTAATTTCTCGAACACTGACGCCCGCATGCAATGACACTCCCTTGTTCGAGAGAACTTAATCGTCGTCTCTGATGCATGATTCAAAAAGGCTCATGAAACCGGCAATAAACTCATATGTACAAGCTCTAACCACGAAACCGTTGCAATTTAAACGTCACTTATTTCGATGATATACAAATCATTTGTATTATTCTGTCCAGGTCAAAGTAGGTTTTACATGATATTAATTTTCACCCAAAATAATACATATCATTTTGTTGAAAGTACGAATTTTTAAAAATCAAATAAGGTTAAAAAAATATACAAGATATGCACGTGAATAAACAAACAACAAAACTTACATCCTATATAAAATATATGTCTTCCTGTTATCTATAATGATCGTTGTTGTCATGTAGAAAGGACCAGTATTGCATAAGATTTCGCTCATTTCAAGACTTTGCTCAATCGCGTCTCACATGACCTCAGGTGGGATCGGGTGCTCACAGGGACATTGTGAAATTGCTGTCAACACTTGGATAACTTCCTGGTGTCCTAATAAACGGATAAATATTCACTAATCTTTTGGACCACTTTCTCTGTACATGATTTTATTAAGAAATATTTATAGATTTCTGTTGAAGAGCACTCGCTTATTTCTGTTGCCTTAGTTCTGTTAAATTTTGTTTAATGTGTTTACTTTTTTAAATTGCCATTTAGTGTTGATAAATAACTTATATTTAATAGAGATCGAGGAATGATCTGGAATATCTTTGAAATCCTTGCTCACCTTAAGCTTGTAGGTTTAATCTTAATATTTGTCAGTTAAGTAATAAATGGACATCATTGGTGGGCTTGGTTGCACGTGTGGTCGTCAGTCAGACGATGTTAAGGCCAAATTTCGGTTTAATTTCCAAAAATACTCTTTCTACGGCTTGGTCGACTAGGTGGAGTACTCCGGGTACCATGGCAATCCCTGCTGCTCTGACCGCTCGTGAACTCGCTTCTTTAAGACCTGACAGCTCACAAATAATCAATCACAGAAGAAAAACACGATCCCATCTCTTTTCTTTCTTATTTAAAAGGTTTGCAGGCCCCCTACAGAGGATGTCCAGACACGCGTCGTTCTCTGTCATCCGAGGATTCTTTAGTTCTTTCTGCTGAGTTTTGAAGGATACGACTAGGGGTTATTTAATAAAAAGAAACCAGCAATTCATCTGAAACAGCATTAACATTTCTATGATACCCACTACACCTACCCGTTTGGCAAGCGGCTCATAATTACGGAAGTCTGACGAGTTCAAGTGTCACGCTCGGCAGAACGCAAGCATGAGCACACCTACATCCTAGAAACCTAGACCATGGCTAGAAAAAATACTGTGAAGCAGTAGCTAGGCGGGCGTGGAGGGAAGAAGGTGTGTACTGTACTTTAATGACAAGGTATCGCTGTCACGTGACAAGGTGTCCTCTCATCGAGACAGTCTCGCATTGGCGCTTAGTCTTGGCTCTCCACCAACAAAGTATTCCCCTAACTTACCCCGCTCACCCAGGTTGTATTTCTTCGAGGAAGACTTCAAATACGATGATATCTACTTTATAGAATGATAACGACTGCAACTTTAAACTAAATTAAGGAAGAAAATAAACGGGAAAAAAAAATGAAAGAGGATGGTGTGAAGAGGAGAGGGATTATTTTATTGGTTGAGACAACGACTAACTAGCAGGAGCTTTAAAGTCAGAAATGAAGCCTGTGAGATCTTTCCCTGTGGGTTTATAAACTGTGAGATAGTGCCCTGTGGCAGTATAAGGTCTACTTGCTAAGTATTTGACATCTCACAACGCAGGAAGCGCTTTGTCAGCTCTATTAATATCGCTGAGCACGCAATCACCGCCGGGGTGAGAGGTGATCGGAATAATTAAACCCAAAGCCAGGCCTACAGCCAGAAATGATGCATGTCATCGACTGAAGGTCTAGCGACCCGACCTGACACACGCCGGCATCAGGTGACAATATGGCAGGTAGGCGTCACGCCTGAGTGACTTTGTTGTCTGTACTCAATGATGATTAACTGTGCAGCTCACTGACAGGCTACAACATGTGTCTCTGTAAGTTGCACCCGTTGTCACCACCCAGTGACGGTAACGTCCCTCTCAGGTGTGCTCATTATCAGTGACAGTCTGTCATCAGCCTGCCTCGCTCATTGTTACTAGTGTCATTACTCAGTAAACACCCGGTGACGGTCCTTAGCAGACATACCTTCTCAGTATTCTCACGGTTGAAGCTTGGTGACAATTTGTTTAGTGTCCTCATCAGTGAGGTTCAATGACAGTCTGTAGCAGTGTACTTTATGTCAAGGTGTGCGAGAGGCGCCTTACTCTCAGTTTTAATGCAGGGCTCAGCAGACCATGAAAGAGGTCAGTAGTATGTTTGAAACATCTTAGTGTGCATAGATATATATTCCTTAAGCTCTCACTTTATTTTTGTCTTTCTCTCTCTCTGTCTCTGCAATTGTCTACTCGCGTGCGTTGGAGAATGTGTGTGCCTGAGGCTGTG
The DNA here is from genome assembly GCF_003073045.1 of Pomacea canaliculata. Classification (NCBI taxonomy): domain Eukaryota; kingdom Metazoa; phylum Mollusca; class Gastropoda; order Architaenioglossa; family Ampullariidae; genus Pomacea; species Pomacea canaliculata. The sequence continues at coordinate 19,400,475 of NC_037598.1, forward strand.
CGTGTGTTCACATTCATATCTTGTGACAGTGTGATGTGTTTACCAACGCGTGTGATAAAGGAGACGACTAATACACGAACGAAGGGAAGGACACACGAACTGACACACAGACAGACCTGTACATGCAAGCAAGGCATGCCCTACCCGCCCACGTTTAGGGAGGTGGCGACACACGGGGGCGTCTGGGTCACGTCGGCCCCGTAATGTCCGCAGGTACGTTCCACCCCAAACGGAGAACTCAATATGCACCCCCCAACACTAACTACATAATGACGCATGTGGATATGTAATTAGAAAAAATATACATCAGATAAGCAGACAAAACCAACTTTACCTACCACGTGGGGTTAGGTCCAGGGCTTCGTCACAGGTACCCGACAACGATCGGCGAAGGATCAGATCACACAGCACAGGTGACAATGTCCCCAATATGTGATTAGCTACCCACAGTGACCAAGCATTCCATCAGCTTGCAAGTCGAGAGTCCTCGGGTCACAGTTTGTCAGAAGTGAAACGTCAACACCTTCCAGCCTTCAGGTCCGATAACACAGAAAATCGATGAAATCGATGAAACGACGACAGAAAGTTGCGATTGTTGTGATACGCCCGCCACGAACCACTCCCTATCGTGTACCCCTTTCTCAAGTACCTGGAGTACACATTTCTGCCATGGTGGCTGTACAGAGCGGCTAGTTCAGCTAGCGAAGTGGGTCAGAGGTCGACCATAACGCCTACGTCACATGTGTTGGAAGACACCGCAGTTTATTTTTTCCTCTTACGTTTGTACTTTACATTTGGCAGGTCGCCATGCTGTTTTCTTCCCCCTTTTTTTTCGGGGTGGTGGTGGAAGGGGGAAAGGGGTAATGGACTTTAGACAAGAAGACGATTAAACAGTTTGAAAGCACAAAGCCACAGACAGGTTATTAATGCCTGCACTCTCAGTCGCACATTTCTGCACTTCTTCATCCACCTTGCAATGGCCGACACGGTGGTGAGCTTCCCTCTATCGTTGAAAGGGAATATAAAAACCGGATAAGCCCGACGAGAAGTGGGCGGGCCTTAAATTATTTTAAAAAGCTTAGATAAGCTTGGCGGTGTCAGCTCCTCAAGTATATTGGCGGGACAGGTCTGGGACCGCCGGTGACGTCACGCTTTTTGCAACTTCCGGCTTCCCCACCGACCCACATATTCGACACTTGAACAGACACTCCTGAGTCAAAGTGGTGTGAGGCACTTGAAGTCGCCGGGACAAAACTTCTTCCCTCAGGTGCTGGAGGTTAATGCAGTGACTTCATGTCAGTGGTGGACCCGGAGTAAATAAAATATCTACTGAGTGCACAGAGGTGTGGATGCAGTTTCGCTTCACCCAAGTCACATTCACGCTCCAAATCACAGCCAAGGAAGGTCTGGATAATGTGTGTTCGTCGTCGCTGTGAACTAATGGGAATTTCCGTGGAGCAGTTTATCAGAAGTTTCGGTAGCTGTCAATAAGGTATGGACATAAACCGTTTTCTTTTCGTAAAATATTAGGAAGAATAGTATAAACTAAGGCTTCACTTTTTTCTACTGCAGGACAGAAATGAGGATAAAAAGTGAGAAAGAAAGAATTTTAAAATGATAGTGGATTCTATTGTAACCATCTCTCTTTAAGCACTCGACCATTCTATAGAATGCCAGAGCTATCAAAGGGTCATTTATACAGGGAATATACGAGGCTTATATTGAGGTTGTACACAATCATTTTGTAGTAGGTTTACAGGGCCATCTAGCAAGGACTATATAGGCTACCCGCACTATGTATGGGTTCTTTAGAGGGTCTTTTAAAGAGCGAACAGAGGTTTATAGAAGTTGGACATAGAGGTACAAAGCTGTTCTTAATTACGGAAAGCGCAACAGGTGAAGTTCATGATAGGTTTCTCGGTATACCCCGGATAGACTTTCACTTCCTGATGATTTCATTGTCAAGCTTCTCCTCGCTCGTGTCCCCTCCCCTCCCCTCCCCTCCTCACGTGAGACATGGCCGCCGCGAATTAGTTTACTCCGTCAGTCAATCTACGTGTGGCGGACGGCCAAACATTCAAGGTAAAATCAAAAAGACCAAGCCAAGGATTAGAGTCAGCAGAAAATAAGGAAGATTGAGATTATGACAGAAGAGCAAAGAGACAGAAAGCGAGGGAAGAGTATAAAGGAGAGAAGTAGTTACAGAATGAACCAAGAGTGACGGGAAACAAGAGGGAAGCGGTGGAGAAAGACGAAAAAAGAAAGGAGTAGAGAATGAGGAAAAGTGACAGAAGAGGAGAAGTAGATAGTTTTGTAAACGCCATTGAAGAGCAGAAAGGATAGAAGTAGTCAGATAGGGACAAGAAAGGGACGAAAGGAAGATAAGAGAGAGAGAGAGAGAGAGAGAGAGAGAGAGAGAGAGAGATTAGTAAGGAGAGATGCAGCGAGAAGTGTTGGAAGAGTAGGGCGAAAAGGAGAGGTAGGGGAGGAGTAGAGAGGAAGAGAAGTAGTGAGATGAGGAGAGTAGAAGTGAACAGAGATAGAGAGAAGATAATAGAGAATAAATGTGACGAGAGAGAGAGAGAGAGAGAGAGAGAGAGAAGAAAAACGAGGGAGAAGAAGTGATCAGAAAAGAAAGGATGAAAAGAAAAGACAGTGGATGTGAAGAGAAAAGAAAGCAAGATTGGGGATGAGTAAGGGAACGAGAGAAGCAGAGAGAGACTGAGAATCAGAAAGATATAAAACAAAACCCTTTGATGCTTGACACTCGATACCTTTAATGCCCCTAACATCAAAATTATGATATTGGAGATACTCAAGGATAATATTAACAAAACAGAGGACAATATATAGAAAAAATTTACAAGAAAAAACATTGTCGTTCTGTTTGAATCCAGGAATAGGTCTGTAACCCTCAGGCAATAAACAATGTCTGACCATCATGCATTCATTCTCTCTTTATACACGTTCCGTCTCTTAAGAATGCAGACACACAAACACACATCCTGTGTAACACTATCATTGTTTGATCCAATTTTACATTTTCTTATTTTTACAATAACTTACATTAATGAAAAACTTGAAACAATTAGTTACAACTTGTGTTCACTTGAATTGTTTTTGTGCTAATTTTGATGCAGTTGATGATTTTAATGTAGTTTGCTAGAGAAATCGTTTGATATACATTTCTAAGCGTCAGTACCTTCTCTGCTACAGTCACAAAGAGAATCAGAGAGAGAGAGAGAGGGAACAGAGATTTGCAAAAAAGAGAAATATTTAGAGAGAAATAAACAGACATAGAGAAAAAACAGAAGGAAAAAGAAAGTGAAACAGAGAAGGGGAGCCAAAAACAGAAAGAGAGAGAGGGTCATTGTTTGTCAGAGAGATGAAGAAAGAGAGAGAGAAAGAGAAAGAAAAAAAGCGGGAGAGAAAAAAGAAAGACGCACAGAAAAACAGAGGGACAGAGGGTTAGGGTTAGTGAAACAGACCGAGAGAGAGAAAAAAAACCACACACAATACTGATTATACCGCAAGGTCCCGAAATTCACAGAGCGAAGCCAACTGAAAGTAAAAAAAAAAAAAAAATCCAAACACATTTTCACGAGATGTAAGAGGCCTCAACACTTTTCTTGTAGCTACCATTTCCCCCGTCAGCAAACCATTACATGCTGCTCTGATATAAACCTCAGTAAACATGTCTATTTGTGAACATTCACATGTTAGTGAACACTAGACCTATTAGTGTGACCAGAGATACATTAGTGTTAGCACCTAGAATATTAGTATGAACACTACAAAGTGACCGTAGACAGAATGCAAACACCGACTGTAAGTGTGAACACTAATCATATCAGTGTAAACCTGATACCCGGCATGCATACCTTAATTTTCTGTACATGGAAATGTCTGTGCGGCTTGGCCATCCCCTCAAATTTATGGACAGGTGAGGCATGCATAACCTTACAGCCCAACCCACACTGCTGAAAGCGAATCTTATTGAACTCTTCTATAAAAATATACATATATACTCCCCCACCCACTGCACACACACACACACACACCTATGATGAACAAGCGTTCTGGACCGCCTACATCCCCCCTTCTACCCCCAAACGACAGGGTATTCATTGCATCAGTGTTGTAGGACATCAGATCCTGTGACAGCGACCAATCAGCGCTTAGACTTACATTGGAGAACTTTGTCCTTCAGAGTAGGAAGCTGACAATCGTCATACGTGCTGACAGCCAGCCGGCCGGCCAGCCAGACCCACACTCGCCAACAGGCGTAGGTGACGGCGCAGTGTGCAGCAGACGACAGTAGTGCACACCCCTGATTTATAGCCAGGGTCGAGTACAGTTGTACGTACATCTATCCTAGTCTATATTTTCCCTCCACCTGTCCGATGCTTACCTACATCGCAGGACTCCGCCACGAGAGCGCGGTTCTAAAAAAGACAAATATTTTCACGAACTGAGAAGTTCCCGTGTCAACAGACATTGAGACTAAGTGGACGATTGTTTTTTTGTCGTTGCAGGGTTAACTAACGGACACCAATTCAAGACCAGGCTGACATCGCTAAGCAATTGTCTTGAAACGGAAATTTGAAAACAGCGAAAGTGGACAAAGGAAAAAAAATCCGATTCCTGTATTAGAAAGGAATTCAAAAAAGTAACTGGATTTAAAAATACTATGATTGAAACTCTTTGATGAGTTCAAGAAATCCTGAAATCTTTGAAGAAAAAAAAAATTAAAAAACAGGGCTCAAATCCTGATTCAAGTGTTTCTGAGAAGAACTAAGCCATAAGTGTTTTAGAAGCAGCTAGAAGACTGCCGTGGAGTTCAAGAAACAAGACATCGGACATCGTCACTTGAAGTCTACAGAAATGGAGGACATAAGGACATGCGACATTTTGGAAATGTCTTTGGGCAAAGTGAGATCAATGGCCAAGGAACATAGTGTGCCCCTTGGGAAATGCCAGTCCCTCGACGATTTTCGAGAAAGACTCATGCTGCACAAAAACAAGATGATGGAGCGAAACTTCGACATACAGGTAGGACTTCGGCTTCGTCTCCCTGCTGTCAAACCAAGACTTCTGACTCAACTTCTTTCTTTTCTTTCCAATCTATTTATTTCACTTTTAACTGATATTTGTTTAATTCATTTATTTTAACCAGTCTGACTTGTTATTTATTTCAGCTTGTCTCCTATCTAACTTACCCAGAGTGATTAATGCAATAGTTGTCTCGCCTTTAAAAGGAAGCTTTGCCCGTCACAAAGGATGTGATGATCGTCTCTGCATCGCATTTGATAAATGAAAATCGTCTCAAATGTTACACAAACTGTTTTACTGTTAATTTTCTGAGTGCGGCAGAACTGGACCACGACTGAGGTTACCTCAGAGGTATCAGACTGACCGACAGAAGTGGTAAAAATCTTAGAGCAGAATAGGCGCACCACCCATAGCCTCTGATTGGCAAAAATTATTCTTCGTATATTCTGCTCAGTTCTTTGCTCCCATAAAATTGTTATCTTAAGTGTTTAACATTCTCTTTTTTTGACACACTTAAACTTTTAAAAATCCAAACGTCCTCTGAATGACGACTGTTCCTAACCCTTGTTATCAGCCGCCCACTGTGACACTTTGACATATCACCGTGACACATGCTACTAATGGAGGAGATTTACTGCTGACGTGGGGTTACAGAGTCAAGCTGAGCTTGTCTGAAGGACTGCTAAACGAACTTTATATTCCCGGGTAAAATTTCTCCTTTCTTACCCTAACCACTATTGATTAATAATACCCGGCGAACCAGTGTCCTTTGAATGTTCAAGTGATTGTGGGTGGGTACGTGGGTGGAAGAGTTACACCCGGGTGCTGAAGGACCCGCTGGAGACACTCGTGACCACTAATTTCGCTATAAATAAATGAACCAGGATCCTGCACGCAAACATAGTTGAGCATAAGTAAAAAAATTGGAAACTAAAATTAAATGTGTTAATTTGACAAGAAACCCTTGTTACTCCTTTTAGAAACTTTCGTCAGTGAGTGGTAAACTGTGACTAGCTGTTTGAGATATTAAAATATTAAATCGTCTATATTTAGCGGGTTTTTGAGAAAAATGCGGAGAACTTTGACCGGAAGGAGAGCAAGTGACAAATCCTCAAAGTGATTTAGGTTCTGTTATCATGTTGACCTATCGAACTCTGAAACGATATTGAAAATTGTTCTTGTTATGAGACGGTAGGTAGTAATAGACTGAACTTTGGAGAGGAGCGAAGTCTGTTTTAGCTGACACACACGCGCCCCACCCGAGCTACAGACCCCCGGGGTGCTTATCGAAACGCACAGCAGGCGTTGTGTTGATTGCCGGGTAACGCCGTCAGCGCATGCGCCTCGTGCACTCGTGTCACTTTCAGTTAATGCCGGCGTGTGTTGAGGACATCAGTTTACTCAATTAAAAAAAATTTTGGATTTAAACTTGCAGTCAATTATTCTACCATTTTATCCGAACTTGATAATAAAAGGCACAAAGGTGAGAGTAAACGTCGGCATCACTGGTGTGGCGCACAATGTCGGTGAATAGATTTTTGTCGAAAACGAGGCTTGTTGATTTCCCTGAAAGTAACACTCGCAACTTCTGCCTTCGGCCGTCTGCACTCGTGTTGTTGGTTGTGTCGGCACGCTTCACGATCACGATAAAAAAAAAATTGTAAAAATTAAAATATGGGAGTGGGAGTGACAAAATGTTTTGGGCAGCCCTGTACAGCTCACCAGCTGGCCATCACACCTGGCTACACCGCTGTTGAAGCGGCAGGAACTTGTGATAGAGACTTGCAGAGCGAGACACGTGGTCTGGAAAGGACCAATCAGCAAAGAGCAACTCTTTTTTAGATCCTTACCAAAAGCAAAAAAACAAAAAAAAAACAAAACAAAAAAACAAAAAAAAACAAAAAAAACAAAAACAAAAAAACAAAAACAAACAAACAAAACAAAAAAAACAAAACAAAACAAAAAAAACCAAAACAAAACAAAACACTACCCATGACAACTACGACAATGATGATGATGATGGGACGATGAAAATGATATTGACGACGACCATGATGATCGTTTCAGCACGAGTTCAGCGCCCTGAAGCGCCGTGAGTCCAGCAGATGCATGACGGTGTCGATGCAGCAGCAGCTGTCGGCGGCGCAGGAGGCGCTGCGGGGACTGCAGAGCGAGGTGATGGAGTCGCTGGAGCAGGTGCTGCAGTCACCTGTCAGGAACCACGGGAACCGAACCCCGCTCCCCGTCTTGAGCGAAATCGAGGCGCGCATAAGCAAACTGACCGAGTCAGAATGCTCCGTGGTGGTGGCAGGTATGTTAAGGATCAGAATAATATGTGTGTGTGTGTTTGTGTGTGTGTGTGTGTTCATCTACTGTCACGAAAGTTTCTGTTATATTACATGCTTCTTTCGTTTGATCCACACTGCATAATGTTTACCTTCCCTTCCCTCCCTGTGTGTGTGTGTGCATGTATTTACATTTAATCCAGGGAACGTGCGTGACTATGTTATGTCCGGAGGGGCTCGGTACAAGAAGATCATTGTAGCAGTTAGCCTTGATGTAGGGACAGTCGTGAGGTTGTACCGCCCAGTACAATACAACCGCCGAGCGTCCCTAAGAATATCGTCCATTTACATGCACAGCCTGCTAACAACATTTACTGTTCATGTACCCACGACCCACACTACCAGCCACAAATCGACAATCTGAATACTTCAGCACACCCTGACTAGGAAATTACAGGCTCACACCTAACCCTCGCAACCACCCCGGTTGCTTATTATCTGTGAAAGAAATAAGCTGTGGGAACCTCCCTCCTCCATGCCAGCCATAGACCTCATGTAAGCTTTCTGACAGATAAATAGCCAGTCCTACTTGGGTATTTTCTGGAGCAAGACATATTGTACAGATGGGTTGACAGAGAACAAGCCTCCGAGGTATCTCTAAACGAATTTTTTTTTGTCATATCGGGGTCGTACATGGCTGCTGGCAAGTCAAGGGTCATTAATGAAGTTCGTCAGTGGGCGTTTATAAGAGAAATGCGTTTCTCCACCCTGGCTTTTATTTAAAAATAAATAGTTGATGCTTACGGCAATCCCTTGGAAAAAGAAAGAGCTCACTACAATAGTCAGCAACCTGCTGATAATGTTAATGGCGTCTCTTATCAGATTCCTTGTCGTCGATGTTACATTAATCAGCAGTGCGTGTTCGGAATCTTACATTGCATGAATGCAAAAGAAGAATATCTTTAACCGGGCATCTATCATCGAATATGTGGCTTTGTATGGCAAAGTTTTTATGTAGCCGGCGTGTTTGTCAACCATGGCGATTTATTTGATGATACGTGTCCTGTGAAGGAGGGGCTAAAACTGTGCCCCTTGATAAATATTTGCGATGTTTGATTGTGGTGTTTTTTGCCATCTGATTCGGTTTGTTTACTTTTTGCTCCATTATCTCACTTTGCGATTTGAACTTTCAGATTTATTTCTTGCATTTTCGGTACTTTGTCCATGTCTTAACTCTCTCCCTCTTATCTCTGGCCACCTGCAGGTGAGACAAACGCAGGGAAGAGCACTCTGTTGAACCTGCTGCTGGGGATGGAGGTCCTGCCCACGTCCATCCTCAGCTGCACGGCCGTGGTGTGCACGCTCCGCTACGCCAGCGACTACTCTGCCGACGTGTTCTACGCCGACGGCCACGTGGAGCACTTGAACTTTACTGACCTCGACGACGCGCGCCGTGGCCTGGAAGACATCGCGGCGGAGACTGACCACACGAAGCGCGAGCAGAAGCCTAAACTCAGCAAACTTGATGTCTACATGCCTGCTGCCATCTTGCAGGTGAGCAGTTACTCCGAAGGCTTTAGACCGGGCATGCCAGAAATTTACGAAAAAAAAATCACTTTTAAACTTCAGTTTCTGAAATCGGGATATGGAGGTTCAAAGAAAGGAGACTGTTATGGAACACCATCAATAATACACACGCATACAACCGCACTCAAATTTATATAATAATTTATATGTACACGTGTGTGTGTGTGAGAGAGAGAGAAAAAAAGTCATATCAGTTTTCTTCCCCTATCATCATATCTTACTGTGTAGACTAACTTCTCAAGTTTGAATTACCTCGATGATCGAACGATAACGGGAGAAATCAGCTCTCATGCACTGTTAAGACTGTTTATCTGTCTGTATCTGTAAGGCCGATCTTACTTTTGAATTTCAATACCCTTTATCCCCCTCCGGCGACTGGTTCCTGGCGTCACGAACACGTGGAGGCCCCAGAGCAGGTCCCCTAATCCTGCTCTCATCCTAACCGCTCCTTACTAGCTGGTCCCTGATTAAAAAATACCGATTAGCCGACGAAAGCAGAGACATAGATATATAGTTCCTTGTGAACCCAAGCAATGCACCTGAATGGTATAGAAGCGATTTTTGAAAGAAGTTTCAAAATTTCTTCTTGAGAACAGTTTTAAGTAGAATGGACAATTAATCCCGACAGCACCATGTAACTTCTGAGAGGAAAGAAATGCAAAGGGATGGACAAATTGTTTTTGTTACAGAGTGGAGTGACACTGGTGGACACCCCAGGGCATAGGTGAGAACGACATCATGGACAGGTGCACCATGGAGTACGTCCAGAGCCACAGCGCGTCCGCCTACATCTACGTCATCAAGACGGATCACGCCGGCGGCGTGCAGGACGACCAGGTGTGTGTGTGTGTGTGTGAACATTTGCTTGCTTACCTGTGCGCAAAAAACAATATCCAAAAATCTATCATTCTGTGTCCTGGACATCAAAATAGCTTTTGACGCTCTACTTTTTAAAAGAGTGTTCAACAATTGTTTCTGTTTTTTAATGTTTAGAATTTAGTGAATGCAAAGTGAACTCATCAGTCCTTTTTGCGTGGTTCTGTTGGATCACCATTAATTTATTTCCTCCCGTGTACAGCTGCTGGAGTTCCTGCGGTCCATTCTCAGCTACAACAAAATGGCCGATGGCTTGGACGTCTTCGACCCAAGCTCAGCCATCTTCGTCTGCAACCGCTGGGACCAAATCCCCAAGGAACAGAAGCCACGCGTCCAGCAGAATGCTTACCAAAAGTTGAAGGATGTCTGGCCAAACTTTGACCCTAAACAAGCGTTCTTCATATCCGCCACGAGCGCTCGCATGCACTGGGACGTGGACCATGACTACATTACCGAGGAATACGAAAAACTTCTGAAAGGACTGAAGGACGTGTTCGTTAAAGCTCAGCATAATTCTGTCAACCATCATTACAGGTGAGGAACTAGCTCCTTACTAAAAGTTTCATTGTTGTTCTGTTGTCCAAGCTCTATTACAGATGAAACAAAATCATCATTCTGGTCTTGACTTTCTTGGTGTTCATTCATGCAGATGGCTGAAACATCTCCTGCACATTTGCACCAACATGTTGGAAACCACGATCGCGCAGTGCAGCGTGTCGGACGATGTGTTGGTGGACAAGTTCACCACCACCGCCCAGAAGCTGGAGGCTCTTCACACCAAGGCTTCGGAGACCACAGGTCTTCTGAGACGACAGTGGAAGAGGAGGCTCTCAAACTTTGCGACAAGTTCGGCGAGATCCTGAAAGAGCGGGAGACGCTGTCCAAGCTGGAGAAGTGGGACCCCAGCAGCATCCCACCTATGCCAAACTTTGGAACTGGACAGGTAATCAGCATGTGCGTTGTCGTCTGTTATCTGATAATGTGCGAGAGAAAGAACGAAGGAATGAAAAGCGATAGATGGGGATAAAGAGAAAACACGCAAGCAAGAGCGAATAAAATAAAAATAAAGGCATGCGCGATTAACGAAAACAATTAGAGAAAATTAATCAAAACAAATAAATAGTCAATAAAGTTTTTACGCTAGAGTAATTAATAAAAATAAACTCAAAAAATTAAATAGAGAAATGTATGCATGAATTAAAAAATAGCCAGACTGAAGTGGTGGGATTGATAGTCATGGAGAAATCGGAGTGCTGGGCATACCTATAATAATAATAATAATAATAATAATAATAATAATAATAATAATAATAATAATAATAATAATAATAATAATAATAATAATAATAATAACAACAACAACAACAACAACTAACAACAACAATAATAATCCTTCTGTTGTCAGACGGAGAAATGGGTGGAGGAGATCGACACTATTATCATGAGGCGGCTCGTCGACCTGGTGGACGAACGTATGAATGAACTGAAGGTGGTGGAGAACATGGAGATGGAGTTCAAGTTGAAGGCGCAGCAGCACCTGCTTCTGTTGGACGAAGAGATGGACAGCATCGTGAGTGACATGAGTGACCGGACGTCTCTGAACTCCTCCATGTGCTCCACCATGACAGGGGCTTCCTCATCCTCTGACGACGACCTCGGCGAGGAACTGATGCAGCTGTATCACCGGCGAGGTGGGGGTCGCTTCCGACAGCTGCACAACTTCTCCAAGATGTCGAAAGCCAGCGGCGGTGCCAGAAACTTCCGGGGGTCCATGATGGTTCTGCCCAAGGTGACGATGAAGAACCTTCTGAGAAATGTATTGAAGCCATTCTCTGATGTGATGGAAAGATTCGCGAGCGTCGGCGGTCCTCCGTGTTTAGCACGGACCCTGCCATGTACTTCAAGAGTCGAAGTGCCAAGCTGACCAAGATGGTGCAGGAGAGTAAAGAGTGCCACCAGCAGATGGTCCTCAAGTACCGGGGTCGTCTCGATACCTTCGTCAGTGACATCGACAACAGTGTTCCTCACACTTGGTAAAAAAAAAAAAAAAATCGCAAAGACTGATTATCTTACTGTGAAGCTTGCTTTTATTTATGACACTGTATTGTATTGCCACTTTGTTAGTGTTGCTAGCTTTAACGAACCTCGTCTTCCACAAGCCGTTATCAGTGAGACAACACAAAACTATTTTATAATTTATTAACATAATTTTCTTCTTTCTGTCGTACCTTTGTGGCAAAACTAATAACTGGACAACATTCTCTTGTGTCGGCAGGTTTGTTACCTTGTACAAGCAGATTATGGATGACATCCGCGTCAACCACCGGAAGTTCCAGTCCCAGAAGCGCGAGTTGCTGGAGGTCATGGAGAAGCTGGAGCCTATCAGGGACCAACTGAGCGGCTTTGGTGCCTTGTACATCCGGGATCTGACGGCCGAAAACATCGTCTTCTCCCTGGACGTGAAATCTCGCAGAGCCTCCATCATGGTCTCGCTGACGGAGCACCCGATGGGAGACTCTGGCTACGACAGCCTCCCCACCTGCCCAGTCCCTTCAAAGCCAGCGGGACCTCCCAGGGCTGTGGTGTGCCTTCCGCACTGGCTGCATTCAGATCGGCGATGTGGACGAGCAGGTGATGGGGCGGAGCTACTTCCACAGCCCACCTGATGCTGAACTGATCAGGGAAATAGCCAGGCTCAGGTGAGGCTCTTCTCAGTCTCTTTCATCGTGTAATTATGTTTGTTTGTGAAACAAGCAGTTTCTGTCACCTTACCTTTGTAGAAATTTTACTCCTCACACTGAAGATGGTCCATTGTCACCAAGGCAACGAGGACATCACTATTTAAAATCTGTAATTTTTGTTGGTACACTGCATCAGCTTCCTCGTTTTCAGTCTGATCAAATTTCTGCTCATGTCTATCTTCTTTCCTGTTCTTTAATTTTATTCTCTAAAATTTATTGCTCTTTTTGTTTTTGTTGCTTTCTTCTGTTTGTTTCGAAAATCTCTTACGAACTTTTAATAGGTGTAGGTGAATAACACGAGCAAAACAAACTCAAAACGCAGGAGGATACTTGTTTGAGATCTTAACAGGAAACTGACAGTAATTTTCACGTGATAAAATTTGTTGTAAATAATAAAAAAAAAAAACCCCACAGGTAACAGTAAATAATTATGCAAGAAAACATCTAAAATTAAGCGAAGCTGTATACTTAAATTTACACTTGTTTACTTTCCGTCTCTATGCTTTCTTCGTCTTTCTGTTTACTGCTAGTATCATCTTTTCAAATCGTCACACATTTATTTGTTTCTGGCTGTGATGCAGGTGTCTGAAATCCGGACGTGGCCCCGTTTTTCGGCATGACCCGGACGTACAACCCTCCAGCGTTCCTGTTCACCGGTGACCTCATCTCCGCCCGCAGTTTCCTCAGCAACGGATTCTACCAGCCGCAGGACAGTGTGCCCCTGATACTGGAGGGAACCCTTCGAGGGCTGGACTACCTGCACAAAGAAGGGCTGGTCCACATGGAGCTTACCCTGGAGACGCTGATGGTAAACAGATGTTTATCCCTTGTTTACGTGCGAAATAGCAACACACGCACGCGCACACCAACGCATACACCGGAAGGGGGAAAATATATTTTATTCTCCAATCCTGAGTTTGGAATGCCCATTTTTTCTCGTCAAGAGATTGGATTTGATAGATGAACTCATTTAACCAGATTGAGACTGGCAATAACGACCAGATTAAGACACAGATTAATTACCAGGCAGGTAAAAACGAAAGTTGCACGGTCATGATTAACGAGAGCTTGAAGGAGTGGTCTCTGATCATGATCATGTTGTGTGTGCAGGTGAACAGGGATGGAAAACCTCGTCTGTGTGGGGCTTGCCTACCTCGCTGCCCCCGTTTCCCCCGGACGCTGAGGTGGTCAGCGCCAAACCCTTCTTCTGTCTGTCACCGGAAGTCTTACGTAACGAGATGTACTCTCCAGAAGACGACATCTACAGTTTCGGCCTGATCGTCTTGGAAACCTGCCTGAGAGTTGAGCCGTACGCTGACCAAAGGTCCCTCAAGCTGGAGGAGTTCAAGAACAGCATTCATCCTTCGTCCATGCTAGCCCTCGACAAGCTCGACCTGAGAGAGAACATGAGCGCCATCTTGCGCGGCTGCCTGCTTCCGGCGCGAGGTTTGCGCATACGCATGCGTGACCTGCGCCTCCACGTGTCGAAGATCAAGGACGACCCTGAGGTGCAGTTGCTGTCGTGCTGCGAGCGGCGAATCAAGCACAAGCCAATCACCAGAGGCCGCAGGGTGTCATGTGACGAGAGCCAAAGGCAAAGCCCTGACGCAAGCCTCATACGCAAATATTCTAATGACTAGACTAGCGAGGTGTGCTGTGAACACGTTCACACGTACATGTTCATTGCCATCTAGTGGTGTGTACACGCACTTCTATTTTCCTCTCGACAAGCAAGGAACCGAACCGGCTGCGAACATGGGTTCAGGTGTCAAAGCATTGCTTGGTTCATGGACAGCCAAGATGGTCTGCGTTCCATAACTGTCACAACCACCCCACCACCTCCATATGCTGTGTTCAAACAATCTTTCGTTGTTTCGCTTGCCCAAAACACAGGACTGTACTGATTGTTTGAGCACATCGACTCAAAAACAGAAATTAAATTCTCGGAAGGTTGGTTCTGGGTCGTCGACTGACTTGGTGAAGAGAACTCGTGATGGTACAGCTCAGCTTAACCTGCTTCCAGCATCAGAAAAACTTCTTCCCGAAAGAGGAAGGGAGTAGATGAGAAGGAATAGGTCCCAGAGAGAAAAAAAAACATTCGATGAACATTTCCAGTGCCGTAAAACAAACGATGATCAGACTAATAAAAGCAGCTCACCCTGTATGGTCATGGCCAAGTACAGTCACAGCTTTGTTTGTTTGTTGACTATCAATTCATCTCCAATTACTTAGTATTTGCTTACTAACGGGTCACCTGCATTTATTTACAGTGGCTGACTGACAGTTCATTCAAGATTTTTCCTAAAAAGTGTACTCGGAACTTTCTTCCAGGTTTGAAACATCCTGGAGATAATTGAGTGAAAGGATGTGTGGGTGGATGTGCAAGTGTTTAATTAAGAGAGTGGAAACTTGAGCAGAACAGTTTGTGTTTGTCTACACCAGCTTCCATTTGTTCATTTCAAAGATATTTGGGCAAAAGACATTTCTTTCTCATGAACTATTTTAAGTTCACAGATCTGCAATATCGACAGAACTTTTTCAGTTCTCTTCATGTTTGTATTAATGTGAGTAAAATAGAATCTCTTGGCTGTTTGCTAGAAGGTGCTAGTGTTTATGATATCAGTGTTACCGGTGTCACAGACAATAATTAGATAGTACTTAAAAGAAGTCTGAATGCATTGAGTTGTACTTTAATATGTGTACAGTGTGTTCATGTATACGCGTGCTTACTCAGTGTATGAGGAATGTATAAAAGGAAAATTGGAAAGAGAGAGAGAGTGTGTGGAGAAATAAGATCAGATTGGTGTGGACAATCACTCGTTGGCTTAGCAAGTAGTATGTACAGCAAGCAGCACTTATTCTCATGAAAAACAGTGCCTTGGCTGAATAAAGTGCAAAACTTAGTCACTTGGTGCTTTCTGTGAGTAATGTTCGGTGTGTTATGGTTCACACGCACACAGACTCGCGCAAACACACACACACATGCACAGATTCTTTTTTTTTTTTTTTTGAGATATAGAACTTAATCAATATTGTATTTGATCTCATTCTCGTCTGATCTTTTTTGTACTTATCATTCACAATTTAAAAAAATGTTTAGTTTTCTTCTTTTCTTCCGTCTCTCTTTTTTTCGCTCTTTTTTTTCTCGATCGCGCGATCTCTCTCTCTATCCCTCTCTCACATACAAACGATAAAGACATACAGGAACGCACATTCTCCACACCATTTCCTCGTCTACCTAGGAAATATCCTTTATTAAGGACGGGTATGGCCCTTCTTTCCTACACACTAGAAGAAGAATACACTTTTGTCGTTGTTCAGTTTGGGATGGTTGTCGCCGATGTCGGAAGGGCGACAAAGACATTTCCACAACAGTGTCCTCTCTTTTATCTCTTGCATAAAATATATCGCAACAAAAACGCAAGGGTTCGGCCGCTACAGGTGAGTCGGTATAATAACTCATTCTCATTCTACAACATTCAATGGGACAAGTGAACGATGATGTTGGGGCTGCAATGGTAAATACTGAGGTTCTGATTGATGTCCCATCAAACTAACAAAGAAATCTGACTTACACTAAACACAGCTTCGCGCTGGGTCACCATAGCCAACATAGGGCGTCCTCTTTTGTGAAAGAAAAAAAAAAAAAAAAAAACCTGGCCTCAATGCCTGATATATTAGACAAGAAAAATTTGTGCGATGCTGGGATACTGTTAGCAGAATTTTTTTCGTCCGGTAAGCAGGACTGTGATTTATAGCTCGCCAGGTCTTTTAAATCTGATAAAAAGGACAGGGAGAAGCATAATGACAAACTATAAATAGCTTTTTTTCAATAAATAATTTGCTTTAATGTACTATCATACATATATCAGGATAGTATGGGCTTGCGCCAGCTCTGAATGTATAATATAAGTTTTGATATTTTTTTTTACAAACGTTGAACAAGGAAGATGTCGGTGCATCTCGCTGTTGATTCGCTGATTTCTCGCGACTCTTACCAGATGTGTATAGAACTGGTTTTTATATTGGACATTGCTCAACTGACACACAAATACTGTTTGGTGATGTCGATGTTGCTGTGCTTAGTGTATTTATCGGCGAAGCAGGCGCTCAAAGAAAGAAAAAATCAACATCAGCATCACGACCCCGGCCTGAAAGTCTAATGTAGTGCAACTTTTTTGTGAGAGGATAAATCTTGTTTGAAAATATAATTTACTAAAATCTGAGGGAGCACACCTCTTGCATTCTCGAAACACAGGTCTACAAACATTACTATGCAGAGAAAGAAGTCAACAACATAGATGTTCCAAAAATATAGATACTTTAAAGTTGTCAAAACATTAGGCGATTGGACAGCGGGGACCACACGTTAATATCTGTCTACATAAGGCCATCACCATCGTTACCTCTTGCTCTGAGCTTTATTTAGTCATTTCAAAACATTTTCCAACCTGATAGACATTAAACATTTATTTCCAATGACTGTTAGCCTATCAGTCTATCACTCTTACGGCTGCATCCATTTTTATGCTTTCCTGCATAAATGTTTCTGATGTTTAATCTTGTCAGATCAGCTCTACTTTTTCTTTTGTCAAGCATCGCTGATTTATCAATGTCACATTTTCATGCTGCGATGAGTCGGAAGACAAGAAATTTCTCCAGAGAAACATGACTAACCACGAGCTGGCAATAAACTGCTGCAGGGCGATCGTTTCCCTAAGCCCGACAAAGCTGGAGAACATCTATATTCTAAAAATAAGCCCCGGCACATTAATGTCCCGTCGTTAGAGGACGACATCGGCTATTAAGGCCAGCGATCGTCGGCGATAACTCTGCATGGCGTCCAGTCGTCGAGTGCATTCAGTCGTCAGGTCGCGCGTGCACACAGAGTTGCCCTTCCTTTAAAACCCTCGGCATTATTTTCACAAAAGAAGAGTTTCTGCAAGGAGTGTCCGCAATCTCAGTCAAGAAGTTTGTTACATTAAATTAAAAATAAACTGTCAAGACATAAAGTCGACTAGTCCATGTACGGACATGCAAAGCTGAAAACTTGACATGCTCGAAAATGCAATAAAAGATTTTCAGGTTTTCCTCTTCAGTAATTCGTTAATATGCAGAACAGGCATTTCACGCAGGGCTCTCCTGATGATGGAATGCTGATTAGGAGAAAAGATTATAAAACAACTCGCATTTTTGTCAATTTTATTTGCTGACAGGCTCCAAAATTCAGATTTTCTAAACATCTGCTTTGTAAAGGACCTGAATAGGTTACTCTCGTTTCCCTCAGTTCCATAAAGCGGGATACCATCTGTATTTTGAAAGAAACCACAATTTATGCCCAAAGGCTGCAAAAATTGTTATCAGTTATGAACGCAGGCGATGAATGCAATATTACATATATTGTGACTCACGAAACTATTATATCGCTCAATTTGCACTGATCCGACAGCTTGTGAACTGTTTTTTGTTTTTCACTTGCTTGCCGATACAGAAAGAAGAATCTAGGTGATCGAGAGCAAGTGCGGTTGAGGAGGCTGCTCTGGATCTCATACTGAGTATAGAAAACCAACGGCTTTGTATGAGACAAGATTGCCACACTTGTAGGACACCAGGAACCTCTATTTTAAACAGTCGAACACAGGAAGCTGGTCTTATTTAGCCACGTGACCCGCCATGTCGAGGACTGTCCTTCAAGGAGTCTTGCAAGATAGTCGTCACCACGGTGGTGGTGAACTGTCTTACGAAGGTCAAAGACTGGACCGGCCCGATGGAAGCATGCTTCTGGTAACAATCAGTTTTATCTGCCTTTCATTGTTACAGAATGATTATACAGTACAGTATCCCACAACACTTCATGTAATAAACTCATGATAAACAACTGGGCGTGACAATGTTAGTACTTTATTGATATTTTATGGATAGTGTAAACCACTAGAACTATTCAATAATAAAAGGCACATAAATATCACAACCATTTATCCACTCAGAAAAAATATTAGCAAATCAGTAATTCATCCACTCGACAGACAGAAAATTATGATATCACTTGTCACTCATACACTTATCAGACAGCAAGTGATTACATGAAGTAAGTAAAAAAAAACAAAAAAACAAAACTGACAGAAAATTCAGGTTCAAATCGTTTCAGCAGAAAAAAACATAAATTACTAAACTACTTGTAAACCTGGTCGTTCTATGCCTCTTCTTGTGAAACTCAAGTGACATCAAGTGTCTGAGGCACTGAATGCTTTTATCAGCCAATACACAAAAAGATTTTCTTTATTTGATAACAATTCTACCATTTGTTTGATTATACTCACCATACAATGCCCATGTTTCAGACATTTCCGTGATCGGGGACGAAATTTTGAAACACCTTTATACTAAAAGAGTTTATAAATACTTTTGTTGTGAAGTTTAGTCTGTAAAATTCCTAAGAAAATATTTACAGCAAACTTATTTATGGCATAGTTGTCGGTCACTGAATTAATTTGTCTTCACCATTCAGTTTGCAGTTTGTGAGTTGCCAGACACCTGTATGACTCATTGAGGACAGCTTCTCACCTGTTATTTGCTTCTTGCAGGGAGTGGAGCGCCCAGGGCGACAACATAATGTCTATTTTCATTTGTATCGCCTTCGGTTTATGGGAGGTGAGAAATCTCAATATCCTTCAAGTGGCTACCCCGGGAGGACATGGTGTAATCAAGGGCAGGAATCTTGCCTCTGTAGGTACGACACTGTCCACACCCCGAATATATTGATGTAACATTGCTTAACCTTAGGGCATCTTTGCCACTGCTTGATGTCTACAATCCCAGGGGTGAACCAACATCCGCGAGGTCTAGACACCGAGTATAACCACAAAAACAAACAAAATGCTTGTTTTTGATGTCTCCACTTTACCCCAAGGACCTGCCCTTGCTTTTAAACTACGGACCCTTTATAGTTCCATATCTAGGATGGTGGTCTGATTATCATTTTTGGCATCATGACGGGGCAACATGTTGAAATCCATGATGAGGTCAGCGAAATAAAAATAAATTTACAATTATAAACAAGCTATAAGTGGAGCAGATCGGCAGTCAAGTAGAAAGTTGAGAGTTGTAGATAAAAAAGGCCACAGGCAATGAACACTATCAGTAAGTAGTGAAGGAGATCAAAGGGCACTACAATATCTTAAAACAATCCCCACCCCAAAAGAAATGACTGTAGAAGAAATGAAAAAAAAAAAAAAAAATCTGTGGGCGAGCCACCCTCAAGCTGATTGGACGCAAGAACATCGCTCTGTTCATTCACATTATTCACACACTAGCGAGAACGAGGCTGACAGTGGCACAGACAGTAATACAAAAGCATGAAAAATGAAGATGACAACAAGGAATGACAGAGAAACACAAGAAAGCTTTTCCCCTTCAAATGACAGCAAAGTGAGAAAGCTATTCGTTTGTTGATGACGGTAGGAAGCCTTTCGTCTTGTAATGACAGTTCATCTCTCAGATGCTGGTGTCGTTTTTGTAGAGCATAATTATATACTTATATAAGGCTATACTTCACCTTACTATCCATCACATGTGTCGTCTGTATCTTATAGTGATCATATTTGTCAAAATATTGAGGTCCCGTTTGTACGATACAGAACTACTGTATGTC
Organism: Pomacea canaliculata; assembly: GCF_003073045.1. NCBI lineage: Eukaryota > Metazoa > Mollusca > Gastropoda > Architaenioglossa > Ampullariidae > Pomacea > Pomacea canaliculata. The sequence continues at coordinate 19,420,667 of NC_037598.1, forward strand.
CCAGTTCTCCCATAGCGAGAAGCGGGGTTGTTCTTTTTCCTCAAATTTTGGAAAATAATATTTTTTACCGAATGATTACTAGATAACATGTTGCATCTGACTATCCTTTGAAAATCCAGTGAACAGTGATGAGCATATTTATTTATACAAGCAAGAGGTGACAAAGAGACTATGGCATAGTCCATGGCGAGACTAAATGACAAGAAATTTGGAAAACTTGAGATTTCGATGTTTCTCTACTTGTCGTTAACAATATTTTAACAAAAAGACTATTTTTTTTATCACACAGGTGCATGTATACCTGGGGAAATGTCGAGTAGTTAATACAGCACGCGCACTAGGTGGTTCCATACCCGTGGGAGGCAAACCCACTTCCCAGATGGATACTCGACTACATGGAGGGCTGAGGACTAAAGGGCAGACAAGTGTTGGGGGGAGGAGATAGACACCACCCTTATAAAAAAAGTTATCCTAGAGGTAATGGAGGTCTCTACCATTTCAGACTTCAATGACTGTCTTATTTACAGCTGAGCACACTGTCCACACTGCGACGAAACGCGGAAGGATATAAGTGGATGTGAAGGATTAGCGGCTGGAAGGCAAAGTTCTTTCTTCTCTGTGAAAAGTTTTGAATTAAAACTTGAACAGTAAAATCAACATTAAAAGCAGTTGCGCTAAGCACTACCTGACACCCAATATTCACACCATATACCCGTGGAATCTTTTCAAAGACTTTTCTCAAAAAACCTTAGGTAATAAACATTCGTGAAATGAAAGGCAAAGTCAGATCCACAACCACCTGGAGGTAACAGTTCACATGAGTCACCGTCTGAAAGTATGTCGAGGTCAAGGATAAGGCATACGATGTCAGAGTTCTTTCAAGCTATTCAGAGATTAAGAAAAATATTAATAAAAGAACGATTTTTCCCTTTGCGAGATTTTAAAGAAAAGAAAACACTCGACTGGTGTTTGCCGAAGCTAGAGAATAAACTTATTTTGCTGATCCACTCCAAGTGGTTCCAAACCGTTTTTCGTACTGGCTGGTACCTTTGCTTTCTTGGGTGAATAAAAGCTTGTTGTCGTCTTACTGGCCTCGCACTTTACTGGCGGTCTGCCTGCGAAAACACAGAACAAAGAAGCCGCTAAAAATATACCTGTGTCAAGGTATCCGAGCTGCGAGTTGAAGCTTTAATGGAGACGTTCTTTGTGCTTTTCTAAAAAAAGTCCTGGACCGAAAAATTGAAGTGAATAACGGGTAGATTACATTGCTATATTTATTTACATTTTTTGAAAACAGGAAAGGATTTTTTTGTGTGTGCAGGAGCTCTGTTTTTTATTTTCTTTTCAGACGCCCCAAATATTTTAGTTGGCAGCCATTTTGTCTTGTCTGATGACCTTTTGGGGACTCGGTGACCTGGTGATGTCTTTATTGGAAATACCTGTATGAGGACGATCATTTCAGAGGCTCATGTCATTGGAGAAAAAACAGTATGTTTCTTGGATGAAGATACAGAGGAATGAGAGAGGCTAGACTGAAAGCTCTGACAGTTGGGAATGTGGTGACCATACCTGATGTTTGTGGTCTTTCAGGTGAGCTATGACACACTAAGTGCATATCTCAAAGAACAATAGGCTGGGGATAGAGTTTCGAAAAATTTGTTTGCTTATCACTTGTCAGTTCCGTTTCTTTGAAATACAACCTCGCACGCACCCGCTCAGGCTGGTGCACAGCAGTTGTCCTTCTGTCTGTAACCCTGACCAGCCACAAACACAAACATCTGAATGGAGGAAAAACCCACATCGATGTGTCATCTAGAGAACCTTATGTACACATACTGTATCTACATTTGAGTGGGTCATCCTCAAATGTGTACATTCTGAGACTTTGGGTTCAAACGCATAAGGAATATTGACAGTTGGTCAGCAGTTGGGATCTCACATAAATACAATTTATTATGATAGCCTCAGGATCGTTTGCAATGACAGCAGGGGGCAATGGGAATTCTCACTCCTCACAAAAGATGAATACAGGGTTCTATTTCTGGATCGTCAGGTGGCCTTCATTGTGCTTTCAGTATTGATAGAACAACTTTCGAAGAAGTAAACAGCTGTGAGGTTGAAGTTGTTTATTCAAGGGACCATGACATGTGCGAGTTCAATGAAATTCAAAAAAAAAAAAAAAAAATCTGTGTTTGCGATCGTCGTGGTGTTATCACAGCGATCTTCGTCTCACAAGGACGGCGTCGGCAGGTTACTGGAATGATGTGAGCATGTGAACAAGTACTCACGGCCCGAGGTCTGAAATCATGCGGTACTCATTGCTCATTATTTCGCTGTTTTTCACCACCACAGTACGATCTGACGTTATGTAGAGGACCTCAGCACTACGAGCTGGTCTCACAAAGTCTAGCTAGAGGGCAAAATGCGAAGATCTGACCTTGCAAGAGTTCAAAGCACATCGAGGGTTAGTATGATCTGACCGTGGAAGAGACGAAAATTCAGTTTTACTGTTTCTGACTTTACAAGAGTCCAGACCTGCTCTACGATCTGACCCTGACAGTCCCGATTTTAGCTTTACTGTCATCTCTTTCTACAAGAGTCCAGACAAGCCCTGACCTTACAAGATCCCTGACATTCGCGTAATGATCTCTTGTCATAGGCATACAGACATTAGTGGTATGATCTGACGTCATAGGCATACACACATTAGCGGTATGACCTGACGTCATAGGTATACAGACATTAGCGATATGACCTGACGTCATAAGGGGAGGAAGGGTCATCACATGGAGGCTTCAACCCACTTACACCAAAGTCACCATGGCAACCTTCGCATTTGTACAGCAGCTCTACGGGCTCACCAACAAGGGTCGCGTGGTCAAAGGTCATTTTGAGAGTCAAAGTCCTTCGAGTCCAAGTCTGTCTCCCGATCTTTTCATTTTTAAGTCGAACTACAAAGTGTAAGGATCGAAGGATTTTTATCACCCAGCCACCGACCTGCTGACAGCCATGAAACCCCGACCAAGACAGGTGAGAGACATGACCTTTAAGCACTCGAGCACAAACTGCGAACTTTATTTACGAGCATGCTCGGAAAGAGATCTTTCTTCATAGCATAATCTGACCGTAGCAAAGCCTCTCTTTGGACGCTAAGCACAGGTAAACACTTACACCAACCTCTAAACCTTTTCTCCTTTTTATGTTTCATATTCCTTAAGGCAACCAAATACTAAAAAGTAAAGCTATCAAACACTTAAAAACGTTTAAAACGATTACAGTTGACCCAGTGGTGTTTTATGATCCACAGAGACATACCGGATACACGAGAAGTATATTGAAAGTGATGTAAATACTGAGTTATCTGAACACCTTTATACCTTCTACCCTCCTACCTGCACTGACCAGAACATGGGAGAGAAGGGAGAGTGAGCTATCATGCGGTGACACCATTCAGTAGCACGACACCGGACTTGTGAAGTGATTGGCTACCGAGTAGGACAGGACACAGGACAGGACACGGACAGGACACAGGACAGGACAGTACTAACCCTCTCTCCTTCTCTTGACCTAGGTCGAGAAACAACCTCTAGACGAAGGGCTTCTGGTTTGTCAACGGTTTCTCGAAAATACGATGAGAAAGTGTGGATTCCGTAAACACATTCTAAAAGTACTCGGTGGCAAGAAGTAGGTAGATACATTAAAGTCGGCTTTACTGGGACAAAAGGTTATAAAGACGCAGAGACACAAGTACCCGGATGCTGCTACCTGGCAGGAATGGAAAGGTCAGACAGTAATGGAGTAAACGAACCTATTGCGGCACCGTGACCCTCGGAACATTTGAGATATTTTTATACGTGCGAACTCCGGGTGAAAACATTTTAGGAAATAGTAAACACATCAATCATCAATCAAAATACTTCAGACAAGTGTAACAAGAGAACAGTGTATGCGTGCTCGTCCGCACAAACTCATGCACATCTGTTGTCACACACACGTATGCTCACACGCACACACATGCAAACGACTCACACTCGCATGCACACAGAAAATAATTTTTTTCCTCTGTATATCTTCCTGTTTGCTCACACCATGAAACACACAAAAACAATCTTGTTTTATTTTTTTTAAAGAAAAAAAACTTTCTTAAATTCCTTTAAAAAAAAGTTTAATGTCAGGAGAACACAACGAGTAAACACACAAAAATACTATCCCTTTCTTTCTAAAGAAAAAAAAAACTGTCTCAAATTCGTAGAATAAAAAAAAGTTGAAGGTGAGCAGGACCTAACGAAGTCGTTAACATAACAACAAGAATATCGAGGGCGCTCAGTGAGCACGCGCAGGGACCGCGGCCTGACACCTGTTCACTGAATGGCAGCTCGCGTGACAAATTCTCTCGCCTGAATGATATCAGAAAGTAAACAAACTCTCCTCCTGATTATGAGAAGGCATTCACAGAGGCCAGCAAGATACGGTTGTGTGATGAGAAATCTGTCGCAAACACGCAACCTTGTCATGCCAGACGACTCAGACATTCAACAACGGAGATTGAAATAGGAAAACATGTTGTGGAGCTAAATATACTCCACCTTACATATAAATTGAATTAAATCAGAGTAATTCATGTAATGTAAACTGATATAATGAAACTAAATAAATTTAACCTCAACTGACTTATTTAGGTAACCCTTAAAGTAGGAAAAGTAGGAAACCATTAAAATAAATAACTTATATTTTAAATTTAAAATCAGAAAAATTCAATTTAAGAATATTATTAGCAGGATACATATTGTCAAGTTGGTGTCAGGTTGACCATATGTAGATTTGGTGAAGCAGTACCTACGGTTGCACGCAGGCACGCATACACACATGCATAAAGACCTATGTAGATATAAATGCATACTTGCGCACGCGTGAACATGCTTGATTATATATATACACCCAAAGACACAAATATACATCCAGAAACAAGTGTATTCTTATTATGACAAGAAGTCACGATTTTCTCCCCTCGTTCCACTTCCGGCGTCTAGCCAAGCTGCACTGGCAGCAGAAGGATGTCCTTTGGAGTGCAAGTCCCCCTAGAGACAGTTGTCAGTGCCAACGAGTTCATTCACGCGTGCACAGAGGTAGTCACGCACGCACGCAGGAGCAGCCTAGCTGCACGCGCCTGTTGACCTGTGTGAACCTCGCGTGTGCACGCGCCAGGACAGGGAGGACCAGCTGTAGAGACTAACACAGTAACGAGTATTATGAACTGGAACTCGAAGATCACATCAACTCCAGTGAAGAGTCAACATGGCGTTGTAATAACGGCTTTTTACAGCGGAAAAATATTAAAGTAATTAAGGTTTACAAGATAATCATTAATAAACACGTATTCCAAAGAGATTAGTTTTTTCATTTTTCACGCAAACTGCGCTTGTATTTTTTTTATTCATTAATTTTATTCATCGCTTGACTGTCAGCGAACTGATGGACCGGTCGTTGTGGAACAGGGGGAGGGGAGACAACTGCACCGATGCAATGGGTGGTAACTCTCCAACAGAGATTGTGTTGAGCGTTGGTAAACAACTCGTGCACGCATGGTGTAAACATCAGTACTTAATTTGAACTTGTTAAGAGGGTGCTGGGTCTACGATAGTCATTTAGGAAATTCCAGTTTTAGGATGGGGGTAAGGTGGACGAAAGAGAGGTAGGTCTGTACGACTGGGGTTTAGAAGGTAAACAGAACATCTTCGATGATGGACACGAACCGTTAATTTACTGATGATAAAGATTTCTTCATCCGTGGCTGCCGAAACGATTTGAGGGACACTTTATAAGTGTGATGCAAGGGCGTGGACGGGCACCGAAGCGTGTCCATGCTAACAGCGAGGTGCAATCAGACGAAAATGAATTCTCTTTCCACCCCACAGGAGATGCATTTAATAGCGCAAGGTAAGAATTTATATCGTCGGCTACTAAACATTAACTGCAGCATGGAACAGTCGTCAAAGACAGAGAGCATTTCACGCACAGTGATCCCACTCTACAACTCGCAAAAAGCTTGTTTTACATACCTGATACAGGTGTTTGTCATTCTGAAATAAGTCTTACACCTCGTGTAGTCTCCAATCAAACTAAGCCTTCTGATCTTGACTTGCAATGATGATGATGATGATGATGATGATGATGATGATGATGATGAGGAGGAGGAGGAGGAGAATGATGATGATGAGGAAAAGGAGGTGGAGGAGGAGGAGGCGGAGGAGGAAAATTTTTACTCAGAAATCGGCAGTCACAAAAATCTCGGTTCTGAAAGTGGTGAAAAAACATCATTGTTATTTAAAGCTCTACATGGGTGCGATTCTCCTCCGAAAGGACTGCACAGAGTTCAATGCAAAATACCACTTCCCAAATTTTAAGCGAATTATATATACTGCAGTCTTTTTACATTCTCGAAATAAAAATACATGTAACTCTGCAAACACACCCAAGTACAAAAGAGGGTACAAACCGTCAATCACAAACGATTACGGATAATGCTTAGTAATGCATCTCTCCCATTGGTTGTAGCCATGACGACTTAATTTAATAGAATTCCTGATTGACATGGTCTTTGACAGCTTTCAGTGCATGATGATATTTGTAAACATGCAATCCGAGAACTGAAAGTCGCCGGAAAAATGATCTTGTAATGTCAGACCTGTCATTTAAAACCCTCCTCTGGTAGGACTTTAATATGCGCAGATGGTTGTAATAGTGAGTTTATTTTTCTTTTTAAAGTGTAGACATTAACAATAATTTAACAATCGACTTCAGGGTAAAAAAATTGCACAGTGTCACAGCTGCTAAGTGGCTGATCCGAAACCTGGTCACGACAGCGGCCTGGTGTGGCAGTCGCCTCTCCTTACCGGGAAGATGTTTGAAGGGGTTGTGGAGACTGGGGGTAGTGGGGTGGGGAGGTCAGAATGCAGACGACAGGAAGACTGAGAGACAGGAACTAGTATCAGATTTCCCCAAGCTGACTGATTTATCATCTCGACAGAAAAACCAAAACTACTGAGACGCAGATTATTTGGTGTTTGTGACGAATTAACAGATGAGTTAACCAGGAACCCACTGACTGCATTTGTTGTCAGAGCACACAAATCCTGCAATAGGAAGGAGAGGGATATACCAGAGTCTACAAAAAAGATGATCTGCTTTACTGAAATATAGCCTAAAATGTCCTGTCACATCGCCAGACAGAGAAACAAAGTAGAAGCGGTCTCCAGCAGACATCAGTGGCCAGGAAAGGGAGACAAGCCACAGAGAGAGCGCTTAGCATGGATGCGGCCCCTGCAAACACCAGACACGGTGCCTGTACAAGTACCCACACCCGACACCAGAATACACATTGGTGTTAGACAGAGACACACTAGATGATCAGAACAAACTGATTTTAAAAATTTGATTTAGATAAGATTGAGAGAGAGAGAGGCAGAAATAAATTTTCTCTCAATCGTTCATCATGAATTTGATCACGTGTTTGTATACTTTGATTTACTTAATCATATACAGCGACGCGTGATGTGATTTAGAGGTCTAGAAGAGAGAAAGAGAGAGTGAGGCAAAACATTAACTTTTAATGTATTAGCTGCTACAAACTGATCAGCAAATGAATGAATTTGTGTGTGTGTTTGAGAGACGGAGGAAGATATTTCACATAAAGAAAAGGATGTGGTTGTATATATATATAGATAATTTTTGTTATAAATGTTTTTTATTGTATATAAAGCGGAAGACTAAATGTTGAATATCTCAATACCCGTGATATCTTGAAAGAACCTTATGATGCTGATGATTGATTTTGTAGGCAAAGGATGAATACAGAGGTGATACAAGTAAAAGATGAATAAAAAAGATTGACAACGTGCTGCCATTTTGAGCGTGAGGTTGTAATTAGAACTCGTAATGTTTTGCAAATCCTATTGCATGGCATGTGGCTAGTCATGGTCCGTTAGTTTGTAATGATTTGTATCTGTAGTTGAGTGGCTTCTGCTGTTGTAAGCTAGGATGCGAGTCTGCGCGTGTTTGCGGTGTGTGTCTGTGTGTACCTGTGTTGGCAAGTGTGACATTGATTAGAACTCACAAGCGAATCAATCTCGAGAAAGTCAGTGGTTAGGCACGTGGGATATACATGCGTGCGAAAGAGAGAGAGAGAGAGCTGCAAGTTCTAATGGTTTGTATCCATGTGTTTCATGTCATGAGTGTGTGTTTTCTATTGTATACTCTGAATATCAGTGCATATGCATTAAACTTCTTCATTTTAAAGAGCGATGCACGCTACTGCCGTAATGATTGATTTTATCCAAGGGCTCTTTACCTGCACAAGTGCTCTACTGCTAAGGGTCACTAAAGGGTCAAAAATCCACATTTGCAAAGAAAAAGGAAGTAGACTTCAAGCTTCAGTGGATTCGTTGTGATGTCATTTTTGCTTTCCACCAACCAGTAGCAGGTTTCCGCGTGCACCATGACAACAACATCACTGACCAGGTGTATAAGACCAATATTTGTTGTCGTCTGTGTGACCAGGACTTGTAAGAGAGCCCCTGCCAGGCGAGGACGACCCTTCATCAACATGTCTTCTCGCCATCAGGTGACGTCCTCGTCACGGTGTTTGGACGACATACGGGTAACTTCCGTTGTCCTGGTGTTATGTTGGATACTGTCTCTGTATCTCGGACACAATGATGCCCTCAGGACGGTCACTTTCCGCAAGCCACTCATCTGTCCCAGTCAAGGGCCTGTGGAGAACCAGACGACAGCTGTAGTGACCAGCAGAAGTAAGTTGGACTGTGTTGTCGCCTGCACGTCGTCGTCATTGTGTCAGTCCATCGTCTACGAGCCCAACAGCAAGACCTGTCACTTGTCTCAACTTGTGGTAGCTGATTCCTGTCCTGGAACAGAGGACTCCAAGAACAGGAAGATGTTTTTAGAAAAGGTAATCCACGACGGGCAATGAACGAATTATTTGTTGTTTATTTACAGAAAGTTTGTTATAAGAGGAATGCTTGAAAAAAGAAAAAAGAAAGAATAAAGGATCCGAAGCGCCATGAGCTGAAAGTTCTTATACCCATCTCATTTATTAAATTATCATCTAAAGCTTTCTGTTTGTGCAGCTTGCTCTTTGTGTGGGTGACTGTGTCGGTTTGTGCGGAATTCATCTGCCTAATACCTCATGTTTCAGACATCAGCATGCAGAAATGGAGGGATACTTCGCAACAACACATGTGACTGTGCTCCTGGTTATGTTGGACAAAATTGCGAGCTTGGACCTATGAGAGGTACACACATACTGCTAAAAGTCTGTTCGTCCTCTCTATCAAAACTTGATTGCTATACCTCCTTGCTTTCAAGCTCTTTTGTACACCTTTATCAGCTTAAACAAATACAGAACTCTACTGCTCGAAAAAAGAAATAAAAAACCATAGACATTGTGGCATTGTTCTGGTAGAAGAAACTAGTCTAGCCATCTTTTTCAAACACACACACAAACCAAGCATAAACCAGGGATCGTTTTACTCCTTTCCTTTGTTCTCTGGACTGCTGCCCGTTTGCGGTTGAATTTAGTTCAAGTTATCTGTATTCTAATTTCTTTGAAGGGACATTTCCTGCCTATTTTTTGAATTTTCTCATCATCATCGTGTATTGAATTTTAAAAATAATCATTTTCTGCTTTTTCTTCTGTGTATATATTTATTCTTCTACCTTGACTTTGCTGAGTTTCTGCAGTTTAAAAAAATTCACTAACAACTACATCAATAAGATCACGAACTGATTGTTTCCTGCTATTTATGACCATCCAGGACCAAAAACACTTTAATCTTACTGTAAGACAATTGAGTTGCTGATTTCAACATTATTTCAAATGAAATTGGAGATGAGATGAGAATGATCTTGTTTAATTAATGTCATTTGACACTCAGAGAAAGAGCTTGTTGTGTTTACTGTATTTTTTTTATTTAGACTGCACTGACTATGCAAAGATGGGACAACTCCTTCAGAATGACGTCAGAGTTGTGCGCCCACGGCCAGCGTGTTTTTCTCCGTGTTCTGCTTCACTTCAGGACTGATGACTACGATGGTCAGAGTCAACAACAAAGTCAACTTCACGAGACCTTGGCGAGATTATCGCGAAGGGTTTGGAAATGTGAGTGACACCCATTGGCTAGGACTTGAAAAGATGTACATCATGACGTCACAGGACCGCCGTTATCAGCTGCGCATTCAGGTGCTAAGTCGTCTCACTGTCTTGAACCGTTGGTTACCAACCTTAATTTTCCGTTTTTTATTGTTCTGTAACTTTTTTCTTTTCTTCAAAAATTCATAACGCCCAAATATTCCAAAAATAGACAAATATACATGAAAAATACACTTGACCGGACAACAATTAGAGTAAGTTTGGCAGAAACAATCATAGATATCCTTGACCATCAACAAAACACTTTAATGCACGGTTTGCAGACAATCACAGAAGCCGTTGTCCATGTTCTGGCTTGTTTAAAAAAAACCTGGCCTAGAGCCCTTCTGCCGTAATATCAAATATTTTCTTTTTTGCTAATAAGTAATTTTAAGGATTAAACAACAATAATTATAAACAAACAATTTTATTTTCAGGTTACTCTCAACAACGGCACTCAGCTGAACATCTTCTACAACAACTTCACGGTCAGTGACGAAGGTAACTTCTACCGCATTGGACTACACAAGCATGGAGAACACCATTGCACCCGTCGGCGACTGTCTGTCTGATCTACGCGGCGCCAACTTCAGCACTTACGACAGCGACAACGACGGCGACAGCAGCGTCAACTGCGCAAGTCGTCACAGCGGCGGCTGGTGGTTCCGTGGCAACACGTGCAGCACGTGCAACCCCACGGGTCAGCTGCTGCAGCCCGCCAACGGTATGAGGACGGGAGTGGACAGCGAGGTCTTCTGGATCAAAGACCTTGGAGATGTCGTGCCTTCTAGAATTCGATTTAGCCTGGCAAACATGTGATGTTGATGGCTCAGTCTTGTAGCCACCATCTTGAGTGTTTTTGTTTTGTTTGTTTTTGTTTTAAGTGTCAACTGTACATTGTACATACACAGAAAAGACCGTAGAGGAAGGCAATGAAAATGCATCTGTAGATGAAAAACGTTAATGTCAAAGTCTTTACTTTCAAACTCTTCGTGGGTTGAGAACTAAAGTCTGAAGGTAAGAAATCATTTTAAATGAGGAATTAATGTCAAAATTCTAAATACAATCCTATGAATGTTTAAGAAGCTGTACACTGGAAACTTTGTAGTATCCTCTCAACAATACATTCGCTACCCTACAACAGATAGTAGCACTGTTAGTACTGCGAAAATGCTGCAAAAAACATTATTTTACGAGCCTTCTGCATTCATGAATAATTTTTCCAACATAGGAAAATGGTAATCGACTGACCACAACACTTTCATCGCCGAATGCTACGCGTGCACTTTTTTTCGTCAAAGTATTGGTATGTGTTGAACTATAAGCCCATCATTTGTGTCTTATTTTATTAGTTTTCAACTATTTGCACCTACAATTTAGCAGCTGAAACGGAAATATAAAATACTAAAACAAATAAAGCTTTAGGAGAATGATGTGTGGAGGTAACTTGACCTTACATCATCGTCCTCTGCGTTCCTGGAATTAGCAGACAAAAATTGCATTTGAAAAACAGTGAAATATATATTAGTTTGGTTTGAATGTCAGATGTGTTTTTATTCAAGCACAGTTGTTGTGTATGTTAATTGCAATAAATAATTGAAACCATTGCAAACTGAAGCACAGCGCAGTAGACCAAATGGTCAAGACTTTGCCGATGCTGTGATAGAATAAACAGATGTTTTGTTGTCTGTAATAAATCATCCAGTTATTGACTCTTATAGTGCATGAAAGACATTTTACAGTTCTGGACTATTTTTTCACGTTTAAAAATCGTTTTCTTATTAATAAAATCTGTGATTATATACTTCACTGAAGTTTTGAAATACTCGTGTGATACAGTATGCTTGGTTCGTAACTTTGACTCCTGTGAGCTAATTTATTGTAATTGTATGTTGTACATTATGAGCGTCATTATTCCGGACTTCAGACATCATTTCATACGGGCAACCATGACAAGGAAGGAAAGAGAGGGGAAAGAGAGAAAAGTTTTTATCAAAGAAATACTTGTTGGCAGCCAATTAGCAAAGAGACATTCGAAGCTCAAACACGTTGATGAACATCAGGACTTGATCATACGTGAACAGTGATTGAACACCACCGTCACATCTGTTTCCATGTCAGTTGCTGATTTAATCAAGTGAAGCTAGACTCCAATGAATTAGTAGATGAAACACTGGCTATAAAATCGTAGAAGAACTGCAAGTTCAAAGGCAAAACAAACAACAGTAAAGAATATTTTTCTGTACTGTCGTATAAAAGCATATTGTAGAGCACATTACACAGTGATATAGTTTGGGAAAACAAGAAAGGCTGTTAACATTGAAATACCATCTAACCAAGTATAACATCTCGCAGTAGCTGTCTAAAGTAAAGCACCCAGCAGCCGGTGAGTCTCTTGTCTGAAGTCTGCTTATTGAGATGTCTGGTTTCTCAAAGAACATTTCAAAAGAAAATATCGAAGAAAAACCGAGATCCTTCTTTTTTCTCTACCTTGCTACACTACACATGAGGTGAGCTTATTCCTCTCTACAGGTCTTACAAAAACAAAAGAAAAAAGAAACACAGAAGTTACAAACACAACCTGACACAAAAATATTAAATGCTGAAAAATAATAGTTTAAAATAAAATATTTTAGTTCTCTCTGAGAAGTCAAGATACAAGGAGAGACGGAGAAAATGTCGACCTGAGAATATACAATAGTCTACTAACGGAGTGAGTGACTGGCTGACTTGCTCCGTCCATCGAATGATCGATCCATCGACTCATTCATTTATTTTTGTTAACCTCACAGTCAAATTTTAAGAGCTACTTGACGCAATTTCACATTTTAAAATGAATTATTGGAGAGAAAGGGTAGAAGACAGAAGAAAAAAATGTCTTTTTCTCTCAAGGAAAAATAGGCAAAATAAAGAACAGAATAGAAGGATAAGCACCAACTTATAATAAGAACTCAAGCTGCTTATTTAGTCACAAAAATCTGCATGCCTAAAGTATTTGTGTTTGTTGATAAGGTTTGGTACACATCATTAGTAATATCAGTGTGTATGTGTCCTTTTCTCTCTCTCTCTCTCTTTGTGTGCTCGTGTGTGTGCGCGCGTGCGAGTGCATTTTTTGTGAATGTGTGAAAAGTTAAATGTGTTAAAAAATGCCTCAAATTATTTTATACAGAGAACAAAGTAAGAGAGAGAGGGGGGGGCGGAAGAGAAACAAGTATATTATTTATCTAAAAGCCTGAAAGAATTCCTTAACGAACAAGTTTAAGTCCAGTACAAAGTTATTTGCTCTCTAACATTAATTACCAAAGACTTTTTATAAAAAGAGACTAAGAGGGAGAGAGCGAAAGAACCTTAGCATTTATTCCAATATTTCGAATGTTGTTTTTTTTTAACCAATAAATGAAGTACATTTAAAATTATTTGCTTACTGCCAATCACGAAAGATTGCACAAGCTCTTGAACTGCCAGCACCCTCGTGGGGGAGACCTTCTTGTCATAAAGTCAAACATGTGCCGGGTGTTTAGCAAACTTGTACACGAGGGTCATCTCAAACATTTCACAGACAGAGTGACAATAAAGCAAAATGTGTCCAAAGAAGACAGCCCTGAATACTTTATTGCCGACAATGTTTTCAGCAGAGAAAGCAAACAAATGTGAGTTTACACTCGTTACCTCAACTGGATATAAGCGAGACGCTGGAGAAGCCATTCGCTCTGTTTTCATGAACATCAGAACCACCGACCGACCATCTTTGGCTTTTCTTCTTCTAGGTTCTCTCATTGAGGACAGCTTTGGCTTCTGTCTGTCCAAGTCCTATCTTTAGATTCTTCTTTTCTCTCTCCGTTTCTGCGCACAAAGTCGTTACATCTTCGGATTTTGTCTTGACCTTTTCTGGGATCACAGTTCAAAATGTCCGCCTGCTGCGCGGCCATTTTAACATTCGTTGTTGTCTCCTGGCTCCTGTCTTCATGTCTGTGTGAGAAAGGCATCGTAGTTTCCTTCATTTTCCAGTCTCCTGCAGGTTGTCCAGGTGAGCTGGCCAGAGAATCGCCGGTGTCAGAAGTCGTGACCAGTCCTAGTGTCATCAGCTGTTCTGCTCTTTGTGCATCCTCTCCTGACTGTCAAGCCATAACCTTTGACCCTGACAGTAGGACTTGCCAACTGTTTCCACAATCGGAAAACTGCACCGGTGTGAAGAAAGCTGAGGAGATGATGAATTATTTTGTGAAGGTAGGGTGATTAAGCTAACTGAAACACTTAGTTCAATGTAGATGTGAGCAAATAATAAACAAATTATTTAATGGAATGAAATCAATCTTCTAGAATGACATTTTGAAAACACACTGAGCTTAGTGTATATTTTTGACGAAATTTATGAGATGAACATTTGATTTGTTTAAAAATAAAAAATGAACTTTGCATCACACATTTGAGAAGGTGAGATCTCCATGCTTTAGGAACCTCAGTGTCAGAACGGAGGGACCCTGCAGGGTAGGAGGTGCGAGTGTCCGCCTGGTTACATTGGACAGACCTGCGAACTGGGACCCATGAGAGGTCAGAGCTCGGAACTTTGTCCCGCCTGTTCCTCTTTCTGACTGACTTGAGTATGGTTGAGTGATTGTGTCTGTGACTTTGGTTGGCTGGATGTTGTGATTGACTCTGATTAGTTATGTGTTGTGGTTAATTCTCATTGGCCAGAAACTGGGGTTGACTGACTTTCTCTGACTGACCAGTGGTATCTGATGGACTCTGGTTGACTAGGTCGGTTAAAATAATAATTGTTTGGATCAACGAGAAGTGCTGTGATCACGTGTCCTGACTTCAGCCTTTCATTGCAGACTGCTTTGACTACAAAATGAACGGATGGCTGCAAAGCAGTGGTGTGCACGTGATTCGCCCCACAGACTCCGTGTCCTTCCCAGTTTTCTGCATCGCTGAGGGCCACGTGGTCTTCCTGCGCCGTCTCAACAATCGCGTCAACTTCACGAGACCTTGGCGAGATTATCGCGACGGCTTTGGTGACATCAGTGGCAGCCACTGGCTGGGGCTGGAAAAGATGCACATCCTGACTTCCCAGGACCGGGTATACCAGCTGCGCGTGCAGGTCAGTCTTCACCTCGATAGTTGAAAACAGGGAGCTGCGTTCTTGGCTACGCACTTACAAACCCTTCAACTTGTACTTGACCAGCAAGGAACACAAGCAAACGGAGTGTGATTTATTTAAGAGTTTTTAACTGGCTACTAGAGAGGGATTTTTTTAAACAGTAAAATGGTTTGTTGAATCAGATGTTAAACATCACAATCTGCCTTTAGAAAGTAGTTAAGACCTAAAGTTCCATCATGCTACAAAGTAGATTAATCTTCATGGCAGACACTCTGGTTAGCCTTTCAAATCGTTTCGTGATCTCTTAAAAATGACATTTTTCTTCAGATCGCCTTAACCAATGGGACTAACATATACACCTTCTACAACAACTTCACCGTCAGGGATGGAAGTCAGTTTTACCAGTTCGACTTCACGGTAAATGCCATGGCCAACGACTGTCTGTCTGATCTCCGTCGAATCAGCTTCAGCACTTACGACAGCGACAACGACGGCGACAGCAGCGTCAACTGCGCAAGTCGTCACAGCGGCGGCTGGTGGTTCCGTGGCAACACGTGCAGCACGTGCAACCCCACGGGTCAGCTGCTGCAGCCCGCCAACGGCCTGAGGACGGGAGTGGACAGCGAGGTCTTCTGGATCAAAGACCTTGGAGATGTCGTGCCTTTCAGAATTCGGTTTAGCCTGGCAAACATGTGATGTTGATGGCTCAGCTTATCTTCTAGCCGTTGTTTGAAGACCAAATCAACTAAACTAGAGAAGCAGATTATTTAAATCGATCTTTCGTATGTTTTAAATATTCTGTACATTGCATTCATGCAAAAAGATTACGAAGAAATGGAGTATAGATTATTGTTAAAGTCTCTGTTTTCAAGCTTCTTCTGTGTAGTGAATGATTAAAATCACAAAAAGGGTTTTAATGTTTAAATAATACGAAAAGTATGGAGAAAATGCTATTATAACCATTTGCCCGTCAGACGCTACTGCGACACAATCTTTCGTCAAAATATTGTTGTATACCTTGTATACGCTATGTAGATGTGTACTATTTCAATTATTATTTTGTTATTTCAACGTTTTCAGCTTCTGAACAGAAATTTAGTAATTCCCATGCTGTTTTAGGGTTTATGAACTGAAAGTGGTATAGAAAATGACTTTCTTGCACTCCTTAAATGAGCAGATTATTAGGCGAGAGAAAACAAAGTAATGCATATCATTTTAGAGTAGAAACAAATGGTTCACACCTGTATTATCCTCTTTGGTACAAATTAATAAGATGAAACCGTCACCCACACTGTGGTAATATAACCATGTATGGATGTTTATCAATAATATACCATCCAGTCAAGGATTATAGAGTGTAGACACGACATACTTTGTAATTTATAATTTTCTGCACATTAAACTACATTTTCCCCTTTTTTAAAAGTGTTGATGTAGTTGTGTTCAGTTTGTGGCTGTACACTTCCCCTGATAACTGAACATGTCCATAAATTTACATTTTGGAATTCATCAGTGGCTGTGTGTGTGTTTCTATCCTAATCCAAGCCGTTTGTTCGGTCACACATTTCTGCAGAACTCATTTTGTCTGGGTATATTTAAAAAAATTGATGATGCCACACACACACACACACAGTTCAAAAACTACTTTTGGATTTTGAAAAACCCTGCGTTTTGTTTCTTGTGGCGAGTGAAACATTTGCTTTAAGACTTTTACTTTGTAGCTGTGGTCACTCGACAGTGCACACAGTGCACACAGACTCTTTTCCCTCAGAACCACATGACAATCCCATCATGCCTTTTGTGAACAAGACAAGTACGTTCTGAAATCCTTTGAGAAAACTATAGCTACTCTTCGATGTGACGTGTGAATGTCCCTGAATCAAGTGAAAAAGGGGCTTTAGTCACAAAGCAGCGGTAACTTACTGCTCCAGTACAACAAGGGAAATCAAGTGCAAGAGGTCTGTCGCCATAGTTTTTAAAACGGAATCCAGATTCGCCCCATGGACAATAGAGATCGAGATGCTCTGGACAAAAGAGATTTGAGTTGTCGATGTCTGGATGAACCTTGTAGCAGTCTCTTCGCCACGCATGGCGCTCTCTTCTGTCTGTATAGGCGCTGAGGCAACCGGGGGTCAATAGAAGCTGGTGGTCGAGAACGAATAGTTCAGTTTTTTTTTTATGCGAAAGTACAACACGTCCACAAACGACAGGCTGACGTCACGGACATCTTGGTAGAGAAGTTGGAGGGACACGTGGCGACGAGTAGAAAGACTTTTTTTCAATAAGACGAGAGTGTTTGATCGACAGTTGTCTTGTGGGTTGAAGGGGTCTGTTCTTAGACAAAGTTTATTGTTTGTCTGTTTAGCTCCCGTCCCCCACTCCATCCTGCCCACTTGGTTTAGCGACTAAGACATTCCAGCCCCACATTGTCTGGCCAATGAGCTTTCTAGCCTCCCTTGCTTGGAATACTCTCCCTTTGCTGTCCACCAGGCCGCCATTTACATCCGTTTTAATCAGTCAACATCACTGCAACATTTTTTTCTTTATGATCGGCATTCTCACCTGCTGCGTGGAAAGTTGGAAAAAAACCTACTCTCTACAACAGGAGAGCTGTTACATGATTGGGCTATTTATAGCAGCGAATATGGTGAGTGAACCGAGTTTTGGTTGAGAAACATTTCACTCTTCTAACTATTAGAAGGTGAATGGGGTTAAGAAGACTGTATATAAAGTGAGAGAGAAAGAGGAAAAGAAATTGCTGGATGCATTATATAGAGAAAGTAGGAAACTGCTGCACAAAACACACAAGAATATCTGCACATCCCACTGTGACGAGGACACAAATCAATGCCTGCAAACAGGAAACTCTTCAAACTTGCCGATGACAATGACGAGGGAGGCACTAAACAGGTCTCTTCGTCTTACTGAAAGTACAAAACTTGCTTGCACTGTATTAGCCACTGGATAGCAAATGATTTTGTAATGCACAGTGAATTCTGAAGTACGGTGGGGATGACGACGACGACGATGACGATGATGATAGTGATTATGAGTATTATTGTTACAATGATAATTTCTTATAGTTGTGTATAACTGAGTTCATGTTTGTGAATCTTAATGCGCGTGCCATTGCTTGTGTGTGCACGCGCATGCACATGAGAGATCTGAAGAGACCAAAATTGAAAAAAAAAAAATTTATATACATTACGCCGTAGTGACAGAAGTTCAAGAGGTGATCAGGTCTTTAGAAATATAACAGAACCCTGAAGAAATTGTCGCTAAAAGGTAATGCAGATGTCAAAGGTCATGAAGCGGTCAAAGATCATACGTGTCATCTTCAAATAGATCGTTTGGCCCGCTCCATGTGTCTTTTATCGTAATCTTTTTTGTGAAGCTCCTTTTCATCTTAAATGGAAAGGCAACTGAACTAGCGAGTCCAGTTTAAAGGTTAAGACGAGCGCTCAGCGAAAATCGCTGGAATAAAGCATAAAGTATCACAAAATATTTCGGCGACTTCGGAGATATTTTATGGAGAAGAAGCAGGACGATAAATATTATAGAAATGTTTTTCTCTTAATGACACCTGGGTTTGTCAAAAAAAAAAAAAGAAAAAAAAAGAAAAAAAAAAAAGAAAAAGAAAAATGAAGTGACGAAAGGGAAGCATTTTCAAAAGTAGCATCGTCTGCATGCGCTGAATTCGAAGATAAAGAATGAAGTCCTAGGGAAAAGAAAACAGTCAGATGGAGTTGGTTTGTGCTTATTGTCATCTCCATAAGACAAAAGTTTTCTGTTTCATCCATCAATATAGTATTTCTAGAGCATTTGTCACTGTAGACTAACACTGCTGACAGTGTACACTAACATCTCTGATAATGTACACTAACATCTCTGATAATGTACACTTACATCTCACCGTGTACATCAATTGTATCTACACCGCTGTCGCTGTATCTAAAGGAGGACAAAAGAAAAAAAAACTAACTGCACCAACCTCTCAGCTTTACGATTCTAAAAGCTTTCTGAACTCTGGTCTTGGGACATCAGAAGTGATTTCTCTTCATTTGAGCGCGTGACGTCCGTTACTGTTGTTTCACACTCTTTCATCGTTCGATCAGCGCCTACGAGCTTTTTTGAGTACCTGTGGGTACCTGCTTGAAAATCATGTGTGCCAAGTACTTGGCCATTGCTGACACGGCAGATTTTTGTTTTTAGTTACAACTGTTTGGCTGTTTGGTACTGAACTACTTGACCGTTGCCATAGTAGCGTCAACCCCGACATTTATTAACTGCCGCTGACTATATAAGAACATTGTCCCGGACACATGTCCAAACAGGAGTAGGTGGGAATTCTTGTAAAGCATGCTACCCGACACTGTATGTACAGGTGTGTTTGTCACTATGCGGTACTGCGAAGTTTTTGTTGTCATCTTCATCGTGTCCTTATGGCTGCTACCTTCGTGTCTCTGTCAAACAAATGCTGTTGGCTCAGTTTACTTCCACAAACTGTCTACCTGTCCCAGACAGATGCCTAGGGACTACCAGGTGTCACAAGTGGTGGCCAGCACCAGTACCGGTGCGTTAAGCTGCACTGTTACCTGCGCTTCGTCTCCTGTCTGCAACTCCATAGTCTTTGATCCTGCCGCCAAGACTTGTCACCTGTCCCAACAGGTAGCGGCGCCTGACTGCCTGAACATGGAGGACATTAAAGACTCCAGGATATATTTAGAAAAGGTAATGAGCTCATTGCAAATTCTTGTAAGAAGTCACATGAAATACCCGATGAAGATGACAGTAGTCTTAAAGTACACACCTTTCCACAATGGCGATGTCAACATTCACAGGTAGTGCGCTTTGATTACGATCAATCTTAAAGCTGAACTTTTTGCATAAAAGTTTTAATTTTATTTTAAACCTTTAAAATTCTTATTAAAACTGCAAACAAGTTTACCTTTCATTAAAACTTTTATTGATAGCTGGCAACCTTTTGTGCATTGGAGATGTGTGTCTGACATGTACTGCTGTTTGTAGGTGTCGACTCATGTTAAGCAACTACTTTGTAATTTAACCACTTCTCCGCCCTATTGCAAGGGTTATTATGTGACATGACAAAAGATCACAAAGTCAATTTAGTGGAGATAATTTATTCTAACAAAATCTTGATACAAACACTGTCGCTTTAAATGAAATATTCCCTACGTTGAAGTTTTAGATAAAATTAAATAAACATCTCAAAAGTACTGCTGGTCTGGAAAAAGGCCCTGTTGTCATAAACTAGATTCTTTTAGGTTTCGGCAATAAGCATCAGTAAGAAAACTGTATTGTGTGTTACAGAGACATTCTTGCAAAAACGGAGCGACACCTCGTGGTGACAAGTGTGACTGTGTGCCTGGCTACATGGGAGACAACTGCGAGCTAGGACCCATGAGAGGTAAAATTTTACTTGTTGTTTAATTATCTCTGTCTTTACGGACGCCTCAAATCCATCCTGCTCCTTATAATTCTGTGTGTACTTATTATAGGCTACTTTTCATGTTTCCCACTCTCACATCACTTACAAGTGCACAGGATGCTTAGTTACTAACCTGTTCCTTAGTCTATTCCTAACATCTAACGATGCACGTGCTACAAACATTAAATGCAAAGCAATAAACAGTTATACTAGAAACAGAAAAAAAGAAGAAAACTGAACAAAACGAAATGAAACTGACTTCAATCTGAGTTTTTAACTTACCAATCATCCGACCAACAATCGAAGAACGTCCAGTGGTGTGACGAAGAACTGCTGGGTCAGAGGTTAACGAACCTTCCAATCATGATTACATTCAGGCCCTTGTTTGTCTTTAGAAAATTGTTTCTTGGACCATTCATTTATTAAAAGAACAAATTGTTTAATTTATTATATTTAAACATCAATGCTTCTTGTTTTCTATGCTGCCGCTACTGCTAAACCATTTGAACCACTCTTTTGTTATTTTTGCTTGAAATGGTTTAAGCATCCTTAATGATCTGCAGACCTCTTTCTTGCTTTTTTATGTTAAATTGTATTTTCAGTCAAAAGCTATACAAAGATTAACACCAGAATGAGGTAATTACAACCAGGTTTTAAACAGCTTGTCATTTATTTTTTCATTTTCTCCAGATTGTTATGATTACATGACGATTGGAAAAGCTCAGGGAACCATGGTTCGGATGATTCGCCCGACAGACAACATGACCTTTCCTGTGAACTGTCTTGATGCCTTGTCGACGGTGATGATCAGAAGGAACAATAAGATCAACTTTACGAGGTCTTGGCGAGAGTACCGTGATGGGTTCGGCAACATCAGCGACACCCACTGGCTGGGACTTGAAAAAATTCGCATTCTAACGACACAAAATCGCAGCTACAACTTATTGGTGCAGGTACGCATCAGTCTTTTTTTTATAATTAGTAGAAATGTTTTTTTCTGGTAAAAAGCCAGAGAAATTCTTACTTGCAGCAAGCTGTCTTTAAAGATAGAGATAAACATAAAGATAAAAAAAAGCAAAAATATGTTTCACATCAGTAATCACTAAAAAGATGAATAAAAATTATACTCAATAATAACTACATCTCAAAGCAAAAATTTGAATATATGGAATACCAATGAACTGATTAAAAATGTGAGTAGGTACACTATGGTCTGAGTGTATACGTCTGGTTGTAGTCTTGATCAGTGTGACGGTGTGATGTTCACTTTCTACTACAGGTGCAGCTGAACAATACTGCATCCCTGTATGTCCTCTACAACAACTTTACTGTCAGCGACGAGAAATCCTTCTACCAGCTTCACTTTGAAAGTGTCACACTCAATTCAAACCATCCCGGCGACTGTCTGTCTGATCTGCGCGGCGCCAACTTCAGCACTTACGACAGCGACAACGACGGCGACAGCAGCGTCAACTGCGCAAGTCGTCACAGCGGCGGCTGGTGGTTCCGTGGCAACGCGTGCAGCACGTGCAACCCCACGGGTCAGCTGCTGCAGCCCGCCAACGGCCTGAGGACGGGAGTGGACAGCGAGGTCTTCTGGATCAAAGACCTTGGAAACATCGCCCCCTACAGGATTTCGATTAGGCTCCAAAATCCTTAAAAACAATAAAACATCCCTTCTGTTGTAATCGAAATGTTAACGCCTAGAATTAAGTCTGGAATATTCTCTCTATCATCAATTTCTACTATTTTTTGTTTTGCTTTGTATTTATTTTCCCAATAGAATAGAATACAGTTCAGAACAGAAGGACAAGAGAACTCATGCAATAAACTACTATACAATGAATCCAATTTTATTGATCATGGGAGAAATTAATATACGTATTTCAATACCAAGTTTTTACAACTGAAAATTAATTTCTTTATAATTATTATATTTAATTATTTATTTATTTTTAAGCTGCTTTATTCTTCTACCAACGTTGAGCTTATATATAATATATACACACACCATGATGACAGGTATTGTGGTTAGAAAAGTAGATTTTCATATCTACTGTTACTATAAAGGAAGTTTTCATTCCGTAAACTACTAGTAGTAGAGCTTGTAGAGAGTATTTTCTGCTAATAAAAGTGATTTCTTCTCTCATATGCATCATTTCCAAGTCATGTAATACCAAGGTTATCCCGGTATTTAATTCTGCATACATGTGTACAGGTACTTACACAGTCCCACCATACATAAAGTGCTTGAGTGTTTAAGACATAACCAAAGCGTTTATAGATATTTGATGTCACGTGTTAAAACTTTTTGCTTCCCTTTTATTTCTTGAGCTTCACACGAGTAGCTACAATGTTGCATAACATTGCATACCGAGTCCTTCTAACCTGTGTCTACCTGCTTACTGTTTTCTTAACAACTTTATTTGTTGATGGGCTGACATCATTAGAGTCCTGAAGTCTAACAAAGCTTCTTTCATTTGTGTTCTGCTGGGGTTTTATTAAAAGTAGATATTCTTATTTCTTTGTCATTACATTATCAGATATTGAGATTACTCCCACCTCTGTATCACACACACACACACAGCGGCATGTTTGTCTTCCACAATGATTCCACAATGTCACACTCTAACCACTTGTGAAGCACATCATAAGGATCTGTAAAATTTTATTAAAACCATTTTATTAACATTAAATGAGACGTTTAACACGGTAGACCCTCAACATTTTATGTGTATACACAATGTTATCAGCAAAAGTTAACTTACTGTCACTAACAGTTCCAAGGTTCCAAAGTTTCATTCTGAGGCTCTTTTAACTTTGATACCATCAGTCCCGAGGCCAAAGATTGGTCGTTTCTTTAAAAAAAACCATTTTTTTCCTGTAGTTTATTTGAATATTGATGTCTAAGTACTTGTGCACCAGTTGCAACCCTTCAGAGCCTAGTAAAAAGAAAATAGAAGAATATCAATTTAAATTAAGTTGATTATTTATATCAAAGCAGCACCACAGCCAAAACTCGTTGCGCTCTGTGTTGCCCAACAAATAGAAAAAATGAAATATAAAATAATGAAAAATAGGAAAAGAACTCACATAAATGCCACACTATGCTGCACAAAAAAAATCATTCATTGCACACTAAAACATGTTATCAACAAGCTTAACAGAAAGTCACAGCAAATAAAAGAGTAAGAAAATGAAGTATAGAAATATAGTTGACTAATTAAAATTCTTGAAAGCTCCTGTAGGGATTTATCGTTGGAATATTTCATGAAAGAGATGTCATGTGACCTAGTGTGGTCTTTTGTTTAATAAGTGAACATAGGAGAATAATACATACACCACAGAGGCAAAGCTAGGAGGAGGTTGACTTAGTAGGACACAAACTGTCTGTCACTAGTAATATTGCTGACATGACACTACTAACACTACTATGACCGTCACTAGTAATATTGCTGACATGTCACTACTAACATGTCACTAGTACTATCACTATCACCAATAACACGACCACAACAGTCCTAGTCACCCTGCCATGAGTACTTTTTATTACTGTAATTATTATTCGTGTGCTTGCATATGTGTATGCGTTCGCGTGCGTGTATATGAAAAGGGGAATCGAAACAGGGATGCTATCGGTAGAGATAATTGTACATTAAACAAAAAAGCTTTCTTTTCTAACAGTTACTTTTTCCTGACAAACAGATTTTTGATTTTTTTTTTGGTTCCTGCCAGTCTTACACAACTGATTGCACATGGAGAACAATGCCCCGCGACTCTAGAAACTTCTTTATGCTCCATGTTCCTCCACCAAGCCAGACACTCAGCCTGTTGAATGAAGTTGAAAGCTTGTGACATCAATAAGCTTCTTCATGAAGGAGTTGGCAGCAGCTACTCTCTTCTCTCGGCGATGAAATGTTTTCAAGTGAATGTCTTGACTGTGGCATCTGAACAAGCTGGCTGGTCGGGAAATAAAAGTACACAGTCGATAAAGCTGCACTCGTCCAGTTAGCTTCCATTCTTCTTTCTCTTAGCAGAATCCTTTTACATGCTTGAATGTGTTCTAAAGTATTGAAATATGTTCTGACATATCATAGTATATATATATATAGCAGCTGTTTGGAAAAATACAGAATTAAAAAAAAAACTATATAGAAAGCAAACAGCCTCTCAGATTTTCAGGACCATGTTCGACCCTGCATGGCAATCATTCGATCATCTTCTGTTTCTATAAAAGCATCATGTAGGATTCAGTTGTGATGTGGAGGTGTCAGCAGTCAGAAGATGAGCTCAAGCTGTGCAAAGTCCCTCCCTCCTCACCTCCACCAACCAAAGTTCCCAACTCCGACTGAGTCTTTTGTTCCACTGTTTTTCAAGAATACCTGAAACATGTATTGCAGTCTTCTTATTTTTATTTACTGCTTTGTATACTGAATCTTGAAAAGGTGTATTTGTTTGTAATTTTTGTTCCTCCCAGTCTCCCACAATGCATTGCACTATAAACACAATACCCTGGCAACTCTTGAAACTTTGTGCCTACACAAGTCAGACACTCAGTCTATTGAAATTAGTTCAAAGCTTTCGACATCGACAAAGCTATTTCAAGAAACAATTTTAGAAACTTTCTGTTTCTTTCGGCAAAGAAATCTTTAAAGACGATGTCTTGACCAAGACTTCTGAAAAAGTGACTCGTCGGCATAAACAAGTTTACATTCAATAAAAACACTTTCTTTAATGGACAGTTTTCTGTTATATCCTATTTGACTAATAATTCCTTTTTAATATTAAATTGGTTTATTCTCCCAGCTGCACTATTTCCCATTTCATTTTCTGCTTCGATATCTGTCAACCAGTGGATACACTAAAAATTCTGGTAATGAGTGAACCGTCTTTCTTGTCGTCTAGTAATTGCATTTTTTTCTGAACAGTTTTAATAGTGCTCTAGAACAATTTCTGGTCAGAAACAGTTTTAAAGGTAATTAGCATGGGTTTTAATTGCTGGATTGGTTGTATGACATTTTTTTTATTCGCTCTGTGGATATTTGAAATAGAGCAATGTACAGAATAGTAAAAAAAGAAAAAGAGAGTCAAGGTTTCAGATGCCAACTAAGACTAAACAATTGGGTTCTACTGTCATCGCTTGAAAAATCACTACAGTTCCTGTTTTTCTTTCTTTCTTTCTTTCTTTCTTTCTTTCTTTCTTTCTTTCTTTCTTTCTTTCTTTCTTCCTTCCTGAGACAAGAGTTTATTTGTTTGACATTGCACGAGAAACGTTTCTTAACTATGGGTTACAACTTTAAATAAAGTTCAGTTTGTTTATTCCTTTCAGGCAAATGAACTAATAATAATGGTAAAGGAAGTGGTGAGGAATCCTCCTACCATCACCTCAACATGGTACCACGTGCTTTGATGTTAAAACAAATGATTTGATTGTTCCAAACCTCAAAATGACCGCCACGCTACCTAATCACACTCACTCGCTCATGTGTCATGAAAACATCGTGAAAACATCAGAAAGTAGTTTATTTGCTAAATAATTCCACTTACAGTGTAAGACAAAAAGTAGCATTGGAGCAGCATTTAATTCCCTTCGTTAAATATTTTTGACAAACAAATGTGCAAATAAACATTTACATGTTACATTAGTAGATAAGCCCACCTGGCGACAAAAGCGCTGGAAAAGCCTAACACAGACGATAATTTTCTAAAAGTTCCGAAAATAATTGAGACATATCATATTGTTTGAGATATATGAAATACGCAAATGCAATAATGAAAGTGAATTGGAAAAAAGCAATACCTCCCCCAGCAATTAAACTGTTGAATGATTTAACTAGGGACAAAACCGCATAAGTTTTAGTTTATTCCTTTGCTCCTTTGAGGAGCATAGGGTCGCAACAAAAACTCCAAAGTAGTGTAGGACTCCAAAACGGACACCGGCTCCAAAAGGCGGAAAGTTCACGTGGTGTAGGGATGTCTAATACTAAGACAGCAAAAAGTGAACTCTTATTACCAAAAGATATTTAACAATTTGAAAAAGAAAGCATGACTGCTTTGCACAGTCTTCAGAAGTTAGAAAATCAGTTCATCTTGGTACTGTCGACTGATAAAGAGAATGGTCTCTAAGTGACTCGCACTAGAGTCACTTCAACTGACCTGTACAGGTACCAAACTACCTCAAGGTGTATTTAAAAAAAGCCGCGATAATGACAATGACATACAGAGTTTCGCAATAGAAAACATCAAGTAAGAAAACGTTGATTACTAATGCGAGAAAATATTCTAATAGAATGAAAGTGGTGTCCTTCGATTGCCGGCTTGAGTGGACTACTTCTCCATCTTTCTTTTTCCATACCAGTGCCGCAGTGCAAGAAAATACTTGTGGAGTAAAGTAACACTAAGGTAAATAAATAGATGCTTCATTCCCTGTTACAGGCGCTGCAGCCTTATCGTGATCATGACAGGCACGACATCTCCAAGGTCTTTGATCCAGAAGACCTCGCTGTCCACTCCCGTCCTCAGGCCGTTGGCGGGCTGCAGCAGCTGACCCGTGGGGTTGCACGTGCTGCACGTGTTGCCACGGAACCACCAGCCGCCGCTGTGACGACTTGCGCAGTTGACGCTTCCGTCGCCGTCGTTGTCGCTGTCGTAAGTGCTGAAGTTGGCGCCTCTCAAATCGGATAGACAGTCGCCTGACGAGTTTGATATGATTTTGAGCTTGTCGAAGTCGAACTGGTACAGAGAGTTCTCGTCCTTGACATGAAGTTGTCGTACATGGCGTACCGGGATGTGTTGTTTTTCAACTGTATCTATGTTAAGGAAATTGGTCATAAGATGGTTAGAAGAAGTATAAACAGATTTCAAAAAGTCCATCTTGGAACAGTTGGCTACACCACGGAACAATTGATTTGTTGAGTTTTATAAGTCCTCAGGAGATTTTTTTGTGGGGGAGGGAGGGTAAATAGTGAAAATCTTTTATGTTCTGGACAGCAAACATACTTTAATAGACCACATAGCAATGTATGTAAACTGAGAAAAATCGAGCCCTCTGACATGATCGCATCGGTCTCCAGAACACGAGAACCTGTGTGGTCTCTTCATAAATTTCCTATTAAACACGTTCATGACTTTTGAAAAAAGGGAAACAATTGGTCATTTGTTGTCTCTCATCGTCCGTCATAATGGCTCTGACAAAAACTTACTTTTATTAGGGCAAGACGTACTCACGTGGACTACGAGTCGGTATTTCCGATTCTGTGACGTCAGAATGTGCATGTTTTCAAGTCCCAGCCAATGGGTGTCACTGATGTTGCCGAACCCATCACGGTACTCTCGCCAAGATCTCGTAAAGTTGACTTTGTTGTTCCGTCTGATCATTAAGGTCGACAGATCATTGAAGCAGTTCACTGGAAAGGTCAAATTGTCTGTAGGGCGAATCATCCGAACGACTCCACTGACTTGTCCAGTAATTTTGTAATCAAAACAATCTGAAATGATGAAACAGAGAACGCATTGTTTTACAAATTGTTTTATTTATTTAAAGGACACAAAACAAAGAAAACTACAATAATAGAGTCGAAAGCAGACAACTGTCACCTCTCATGGGTCCCAGCTCGCAGTTGTCCCCCATAAAGCCTGGTAGACAGTCACATGTACCAGTGCTAGGTGTTCCCCCGTTTTCGCAATTTTTTTCCTGAAACAATTAGTCTTTAACTTATGATAATTTTTGTTTATATTCTATTATAAAATATATATTAAATCAGTATGTGGAAATAGTATGGCGATTCTGAAAGATAATGAAAGAAAAAACTAATTTCGTCGAACGCCCATTTCAAAATATATTGTATATATATATATTTCCAAATGACAAAGCGTTCTTCGTGAAAAGGACCTGTTGTTGTCATCTTTTCTTTTAACTAGCGATCCGTTTTCACAACACAAACACAAGAGTGTGTTGATTTGATTCTTACTAAGTGATCTACACTTGTAATGTTCAATAAATTTCCAGGAAAATTGTGAACTTTTCCTTTTTTGTTCGTAAAGCCCCTTGTACTAGCTTATGAATAAACATCTTGCAAAGATTAGTATAAAAGAAATTATAAATAATCAAAGCCGACACCGAGTAACTACTATCCCAACGATGAATAACTGCTTTTCACTGTGTATTCCAAATGTCTGAAATTCTTGTAAAGCAAAGTGGGTAATGAAAGTATGCCAGCTTGCACTAAAGAAGCTAAGACCCCTTCTTACCTTCTGTAAATATATCCTTCCGTCCTGGATGTCCTCCATGTTGAGACAATCTGCCGCCGCTACCTGTGGAGACAGGTGACAAGTCTTGGCGGCACGATCAAAGACCACGGAGTTGCAGGTGGGAGACGAGGCGCAGGCGACGGTGCAGCTCAAGGTGCTGGTGCTGGTCACTGCTTGCACCACCTGGTAATCTCGGGGCACGTGACGTGGACAGGCGGAGGCTTGTGGAACTTGACTGACCTGATAGTACCTGTCTGACAGAGACAGAAAGTCTGCAACCAGCAGAAGACAAAAAGGATGACCATGAGATTTCTGGGGAGAAGCATGCTGACGAAAAGATTGCTGGAAGAAGTGATGGCAGGGGAAGTAATTTCGACAAGACGTTATATTCAGTTATCTCCCACACCGATGTCAACTTATTTCCCTCAAAGAAACCCACTTTTATAGTCTCCCTCTTCCACTGGATTTTGGAAACTTTGTCTCCAATCTCCATAAAGAGTTCATATTTGTTCAGAAAACAATTTAAGGACTGAGAAAAGCTAATAACAAAGTAAATGAAATTCTAAAGTACTTCAAGCAAAGAGAGAAAGTTAAGAGCTTGGTAAATTTGTCTCCGATCTTCATAAAGAGTTTATATTTGTTTAACAAACGATTTAAGGACTAAGAAAAGCTAAGTACAAAGTACATGAAATTTTTCTAAAGTACTTCATGCAAAGAGAGAAAGTTAAGAGATGAACACAGAAAAAGGAAACAAAGAGAAAAGAGATAAAACAATAAAAGAAGTTACAGGCTGACTGGACATTGTAACCTTGTGGACGCTTTATAAATAAGCTTATATGAAAAAAAGTGTTCTCAGACGTGACTTCTCTTGCGATTTAAAGTATTGAATGTATAAAATAGATAATGTTATTGAATAACATCCGTCAGCAAGGCAACAGCACACGGTTTCGCAGCGTTTACTCAAGAGAGATAATCAACATTTTAAGCACGAATAAAAATAAGAGAATGGCGTGACTTTTTAAAAGTTCTTTTCTTTTTTTCTTTTTTCATTGATTCATGTGTTCTAGACTGGCTGACATAACGGCTGGGTTGGTGAAGGTTGAATGGATGCAGCAGCTGACAACTGGGCGCTGGTCAGCAAGTCTGCAAAGATACCGTCAGTCCGCTCCTTCATTTTCTTCTCTACATCTCGACATCAACTTTCCCAAAGTTGTCTATATCTTATCTAAACATCGTTTTCCGTGTATTTTTATGGATTGATTCTTGCTTCAGCTTCAGATTGTACTTGCTTGTCGTCAGTCCATCAATTTCCCGTTTAATACATTATTCTGGTCCATGTCTGAAGCATCCCTTTGCTCATCACTTTTATACATTATTAGAATGAAGGAATAAACAAGTAGCACGAGTGATTTCTTTGGCAGATTTTCCTGCATTACTCTTTGTGAAGGTACTTAATGTTCAAACTCTTTTGATGTATTTTCCTTGATTAACACATAAATAACTGTATCCATAATATTTACCCTTAACTTACATTTTGAGATGTTCAGTCCTGTATGCAAGCAAGATGCAAAGTGAATAGACTTTGTAGTGCTACACTCCTGACACTTATTCAGTAAAATTCAGTCCGTATTCTTTATCTATCTGTCTGTTGGTAAGAAAAAAGATTGGGCTTTTTACTCATACATCGAAAATTAAAAAATATCAAGCAAATAAAGAAAACAAAAGCAAGAATTTATTTGCCAATAAAAAAAACCCAGACAAACAAAGGATAAAAAGCAGGATTTAAACGACGAAAGCCAGCCTGTCTCTATTGTTGAATTAATTATTAATTATTCTAAAAATATTACTAATTATTGCGTCTTATGTGAATGAAGAACTATAATAACTTTATATCTCTTATACATGCAACACTTAAAAGCAGCAAGAGAAGTCGCATAAGAAAGATTAATTTTAAAAATGTGTCTTCATGTATAAGTAGTGTTAGACAAGAATGAGAGCAGAGACTGTAGCTTTTGAGACACACAAGCACACACACACACACACAAATTTTACATTACCAGGCTAAATAATGAATAGTAAAGGATCAGGTTAGTTTTTTTAAACTTCCATAAATCTGCTCTTTTTCTGAAGAAAGAAACATATCGTAGAATTCCGTGTCCGGTTCTGCTTGAATTTCTGCGAAGGTGAGTTCATGAATAACGATACCTGGCGGTGAAGATGTCGACTATCATTATGAGATTATCAGTCCTTTGTGCCTAAGCAAGTGGGAGGCTCATATGGTAAACATTGTACATTTCGTCCGAGTTTTAAGCCATTCTATCGTTTTTAATATTATTGCCGCGAAGACTCAAACAAAAGAATAGCAAAACGATGAGGTCCAATGACAACGATGTCATCCTGAAGTAAATAAATAAAAGTTAACTAGATTTTTGCTTTCCGGATACAGCAGCCATTTAATTGTCATCTGTGTTCGCATATTTTCTTTTTCAATGCTCTAAACAACCTGAGATATACTTCAAACAATGGGAATCTGGTGGCAGCGAGCTCGAGGGTGGAAAGACAATCCATCATCCTGTCACTGCCAGGTCATTCAATGATATGATTACACATCACAAGTCAAAGGCGGGAAATCCCTTCATATCAGTTTTCAAAACTGTTAACATTCTCAAGCAAGGAATTGAAACAGATACAGCTATCATTGGACCCAGACTCCGTATTCTTATCCTTAATATATGTACGGACGACAATGGTTGAGTAGGCATGGTGAGTCGTCCGTGGACCATATGTTGACGGTGATTTATGCTGGATGTTGGCGATGATAATTGGATATGATAATCATAGGTTCATGCTAATTCTTCGTTTATGATGATAATGTGTATGCTTTGTGTGTATGTGTGCGTGAGCGTATTTATGCGTGTGTTCGTCTCACAGTTTCATGAGTGCGTACGTATAGTGTGTTATATCTGTTCGTGTGTGTGTTTGTGGAAGAGTGTGTGTGTGTGAGATAGTGAGTGTGTGTGTGGGTGTGGGTGTGTTGGATGAGTGCGCACGTGTGTGTATCCTGCATACAACCTACAGAGGACCTCAGTGACACGGACAGTGCACACACACTTCAGTTCGCTCCCCTTGTTGTCGCCGCAGTCAGCAGTCACTTCAACTCAAGACAACCCCCGACAGCTTTCATGCATGACATTCTGGTTACGAACAGAGAATAAAGCATTCTGTGTGCAGGAAGTCGTTCTGGTTCTAATGACAAATGAAGCTTTTGGACAAATTTCTTGAACTCTGACAAAGAAGAATCTGAGTGTTTGAGCGTTTCACCTGCAGCTTTATGCTTTAAAACACCTACGTGTTTCGTTTGGATATTAACTGGCTTTCATGCTTGTTTATTGTCTTTTCTCTAATTTTTTCTTAGTCCTTTTCCTTTTTTTTTTTTTGTATGTCTCTGTCTCTCCTTCTGTCTCTTTTCCGTATTTACGTCATTGTCCGTCAGAGCAATACGTCCCCACGAAACATGGACAGAAGAACGAGGGACAGGAAAACAAATAAAATATAAACTATAAAAGAATAAACAACCTACTAAACGAAGAATAAAATAAAATACAGAAAACACAAAGAGGAACCAAATAACAAGAACAAGAGCTGAGAGTAACGTGATATTGCGAAAGGTAGGGTGTGAAAAAGAACCAGCATTGCTTTGTATTATCTTATTTTGCTCAAAGTAAGTAAAAAAAAATGCACGTTTCTTTGAAGTGCTTTAAGAAACTTTTGGTTCTCGATGGATGTCAGGCATGCAGTTTAGGTGCGTATTTAAGTACATGTCGTTAAGGTAAAAAGCGTGGAAGTGAAAATAAACGCTAGTCAAAGGGAGTTCACTCTCGCGAAATAAAAAACAAAACAAAAACGCAGACGACATTGGCTGACATGACAAAGGAAGCTGATATGTGTGTGTATAGAGAAGAAGTTCAGAAGTCAGCGATTAAAAAGTAATTCCTTGCCTCGCCAAGGTAACATTTTCAAACCTATTCGTTATTTATTTTATTCTACTCCCATGCTTTATTTTTGGCTGTGTCAACGATTTAATGTGTGGAGAAATCTGCGAGTCGATAAGACATGAGTGTAGCGCGAATGAGAAGGAAATACAAGCGGTCTTCGGTAAGACACCAACGAATTCCTGAAGACAGACGAGAAAGGGCGGTGGATAAATAAAGTAGGAATGACAAACGTTTGTGTGGGTGGCAGGTGACTGGGCAAGAGTGGGAGGAGATGGTACTCGCGGTACTGTCGGATCTCCCTCATCGAGTAAGGTTGGGGCAAGACACAGCAATTGTGTTTTCTTGATATCACAAAGACAAGGAAGAGTGCATTTATGTGGGTGAGTGTGTGTGTGTGTGAGTGCGTGTCCGCAAATGTGTGTCTGTGTCTGTGCGCATGTGTGATTGTGACTGTGTTTGTGTGTATGCAGAAAAGCTGAAGACATAGTCACGCTGCCACTCGAAAAAAAAAAAAGAAGAAAAATTAAGAGCTTGACGCATGCGTAGTCATTATCAACGCGCGACCAGTTCTCAGGGTGCAGTTGGGTCATCAGGACTTCCGGGCGACCGACTCAAGAGGCAGAAACGATCAATATGGACGAATAAGGAAGACTACAAGAATAATGTTTGCAACACTTCTGCTTTGTCCCACTCTGTCTTAAAAATTACAATAAAGGTCAGGTGGAGATTTTTGGAACTGATGGGCTCTCAGGTCTTGCGTTTCAAATCAGAACTATACCACGTTACCAACAACAATCACAACAATCATGCTTACTTATGATACAGATAACAGATAAAGAGGAGTTTTTCGTGGGACCTGAGTGACAGACCTGAGAAAATTAGCTGAGTCCAAACATTGAAATTGTTTCCACGGTTTTATTAAGCCATCTTGTGTCAGCATGTATTCTCATGGAAACATCATGACCATTCTCTTCTTTCTCCACTGCCAGATAGCTTTGTATCTCTGTCAGGAAGATGGGCTCAGCTCGGTCAAGTTCCACAAGCCTCCCGCCTGTCCACGTCACGTGCCCCGAGATTACCAGGTGGCGCAGGCAGTGACCAGCACCAGCACCTTGAGCTGCACCGTCGCCTGCGCTTCGTCTCCACCTGCAACTCCGTGGTCTTTGATCGTGCCGCCAAGACTTGTCACCTGTCTCCACAGGTAGCGGCGGCAGATTGCCTCAACATGGAGGACATCCAGGACGGGAGGATATATTTACAGAAGGTAACGAGGAGGTTGTACCTTCTTCCAGTAAAGCAGACATGGCACAGGTTGTCTTACTTTGTTATAACATTTACAGCTACGATGTACAATAGCGGTTCTGACATGGTTGAATTTTATTCTCATATCATTGTGCTCGCTAATATATTTTTAAAGAATTCTCAAGGATATGTTTTGCTTGCATACACTGTGAAGTTTGTGTATGTAGGTCTTTCTGATCTGAGAAGGAAGTATTGTATGTTCAAATCAGTATTGTAAGACTTAAAAAGAGAGGTACGTTTGATGAGCACATTCTATGATCACTTCAAAAATGCAAACTTTGCCAAACCACCAAACTATTTTATAAGCTGACTTGGTTTTCTTAACAGGTTTGCGTGAAAAAAGGAAATAAAGATTGGTTATAAAAATACTGCATTGTTTCAGAGACATTCTTGCAGAAACGGAGGGACACCTAGCGGTGACAAGTGTGACTGTCAGCCTGGTTACGTGGGAGATAACTGCGAGCTGGGACCGATGAGAGGTGCCGTATTCCTGCTCTTGAAATCATTTTTCTCATTCTGTCTCTGATAATCTGTAAAGCAGGTAGACACACTTGCTAGAAGCATCCAAGAGATACCACAGTCAATATGAAGAGATGCGATGGAAGCAAAAAAAAAAAAAAAAAAAACAAACCTGCCATGGGTTATGAGTAATATCCTGCAAGACATTGATATTGGTGATCAAAGGAGAAACTTATTTCTATTCGTACTTAAAATACTGATTATCTCTCTTGAATAAACGCCTCCAAACTATATATTGTTGCCTGTCCGACCTATGTTGCTATTCTGGGCTGCTTTTCAGTTTCTTTTACTGCTTTTGAGATTTGACTGTTGCCTGTTTTCATACTTGCTGAATGAATTTAACACTTGTCAGATAAATTTAAGATGACAGAATAATTAATGTGAAATATAATACACCTTGTAACAGAAGACACTCTTTTGTCTTTTCTGTTAAGATTGTTCCGACTACGGGATAAATGGACAAGTGGAGTCAGCCATACGGATGGTATTACCTACAAATAACATTACATTTCCAATCAATTGTTTCAATGAGTATTCTACTGTGATGATTAGACGGAACAACAAAATCAATTTTACGAGATCTTGGCGAGAGTACCGCGAGGGGTTCGGTAATTTAAGTGAAACCCATTGGCTGGGACTTGAACAGATCCACCTGTTGACGTCACAGAATCGCAGCTACCGACTTGTAGTACAGGTATCTATGTTGACAGATATAATTGGTGTAAAAAAGTCTAGATCAAGTTTAATATAGTTTGCTTACAGTGGTATATGTTCTACTACAGCATGTAAAGAAAAGCAGGACTAGACTGTCTTGTCATACCTTGCAATCTACAGATACAGGACACTTACTGAAACACAACACAGAAATAGTCTACCGCAAAGTGCTTCAATAAAAAATGCTGAATTTTGCCTTGGAAAGTCAGTTATTTATGAGTCAAATGTGTAACAGCTAATGACCCATAGTGTTTACTTTAACCATGACATGTTCAAGTCCTTTTCAATCCAGGTAGAGCAGCCAAATGGCACACTCCTGCAGGCCGCTTACAATAACTTCAAAGTGAAGGACGAGAAGTCTCTGTATCAGTTTACCTTTGACAGTATCAAACTTTCACCAAGCCCTGCCGGCGACTGTCTGTCTGATCTGCGCGGCGCCAACTTCAGCACCTACGACAGCGACAACGACGGCGACAGCAGCGTCAACTGCGCAAGTCGTCACAGCGGCGGCTGGTGGTTCCGTGGCAACACGTGCAGCACGTGCAACCCCACGGGTCAGCTGCTGCAGCCCGCCAACGGCCTGAGGACGGGAGTGGACAGCGAGGTCTTCTGGATCAAAGACCTTGGAAATGTCGCGCCCTACAGGATCTCGATGAGACTAAGGCCACTATAATAATATTGGAGGCAGTTTTTTCTTGACTGACTCTGATAAATACATGCGTTGTCTTTATTGCCATGTCCTTTGCATGGAGAATTCAACTGAAAGGGATAACCTCGTAAAACTATTTACATTATTAGCTTACAGATGTACGTGAAGACATATACACAGATGTATACATTACTCCATCTAAGTAGTCACATCCAATTGGTCATAGAATGTATCAAAACAGGATAACATATCTGAACATAATAACTGTAACATAATAATCACCGATAAGTATCTGATAAAGCCAATATACTGTCTATAAATCTTATCTAAACATATTTTGGCTTCAGTGTATTTTTATATATTGATTTTCGTTGATATGTTTGCAAGCATCCTAAATTTATTAACATTTGTATTATACCGGATGTTGTTTTAATATTGTAATAGTCTGTTAAATTCTAAAAATGTGGATTGTCTCATGCTTATCAAACATTTAAATTTCCTAGAGTTTATGTCATACTATCTAGTTCAATCAATCCACCTAGAATTTCAGAATTTATTACTATTCATTAATGCGTCCCGTTATTTTTCCTAGCATTCTTTAAGTAACTATAATAATATATTATTGTTGTTGTTGTTGTTCTTGTTGTTGTTGTTGTTGTTGCTGCTGCTGTTGTTGAAGACCAAATTTAACTCTGGCAAGTACCAATCGTTGTTTCTTTTCGTTTCCGCAAAGACCTGTAAATATACACATCTTTTAACTTTCATCATTTTTCTATAAATATATGTAAAAAATAAAATGCGAATTTATCTCTAATATTCTTTATCTGATATGAGATTCACTGTTTGCCCAAAAGACAAGCTGGTGTGGACTTGTGACCGGCAACAAAGAGAGCGAGTGGGAAGACAAATGTCCTTCCATTTACATCCACGAGCTGCTGATTATTGTCAGTCTTCTGCCACTTCAGCTGAAATACTGTCGAGAAAAACAATTTTTTGCTGATTTTAGACACAGATGCTTGAGAGAAACTTTATTCAAAGTTTCATAAGGAATCAGGTGTATTTAACTTCTATAGGTAGCCAGCAGTGTATTTAGTAATTACTATTGTGTATGTCATGAACTTCAGCTTCATTTTGTAGTCGTCAGTATATCAGTTTTACGGTTAGAACATTATTCTTGTCCATGTTTGAACCATCGCCTTGCTAATTACCCTAACAAATTATTAGAATGGAGGAATAAAACAAATGGCACGAAATATTAACTTTTTCAGCTTTATTGTACTGTATTTAGTGTTGAATTTCTTTTGATGTATTCACTAAATAAACACGAAAATAAATCTATAATATTTATTCATAATTTACTTTTTGATGTTTAGTCCTGTATGTAAGCAATATGTAAATTCTTAACACTGATTCAGTAAACTTCATATTCGAATTCTTTATCTGTGAGTTTGTCCAATGGTAAGAAAAAGATTAGGTTAGACTTTGCTCTTTCGCTCAAACATCCAAAACTCAAAACAAGCAAATAAGGAAAATAAAAACAAAGAATTAATTTGCTAAGGAAGCCAAAGGTTTAAAGCAGGCTTGAAACGGTAACAATCAGCCTGTCCCTATTGTTAACTCAATTTGTTTAAATCAGACATTTAACGACTAAATTAATTGTTATGCATTATCACTAATTATTGTGATATTTGAGTGAATGACTTTAATAATTTTATCTTGTTCATACATGCAGTATTTGAAGCAGCAAGAAAAGTTGTATAATAAATATCAATTTAAAAAATTAGTCTTTATTGTAACTAGGGCGATAAAAGGAGAAAAATGAAACACACACAAATGATTAATACAGATGTATGTATGGATAGACCTCTCTGTCTCTTTCTTGCAACATGTGTGTGTGTGTGAGAGAGAGAGAGAGCGTGCTTGCGTTCGCACGCGTGTGTATGTGGGTGGGTGCGCGCGAAAAATAGTTCGAGTAGAAGTATTTATAAATCATCCATTCGTGGCAAAACATAACAGACACAACAACCGCAAAATTAACAGCAGTAGAAGACACTTTTCTATCCACAAAGATAGGGTGTACACGTACGAGACGCACCCAGAATCGAACACACGTGACAAGAGTTCTCCCCTCACACAGACCCCCAGCTACCCACAGAACTTGCTCGTCTCTCGCTCGCAATCGTCACGCGCCTTCTTAGCAACGCCTGCACCCCTTTAATAACTCGTCAGTGACTAACAAGCAGGAAGAAAAGTCGTTGATCCATGTTCAGCCACAAGTTCACAAAAACATATCAAGGACTAGGTGATCTCATCTTTGTATTATCAGGAGTGTTAATAGCTCTACCCTGGCCAAAAAACCTTACGGGTGGTATCCCATGGCCCTATCCTACTTTGTAAAGTCGG
Source organism: Pomacea canaliculata (assembly GCF_003073045.1). Lineage (NCBI taxonomy): Eukaryota > Metazoa > Mollusca > Gastropoda > Architaenioglossa > Ampullariidae > Pomacea > Pomacea canaliculata. The sequence goes on from NC_037598.1 coordinate 19,459,253, forward strand.
GTGTGTAGTTTAGAGGCTTCTTTGTGCACGATGAATGTGATAGGATAGGTACAGGTCAGTACACAACAATCCAAGCAAAGCCGATCAAATTTTAATTCCCTTGTTCAAATTCTAGGTATATATATATTATGACAGAAAATACATTTCGTAAGATTGCTGATATTCAACGCCACCTTCCGAGCGCAAATCGAGAGTCATAAAAAAAACTTTAAAAGCTGCTTTTTGTATGGACCATGTAAATGTGATGTTATCATCTTAAATCTGTTCTTAACCGACAAAATATGGACGAACATTTGGTCGCGTCTGGAGAAGTTTTCGATATTCGACATTAGAGAGGACAGCTCACAAAATGATGAAACATCTGTTTTTCAATGTTTTTGAACACTCGGAATTTATGATTCAATCACAGACGTATTCCACATAAGTATATTTTGATAATACATTTCCTATTTCTCACAACGAGCGACTAAAATTGCAAACCCGGGTAGAGGTAAAATAAATAACCCTCAGGCAAACCATAGGTAGTGAGATGTTAGAGAGCAGATCTTCACATTTTTTTTATTTCAAAAGTGTATACTTCTTAAGGAAACTTATATTTAATAACACATTTCACACAAGTGTTGTTTTCTGTGAGGTATTCTTGAACATATAATTTCAAAGATTTCTTTTAAGTATTATCCAAGATATTACAAGAAAACGTAGTGACATGAACTGTCCTCGTCCTGACGATTGCCAGCTACATTTCACCAAACTTTAATTGACAGTTACATTGCAAGTCGACGTTGTTTGTATATTCTCGGCTCGAAAGATTCTTTACAAATATATATTACACATATTGTTATGCTGGCGGCTGAAAAAAAAACACGTTTTTTTCTGTTGGCAGAGGGTGATACGATAGCAGAGTACAGGAAAGACACCGCTTGAATTATAACAAAACAACATGGATTCGGTTCTGTTTTAAATGAATGGTTAAAAAAAAGGCCAAGATCTCTGATCCGTAATCATTCGTGTCAACAAAATGACTGCTGTTGCCAGGCACAGAATGTGGCCCGCTGTTCTGGTCTGCAATTTTATGACAGGTAACCTGCTATTCAAGGTGCTGCTGCTCCCAGGTTTTGCTTTCAAGTCAAGGTGGTAAATATCTCACCTTGCTCTCTTCTCAACCCGTTCTTTAGACTAGCTTCAAACTGCGTCTTGAAGCAACGGGACCGGAATTCGGGTACACAAGCCAGAGCTCTGTCCTACCCACCTGCACCCCAAGATCGGCAAACTGAGCGATTGGACCGTTGCGTGCCAATGGGAATGCAGGATAAGATTCTTTACATACCGCTTTCTAAATTAATCGACCTGAATCCCAAGTGTAGGTGTTGTGAGCACTTGCGATCGTGCTTGCGTGAAATTGCGCGCTCGAGCGTGTACATGCAGGTAGAGGCAGGGAGGGTGGTGTACCCGGGTTCGCGGTTGTGAAGGGACCCGGCCTTGGTCAGTACTTCTTAGTTCGTTTACTTTTTCTTCTATAGAAAATTCAAAAGAAAAGGCATCATGAAAAAAAAAATTAAAGCAAGACTTCAAAAAATTATCATCACTAGTTTTATTAAATACTAATTACATAACTATTCTTCTCTCCCTTGTCTTTGATTTTCAAAACAAAACTAGCTAGAGGAGTATAGTGGCAGTCAGGGCCGTGCTTAGGGGCAGGCAGACGAGGCATCTGCCTAGGGCCCCGCACATTTCATTAAATGACAACGTAATCGTGGTGTCAAGGGCCCCGCACATACTCTATGCCTCGGGCCCCGCGGGGGGTAAGAACGGGCCTGGTGGCAGTAATTACGATTAAAAGTACACCTTTTCAAAACTACCTACCCATCGAACTTGCTCGTCTCTCGTTCGCTAAAGCGGACAGTCACGCGGCTTCCTAGAAACGGTTGAGCCCCGTTAATAACTCGTCAGGTGATATGTTAAGACGCTCATGCAATGACTAAGGAGCAGGAAGAAAAGTCACTGATCCATGTTTAGAAACAAGTTCACAAAAACATATTAAGGAATAGGTGATCTCATCTTTGTATTTTCGTGTGCGTTAATAGCGCCCTCCCAGTAAACAGTATTTGAGGTATCACAGTGGCCCTGTCCTGTTTGCTGAAGTCTGGGGTGATGAATGTGATAGGAATGTGAATGTGACAAATCAGAACACAACAATGCAAGCACAGCAGATCAAATTTAAATTCTCTTGTTCAAATTTCAGGTATTAGATATATATATATAGGACAGAAAATTCACATCGTTAAAATGCTAAGTATTCAACACCACTCTATCTTCCCAAAGAGAGGGAGAAAAAAAATTAAAATAAAATACACCGTTACAAACTGTGTCTGCATGAATCTCACGACAAAGTCTTCCTTAAACTCAAACGAAAGAGCTCCAGGATTTTCGTCTTTGTTAGTGACTAACCTGAATAGTTCGCGTTCTTTGCAGATATCGGTGTAGGCGATATAAACCTAACCTGTAAAGTTCAGCCTCCGTTAATTAATTATCCGCTAGCAAAGTACGCGATTTGTTTTTGCGATCAACGAGCGCCGCTAACATTGGACTACGTCACGCTAACAGTGTACTACGTCACGTTGGTACACCATTCACAACATTGCCGGCCATCAACACCAGTCAGAGTGACAGCTCGGGTTATTCCGACTTTGAAAAGCTGCATTTCTCGTGCTAAAGTAGTTTTCAGAACCACTAGAAATGCAGACTGTCAGCATCCGAATACCCGAACTGTCGCTCATTCTCTCTCTCTGACTGGTGTTGACTGCTGGCAATGTTGTGAATGGTGCACTAGTGTGACGTAGTACGCTGTTACGGCGCTCGTTGATCACAGTTTCACCCAAAATTAATATGGAAGTACATTCGATCGCGTCTGGAAACAGGGGACAGTTCACATCTAAATTAAAATTTTCTTTTTTGAATGCTTGGGAAGGCACATATTGCTACCCGGGTATTCACACTGTTCGTACTCTAGCCACACTGGTATTCGGCCGGCACTGGAAAGAAAACTGAGAATTAGGAAAAGTCTAAGAACACAAAACTTGTTTTCAATTAATAATGAGTAACAAGAAGTTATATATAAGTATTAATCACTTCTCACAGGTAGAAGAGAACAAGTGATATTCTCGTAAGTAGAAGAGAGTTCGAAAGCTTTTACTGCATTACGTTTTCGCAAAATACGGTTTTTGTTTCAGCAAAGGCAGTCACTTTTAATTTTTATTGCACAAAACTTAAAATAATTAAAAAAATAAAAACCTCAGTTAAAGGAATATCTGCAGTACTTAGTCTTTTATGAAGACTAGCAGGAATTTAAATGGTCTTGTTTCCGCTTCAGCCGACAAAGGGTTGTTGCCAGGTGAGTAACAAAAGAGTAAGAGGCGAGCTGCAAATGGGGACCTGGGTGACAGGAGACCTGGTTGTGTAGACCCTAGTGTGCTCGTGAAATCAGGTGTAGTGATACGAGTTGAATTTAATCACTTATATATAGTTGAAAGGTCTTACGCTTCAGTACACAATTTACCGCGTCCCTGCTTTAAATTTATACACTTGCGAGGACGGTGCGACATCCGGGTACGTGATTCGTTACGTGCACATATACCGCAAAATAATGGTGGGGTGTGGTAGGAGACGGCAGTCTGGAAGATGGTGAACTGGTTCTGATGTGACGTGAGCTCCATTTGAAGGATGTCGACGTTCTCAAAAAAAAAAAAAAATAAAGCTGCGGATGACAACTAGCATGGGGTCTTAGCTGATGAATGATTGGAGTTTAAGGATATGATCAACATTTCTCTGGTCTCGCTCCACTGACATGCGAAGATAGGAAGGGGAAAAAAAAATAAATTCTGCACATCCAACCTTTCTACCGCTATGGTTTTTTTTTTTTGTTATTGTTCACAGAACGCAGAACTTTATGATTAGTTTTATATTCCTGTAAACAACTGCGACAAAGGACTGGGAGGTGGGTGCAATAAAAACAAAACATCTCTGATGAAATCGCAGTGGTGGAAAGTGAAATGCCCAGGGGGTAAAGGGAGATAACGTGAAGACGACTCACTTCAGACGCGCTCCCTAGAATTACATTCCTTAAAACAGCACTCCGGTGTACGGTTTTACCAACACTTTTAAAATTAAGCTTTAACTTTCTAACAAAAAAGCAAGCCTCAGCAGCATCTCATGAAGGGCTTTTAGCCTCTGGGAACGCATGTGAGCAGTGGAGAGGAAAAATGGAGGATGTAAACCATTGCTTTTGAACAGCGTCAACAAAGAAAGTAAAACTAAAAACAGCAACTGAAATGGGCCTGCGAGGCATAATATTCATCGTTTATTTTCAACATCTTAAGGCAGAGTGACACCTGAAGATATCAAAACAAGATATACATTCCACACCCACAAATGTTTTTGTGCTTTGCATTTCAAGTGCAGATGTTCTTTACAAAGTACAACCCTTAAAGCCTGATTATATCCTCCACCTCATCTCTTGCAACAATTCTCTCTTCACAAGCACACACCATCCAACCTCTACCCAGCCACATGCACCCGCTCCAACATGAACAAGTCTGTTGGCTTGTCTCCCTGCCAGTTCTACAGAGGTATGGGAAGACGGAATGCGCTGCAGTTACATTAATGATTTTGTAAGATGTGTGTCTGGGCTTGTGTCTGTGTTATAGTAAAGACAGCACTGCATGTATGTGTTATTCAATTTACACAAAAGTTTACAGCAATCTCTCTGTTTACACAAATCTGCTTCTTATGTCTACAAATCAGAATTTCTCGCACTTAAGGGACGAGTTGCTTGGGTAGTGGAGACACCGTGTATTCTTCTTCCGTCTGTAGAAATCTCTTTCAGCTGAAATGTCACTGATCCTTTCACCAAGGCAAACGGTGGAAGGAAAACATCTTCTGCTGATTGTTTTATGTCCATCTTGATGTTGGTCAACATGTCATCAACCCACCCATCCTTTACAAAAATAACTGTTTCCCTTCCATCCCCAAACCCCTATCCCCATCATCTATTGTGCTTCTTTTTGGTCCTCTCCATTTTGCCAAGCACCCGGTAAAGTTCAGTACGAGCTTTCTTCAGCTTCATAGCCTTGTTCTCCTCCTCCAACTCCTTCTGCTTTTGATGCTTGTGAGCTCTCACTCTCATCTTGGCATGCTCTGTTCGTTGTCGATGCTCGTGGACTGTCTTTAGCATGTGCATCATCTTGGCAATCTGGAAAGCAACAGTGTACCAGCAATTGACTCATCACAAAAGTTACTTGTGTTTGTGGATCACAAAAGAATTGTACAAAAAACAATCTGGGATGAGGAAAGTAACAAGATTAGTAAGTTTGCTCAAACTGAAACCCTTATGCAACACCAGTGGGTTGAAATTCTTTTGTGAATGAGATTCTGAAATTTAGTGGTATGGTTGTAGAATGAGACAGTTTGCTTCTTCTTGGTACTTTATACAGATCAGATCAATTTGACACTTCAGTGTGGTTTGCGAAATTTCTACAGTGAATATTCTATCTGCATGAGAGAGAGAGAACCAGATTCAAATTTTTCCAGAAAATACTGGTCACACTGCTTCAAATCAGCCCACAGTAATGCTTATTGTGGAAAATATTCCTTTGTAAAAGTAAATGAAATAATTACATCAACTAAAACAAAAGACTCAGAAAAAAAAGATGAAACGCAAATATTAACCTTTGATTCTCGTGGTTCTCGTATTACTGCTATTCGTTTGATGGGAGCAGTTTGGGATGCGAACTCCTTTGGGGTGATCTTGAAAGGCAGTTCCTTCTGGAGTGTTTCCGGAATCACAAGCTTTGAAAACTTGTGTCTTTTTCTTTCAGCAGGCTACATTGACCAAACACAGATAAATCAATTCTGATACACTAAAATATATTTCAATAAAAAAAAATCAGTAAAATATCAGAAAATGAAATTTTCTAGTATAATGTATTATTATTATGTTAAAGTTTAAGGATTACAAAACCATGGAGAATTTCAAATTAAAAATAAGTAACCGATATGCAAGAACAATTTTGAAATTGCTTCCATTTTATCAATTCCTTCATTAACACTGTTTTCATGTAATTCTTTCAAGTGGTGACACCCTACTTTTTTACTAATTGCAAAATCAGCCGAGGATGTAGGTCTTTCTTAACTCATCAACCTTGTAGAATATTTGACCAAGTTTGGCAAAGTTATGTGAGAAATTCAAAAAAACCACTGGTTTGGGGACAAACATTTGGGGCATTGGAACTTTGGTTGATTTGTTTGCCAACACATACAGACTTGACAGCATGTTGGAAGTTTGAAACATCTGCCCTTTGCCCAGTAAAGAACTCCTTTTCTATCATTTGTTTTGCTGTATTTTTCTCTCTCATTCACATACCCTGTATAAAGAATCCTGGGATTGTGGGACTGGAATGCCTAGCTCATGCCGCAGCTGTCCCAAAGTGCGCATGCCAGTCCAGTGTGATTTGTCCTTCTGCAGCATAGTTGTGACGGGGTTGTAGAAACTTGGCACTTCTACTGGCACCCATGTCCTTACAAACACTATGTCTGTGAAAACATTTAGATTCATGAAATGACATCTTGGAATAGTGCCTTAAAAAATTCTTTTTCTCTCTCTCTGCAGGCTTCTGGGTGAAGATCTAAAAGAAAAATGATAAGTTAAACTACATTCCATCCTGATAGAGGCTATTTTCTAACCTGACCAATAATTTTCCAACCTGATGGAGGTTAAAGTTCACTAAACCAGGACATGTCATATCGATATAGCTTTCCGTCCTTTCAATACACAAAGTCAGTGGTTATCATCAAGGTTAGAATAGAAGCAATGCACAGAAACAGAAAATGAAAAATGATGAGATCGTAAAGTATTCGCTCATGAAAACCATTTTTTCAAATATTATTGCCAAACAAGATATGTTAAAAGTAGAAAAGGAAGCATAAACTGCCACTTTCTCACAGAAATAATACATTAGAAATACCCATTCAGCACAGTGGGGGGACATATATGTTTTAGTAGCAAAATGTCTGCAGTCACACTTACCACTCTTCAAAATTTGATCTTCAAAAGTAGCCCGAAAGGCACCAGGGGGCGATTTCAAGGCTTTCTTTATTTGGCCCCGAATACCGCTGACTGTTTTTATCGTCGCCCCCTCAAATTTCGCCACTTCCAGGGAGGAGTTGAACATTCCCTGCACAAGACAATCAAACAATCAAAATCACGTACACCAGACGAGCAAGCAAATGAACCAACTAAATGTAACAAAAGCAAATCAACTGTATCAATTCTAACCTGGATGAAGGCTGTTTTTCGGAAGATCGTGCTGGGTGAACCTGTCAGTTTTAATTTCTTAACAATCTGCAGGCTCTTGTCAAGTTCCAACACAACCCCAGTTCCTGCGATTCGGAAGCCACGCTTTGGACAGAAAATTATCAATCAACAGGTCTTTTAAATCTGTCTTCCTAAACCATGAATAAAATATTTATGTCTTCTAACATGTTTAAGAGGAAACAAAATGCCTTGAAATATCTCATAAAGCTCAGCTGTATCGCTGAGAAACTTGTTCACAAAAAAGAAATAAGCAAAATAAAGAAAAATAAAGCTTAAAAAAAAAGTGGGGGTAAAGTTTTAAGCACGTACTGAAACTTCAGCGAGAGTTTCAACAGCTAAGAAACCACTGCCTTGTGGAGTTATTGGACCTGCAAATGGTAAAAAAAGAGCTATGATTGTAGATATCCATCAAATTAAACGCATACTTGTCTTATCTTCACTTAAACAGATACTTGTCTTATATCCAGTAGGACTACATTCAATAACCAGCCATTTGGCAGTGAGGTGAACATGTACATGGTTTTCTAATTTCAGCTTGTGAAGAAAACTATACAACAATGAAAACAAAACGAGTAACAATGCTGATAACTGAAAGGGTCCTGGGTGACAAAGCTGTAAAGGGGTCAGAAAAAGAGTGATTAGTTTCACTCTGCACTGCTGATACACGAATATGTGACACCTACCCCAGAAAGAAGCATGGCAGTGTAAGTGTTCTGGTGTATACTTTAGAAGCCTATGTCGCATATTGTCATCCTTCGTGCTGTATAGAGGTATTGTTTGAAACCTCCGCCAGCCCAGAGACACAATCAAAGGATTCTTGGTCTTTAAAGTCTTTTTGTACCAGCGATGCTTCTTGAAGCGAGTCTGCCAAAGATGAGGAAATGGACCATAGTGCCATGATTTGAAAAGAATCACACACTTCTCTTTGATATATATATATATTATTAATAACAATTTTAATACTTCAGTAAATTAATATGGATTAGAATAATATTGTAGTCACAGGTTCTAACAATAAAAATTAACTACAGCTGCTCACACTTTGCTTACCTGCACATATCCAATATTGTTTTCCACGTTGCTTATCCCGCCAATGACCACCGGATAAGACGGGTTAAAATATTCTATGAATTCGCATGGAACTCTTTCAAGCTCCATGCGAATATATAGTCCTGGGCGAAACCCTTCCAAATTTACCCTCATCTCTTCACCGAGATCTTCAAACTCGGCCCTGTTCAGCTGCAGAATAGACCAACTGATTTATTAATGAAAAGCGTTCAATTTCTTAAGTAACAGGTTCATTATCTCACAAAGAATTATCTGCATTAAATCTTTTGACTTCAGTGCTTTATTCATTAACAATTACTGTAAATGCCTTACTGCTAAGATTACACAATTTTATCATCCAGAAAACACTGCACAAACCTTTGCCTGCTCTTCGATTTCTGCCTTCCATGCTGTGTAAAAGGCATCATCTCCCTTGGAATCATAATGCTCATCAAAACTTTCTTTCATTTTTCTTTTCTTCTGCATCCTTATTTCCATGGCAGTCATTTCTGCTTTGCTTTTTTTCTCTCCTGTGGCAAGAATTTAAATTATTTATTAAAAATGGTAATAAAAAATGCCTGATTTATTTTGCATAAGGAAGCATGCTCTTAGTGCTTGAGGCAAGAGGAGACATGGACAACATACGAAGGACAGAAGGATGAACAAGAGTACTGATGACTAATAAAAGACAAGCATAGAAAATGCAAAGACAAATTGAATAACAAGGACTGATATCAGGATTCTGCAAAGGACAGCCAACAGATCAAGGAGTCAAGGTGTGAGGTTTGAAGATGGACTAGCATTATGTGGACTGCAGTCAGAAGTAACGCTCAATAGACTAGCATTGCGTGATCTGCTGTTAAGAGTAATGCTCAAGGAAAAAAATTACAGAAACTTGAGTGCATCATGAAACTATATATTGTCGTAAACACCACAAAATGTACTGAAATGGAACAAGATGTTTTATTGTTTCACCACCCTAGAGGTTCCTTGAAAATATTATTAATAATATATATCAATTAATAAACAGAATAATGCCATATCAAGTATTTGTAACATCTCTCCCACCCCCCACCAATCTCCGTTGCCTATACCCCTATATCTCTCTCCCAATCTCCTCAACGATCATCATTAACTATCCTTGTCTTCATGTCAGTTTGATACCTGCTATCATCATACTAAGTAAGGTCTAGACCAGACCTGGGCAAGGGGCGGCCCGCGGGCTGGATCAGGCCCGCCCGCCAGTATACACACTATATATACAGTATTGGGTAAAACTGAGTTAACTATATTAGTCCGGCCCTCTAAAACCATCCCAATTTTTCATGCGGCCCCTTGGGAAAATTAATTGCCCACCCCGGGTCTAGACTATAGATGTTTATTTTTGTGGTTAGGTGGTTCCTTATTTTCTGTCAAAGATTTATGGGAAAAGCATCAGCTGTCTGGTCTTTTAGAGGGCTGACAATGATGTGCTCTCTAGATACTGAATGGCTCCAAACTTGACTAGACAGCATTTTTCATTCTATTTGTTAGGAATGTTATACATACGTGTCTTCACACATTCTGTTTGTGACATTTGGTTTGAGTAAGACAATCCAACCCCCGCCCAAACTTTGTTATCTGTGAAAACGATGTAAAGCTCTGATGGACCATCCACAGACACGCGCATTCTTTCCACAAACCAAAATATCCTGATCGCTTGAGGGTGGGCGTACCTTCTTAGAGGCACGAATAATTATTCAATTCAAATACAATGTCAAATGAAACAAAGGCAAAGTATCAACACATCCAACGTACTATTAAAGTTAACAATAAAATCGACTCTCATAAATATTGTCACTGATGAAGAATAATTAAAAAAATGTTCGTTCTTGATGAAACATTAACCTTTTTATATTAAAGTCTTTGAGTCCCTCCCAAGTCCTCTATTCTAATTAGTCCCTCTGATCTTCTTTCCACGAAGTCTATTTATTATTAAAAATAAATGGTTTTTTTACGATACCAACAGTTTACAAGCGGAACGTCTCGGTCTTGCGCATGCGGCCGCCTCCTGGGTGTTTGGCAGGATGATGTTAGATTAGCTGAAGGCCGGGGAGGAAACCTTTCCTCCACCGGCGCTTACTCTCAGGCTGTTAAGAACTGTCCCTTCCAGGCGACAGATGGAGGTCGGTGCACCAAGTTTTCCGTTCTGGGACCGTTGTTTTCTCGCTTACGCCAGTGTGTGGTTTCTTGGCCCCACCAAGAAACTGTACTGCGGGATGCCCAAGCCACAGAGCTCCCCCACGGTGCGGACACGGACTACAGTGTATCACGATCTGTGAAGTACATCCACCTGTAGTTTAACCACGGTATTACTTCCCGTAATACTTATTCCGCTGTCGCAGCAGTAGCGAGAAAGTCCCGAGAAAATCCACCAGCTTCCACTTCGGTTCTGCCGTTAGCTCTCTGCCCACCGTTTTCTTTTTCTAACGTTATTTTCCTCTATCTTTTACGTCACCTTATTTTGACATCACAGTTTACGTCATTTGCTCAAGGGCAAACAACTTCCAGCCCACTACGCTAGATCAGATCAACCACGGTTGTCGATCTTCCCTCCTAACCCCCTCTACTAAGTACTTGTCCGTTACATCCTTGCATTCTAGACAAAGTATATAAATAACTAGCATTGCAAGTTCACTCAAATTTGTAAACCTTCACATCTAGTCCTGATTGTTACCGAGATTTGCAGCAGAAATTAAAATTTCGCTTTATTTTCGAGACACTTACCACATGACTGATGGTGATTTCGACAGCTGAACTCAGTTCACTAAGTTACTTTTTTAAGCTGCTACAACAGTCTAAGAATGTCCTCGTGGTTTTTATTCTTTCGCACATGGTATTTTGAGAAGCAGTTTCTCTGAAAGTGAGATAACCAAAGACAAGCATCGTTCATTACCTTCGGTCTCATTGGCTTCCACTTCTTCTTTGTCATCATCTTCCTTTGCCTGGTGTTTCTCTCCAACCTCCAGATCCTCAAAATCGCCATACAGCTCATCTGGTAGGTTAGATAACCCAGATAATCATGCAGAAAAAACGTACTGCTATGATCTTTGTGCAGATCACCTACAACAGCTAAGACGGTTCCAATTCCACACAGCTACTAAAATACAGCAAGCTAAACCATTCACAGCGTCAACCCCAGCAGGGACTAAATGACACATGGCTGGGCCATGTGACATACATGTATGGGTCCAGACAGCATGAACCACCAACAGTTTCATTTGAACCAATAAACAATTGCCTATGCAATAAACAACACAGGTAACATCAATTGCTTCTTACCTTGAATTTTGTGGAAATCCAATAGTCAATAGAACATTATACACTTGTCTTTTCTGTAGGATCACTTATTATGAGTACATCTTGCAAAAACTAAGATTTGTCAAAATTTGGTGACTGTTAGAACACAAGAACTAGAACAAAAATAGCCATACCATCTTCTTTTAAACGAGCGGCTGCATCTTCACTCTTCTCCCAAGTTCCTGACTCGAAACAATCTCGAATACGCTCTCGCACCTGTTCGCAACATGTGATGCATATTTTCTTTTCATGCCAGATTAATAAGTGCATGCACACATACAGAGCATAAATGCCTAGTCACAGTAAAATTTAATAAAAAGAAAAGTTCAGAAACAAATTTCTATTACTTTTGTTTTAAGCGAAAGCAAGTGGCCAAAAAACTGCTGTCATCAAAATTGTAAACCAGCTTGCACCCTGAAACATGTCTCACCTCCTCTTGACCCCAGTCTAAGCTTTCAGTAGGGAAGCGTGAGCTGTCGAGAAGATTGATATTATAATCTTCCCTTCCTGCCTCTCTCTTCCTCTTCAACATACGAAACAGACCCCCAAGGTCATCTTCCTTTTCTCTATCCTCTTCTTCCTCATGATCACCTGGACCAAATGACATCTTTGTTATATTTGTATCCAATGGAACACTTCTCTGCACTTATAAATCCTGACTGGAAAAGCAAGAAAACAAGATTAACTCTTATACATGACAGAGTACTGTCTGAACCAAAAAACCAATGCAACCCAGAAAAGCATAGGTCCTTCTGTTTTCTTCTGATCATGACTTCAAAAGGAAGGCGTTAGAGCTGTAATTAAGAATACAGTTAAATACACTGATGGCGACAATAACAATAGTGACTGGTGCTATAAATAACATCCCTAGTCAGTACTTCTGGACCACAAAAAGCATGCAGGTACTCACTTTGTCCGTAGATTAACTTCAGGTAGTTAGTTCTCCGTGATTTATTAAATGACAGAGTTGCCTTTTCTGTCAAATTTTGTTTCCATAGTGGAATTTCTAAAAGAAAAAGACACACGGTAAAGAAAAGTTTAGTTTTATGAAGCTTTTATTCTCATCAGAAATATATTTATCAGCCAATAATGCAAAACAGCATCAATATGGCTTGTCAAATTAGAACATACAACATTTAATCATTTAAACACACTAAGAAACCAAGAACTAACCTTCATATAACTGTATTTACCTGACATTTTCTCCCCCTCCTCTAGCTCCTCATTCCTTTCATTGTCATCGCCATCATCATCATCCTCATCATCATCAGAAGAAGAATCACCAGCAAAGATCAGTTTTTCACTTTCAATCTGATCAGATCAACCCAGATCAAAAAAATGAGAGAAAGAGACAAAGAGGAAAAAAAGTTGAATATTTTTTTCTCTCTAGACAATAATATTTCAGAATATAATGCCAAACATATTTTCAAAGCAATGAAACCAGCAAAGATTCTTGCAAAAGAACCTCTTACAATAACATTCTCTAGTGTTAAGCTCAGTCTAGCTTCAGATCTCATCAACCTACGAAGATTAAGAGAAAGTTTACAAGACAGTAAAAAAATTATACATATATTTGAGATCTTACAAGTGACAATAGTAATAACAAAAATGATACATACATAACTTAAGGCATTTACAAACATTACATTACAAACAGATTTTAACACATGCACAGCAACTGGCAATGAAAAATATGTGTGTGTGTGTGTGAGAAAGACTGGAGGAAGTCACTGTTTAAACTAGAACGCAGATCAGGAATTTTTAACACTTTTTAAGGAATTTTTAACACTTTTTAAAATAGTCTGCAGCATCTGAATGTTGAAGAGACAGGTTATGTTCTAGACTACAGGGTCATAATGACAGAAAGATGAAGAGTGTGGAAACCTGAAAGAAACATAGATTGTCAACATAATGAGACAGAAGCAGTATGATTGTTAACATGAACACATGGTAGACAGTTTATTATCTATTTATTGGTGGACAGGATGCCAATGCAATTTTTCGAAAGTGAGATGTCAGGGCCTTTTAGGGTGCACAAAAAACTGAACCAGACAGCAAGTTATGCACCCTCTTTACTAAATGATCAGAAATTTCAGCAAAAAGAGACTTCTATGAAGACAAAATAAAACTAGACAGGTAACAAGAAATTATATCGCCTGATATTGAGGTAGTGGCATGTATAGCTTGTGTTGATAGTTGCTAGTAGACAAGCTGACAAATCTTACTCATAGGGTCTTTCATACAAAGTTTGCTGTCTATCTAACTGCCTGGACTGCAGACACACTCAGTTAAAAGAAAAAAAAAAATTCCGTTTGCCCTATTTTCGCGTTTTTAATGTAATCAACTGAGTGGCTGAGCCTGAGAGGTCACTCAACAAAATTCCATTTTAGAGTCATTTAATTGCAGCTTATCCAGAATCATCCATGTTTTTAACACAATATACAGGCTTTAGGTGAAAAGAGGACAATGATGAAAGCTTTATTAGAAGAGTGATAGAGTTGTGTACCATTTGCAAAATCAGTATGAAGGACAAAGTGTTCAGCGAAAGGCTGGACATAGAGAAGAAAAAGTAGACTGAGCACTGGAGGGGTTGGAGTGAGTGGGGGGAAATAAGTGTTTTACGCAGAGCCAGTAACTAAGGCTGTAACACAGCAAGGCAGCCAGCCCCATAAATGGACATCACATGCGGAGAAAGAACAGTGTGCCCGAGAACTAAAGACAGCCAATCCTCAATGTATTGGTGAGTGGCGCTAACCATTGTGCCATATATAAAAACCGTTGCAAGAGTGACAAAATAAACCAATTGATGTTGTCTTAAAATTTACAATCACTTCCCCTAAGTTTTAGCTCACACTTTTATTTTTGTATGAAAATCAATTTTCTTCATTGGTTAAATCAAATTTTGTACTTGTACCTTTGGATTCTTCTTTGGAGGTTTATCATGATCCTTGTAGGTGTCACCATCCACGTCATCAGTTTCACTCTCCCTCTGGTCAAGGGGATAAAAGAAAAAACTTTCATATGAGAAATAACAGTAAGTTTAGTGTATATTTTAATTAGAACAAAATTTGACAAAAAATGTAAAAGTACAAGATCTGTAAATTGCAGCGCTGTGACAAAGCTGAGAAAATATTATAATTCCACTTTTGGTTACATGAAAAAATGTATATTTGAATGACAATATCCCAAAAGCAATCAGCCAAGACAAAGAAAACTGACCTCTTCTGTGCCACTATCATGGCTGTTCTCTTCCTTATTGTCGTCATCATCACTGTTATCCTTGTCATCATCACTGTTATCCTCATCATCATCACTTTTATCAAACACAGCGCGTCTTCTCACTCTACCATTCTCTTCCTGGATGACTTCTTCCCTCGGAAGCTTATGTTCACTTAAATACACAGGAAATAATACTTATACTAATAATAATAATGATGTGAACTTAAAATGTGCAGCATAACGACCAAGAAAGATCGCACTCTCTGTGCAGACCAATAATTTATCCAGCCAGTGGACAATGAAGTACATATAGACACACTGAACAACATAAAGATGGGGTACAAGAGTAGAAGTAAAGCAATGGATGAAGATATGAAGAGGTATAGGCACAGTAAACAGTGTGAGATGGAGTCGTTACATGTTGGTTAGCATGACAGATAGTATTGCCAGGGAGTTCAGAAAAGCAAGCCAGGAATAGTACTTTGTGAAATGAGGCATGATACATTCTGTGCAGTCATTTATCAGCTCAAGTTGTGTTTAACATGGTCTGTAACTGTAAAAAAAAAACAAAATATTGACTTTTCTCTGACTTTTTCCAGGATAAACTTCATTCATCCAGTCCACACACTTATACCACGAGCATATTTTAGAACTTTCAGGAGTAATGAATACCTTGTCCAAAAATAACACGAAATTCAAACACTGTTTCGATTCTGTTTCCCTGTCATAACCCCATCATGTTATACCTTGGCAGAAAACCCGGAGTCTGAATGTTCAACTTCTTTAAAGAATGATTCAAATATTAACCAATCAAAAGATTTGTTTGCAAAAGTTTAGGAGTAAACAAATCTGGTCGACCATCTTGATGCTAACCTTTGAACCCACTTTTCTCAAAATAGCTCAAATTATCTCTATGAGGGACAATGAGGAGATCAAGATAAAATCTGGTCAAGGAAAGCAGTTCCTGCATACACCATGAAATGCCCATTGGTTACCTTTCTTTATCTTCAGACTCATCATCATAGCATTCATTTGCTATTTTCGTGCTGTTATGGAAAAGTGACAGTTGACTTGCATTCATTTTGGTATCCACTGGGTTAGCTTCCTTGAGTGTAGACATGAGCTCATTTGCTGGTGAGGCTTCCTGAAGACATATAGAAAACATCGGAAAGTGTCAAACATTTTCCCCACATTTTGTTGCTCCTAAAGTCATCCTTTTTCAGAGGTAAGGAGATGGAAAATACTTTTTTCAGAGGTAAGGAGAGGGAAACTTGTTTGACCCTTCACAACGTCAATAATTTCTAGAACATAAATGCTTACTGGAGAAAAAAACAAATATAAATTTTAAAAACTGCTTTACTGATTAAGAATTAAATCATTCCTTTGTTTTGCTTGAAATGACAACTTATAATTCCCTGCTTACCTGTGGTTGCTCAGTATGGGAATGGCTCCCACCAACATCGATGTAAACTGCATCTTTGTCATAAATGATACCACCAACACCAGACATGGGAGCATATAGCAATCGCTCCTTCTGGTTCAGCGATCTTCTCTTTTCCATATCAGGGGTAGGACATGGATCTGGTAAGCTCTCTGCTTCAGCAATTTTAAAATCTCCAGCCCCTTAAAACAAATTTGTTTTGATGGCATTAAAGGATGATACAGCATTTAGCCTTTATCTGAGCTAATAATAATTTCTATCATGATATCCATTCTTTATTTTTGTTAGAGGCAATCAAGTTCATATTTCTCTCTATACTGTCATCCAGTCACGACAATTCAAAAGCAACTCTTTGTCAAACTATGGAATCTATGACTAGAATAAGATCCCTACTTATTCTTTCTGACAAATGTAACCTTATGTCATTTAATTTCTGACTTCTTCATAAAAATATAATTAAAAAATGAAGAAGGAAAAAAAAAGAGATCCGATCGAAGCAAGAGACAACTTTAGAAAAACATCTCTAAGCACGCCAAGATGAGTGAAGCAGGAAAGGAAACAGAATCGTACCTGCAATGTGAATGCTTTGTTTGTTCTTGAGAGCAATGCCTCGGACATAACCATAAAATGTCACTCGCCTGTCACATTTGGGATTCTGACGGATTTCTTCTGGGTTTGTGATATCTTCAACCCTATGACCATGACAGATAAACAAATGAAAACCATAAAGTGTTGACTGCTAGTTTGATTCTCAATATCAAGTCTTTTGCCTTCTTCTCAGCAATCAACTTAATAAGCAGAGTGAAGAAAACCCCTTCACAAAGGTAAATGACAAAAAACAAAATCTGTTACATATTTTTGGACAGTAGGATGCAAAATTTGTGCTGCCCATAATTATGTATCTTGCATAATTCATGAAACAAAAACTACATACCTATCTGCAAGAACATAAGGGTGTGAGGACCGCCAAGTGAGAGGTCGAAATTTCATGACAGATATAAAGCGGCACAAGTTGTGGATTTCCATACGCTGATACTCCTGGTTTATCATCCCAGAGAGATAAAACAGTTTAGCACCCTGCAATGATGAGGCAACATTAATTATGAACTGCAGATCAATATAATTAAAGAGAAAGATATCAAATGCCTAAAATAAAGCGTTCCATTTCTAGTTGCCAACACAGTATTGAGAAATTTGTTCTTCGAAATGCATTTGCATTTACAATTGCGTTTTTTGCTAACGCCGCTTAACATTGATCTTTCTAATGAGCACCCTTCATAAATTAGGTTCAAACGAAACTTAACAAACCACTTCTATGATTGTCTCCATACATTATTCTTGATAGTTTTCTTGTATTTAGCTAATGAATCAAGAACAATCAAAAATTACATGAAATTTATTACCTGATAGATTTCTGTCCAAAATCGATTCTTCAAGCGCTTCTTTGTTTTTCGTATGCGCTTGTTGTCCTTGAACATATCGAGATGTGTCAGTACACCCATAACACGTGGAAATCCATGAACCTGGCATATATTTAGAAACTCAAAGGTTTCCATTTCAAACCCAAAGCTGGCATCAACAAGCAGAAGTACCTGCAAAATATTTTTAATAATAGATATGCCTATTTCTTCAGTTGAAGATGAAAATATGTAAAACTAGTTATAACGTCAGGCATGTTTATGGGAAATAAAGATAAAGAATTTCAAAACAAAAAGACTAAATTGAATAAATCCATTCCCTGGTGAACTCTGTCAGTTTCTTAGTCATTAAATTTTACGCATCCCTTTCTATCTGAGATGTATGCACCAATATAGTTATTGTTGAAATGAATAATAAAGCTAGCTGATGCATATTAAGTAGCAAAATTTTTCCTCTTCGGTATGGAGTTCATTTTCTAAATTCTGTACTCTGCATACAATCTTAACAGCTAGTATCTAGTGTTGATGGCTAAGAAAGTTTTAAAATTAGACATGACACCATTGGAATACACAAACAAACAAAAGTTTAAGAAGCTCACAACCATATATGCTATTCAAATGGCTGTGTGAATACTCACAAGATCAGCAACCTTGGCAATGTCAATCATCATGGTGATATCATTTGAACATTCTATCAGAGTCAGTCTACGTTGTTTGCCTGGAACATCAAAATGCACATAAACCATCCTTATACAGCTAATTTACTGCCTTATTCTCTAAACAAATATTGCTGTCTGGAACATGCTGCCTACCAAACTTAAAAAATTTGTGTCCCGAGAAATAATTTGAAACTTCTCTCATTTTTTCCCCCACTTCTCTTTGATTGAAGAACCTTACCACTTAACTTGGATGTTGATGCTGTTCTCTTTTGTTTTAAAATATAAGGCTGTTAATCTGTTTATGTTTGTATGCTGATAAGTGTTGATCTGTTTGTATGACTCATACATTTTGTTACCTGCATCTGTATTTGAAAAACACTACCCGCTGACAAGGGAACAGAGTAGTGTTAAACTGCTTCTCTAGCAGTAGGAACAGTAAAATAAAACAATTGCTATATGTTTTGCCAAAGCAAAGAGCTTGAAAAAAGTCCAAATTTGCTTTATAGATAAACCTACAGTTAGAACAGGCAAATAGCTAATTGGATGCCACTTAGATTTATGGAATGATAATAAATTCCTTTAAACTAGAAACGAATTTTAAAATCACACCATGACATCTTAAAATTTATGTTGGGCTGATATCATTTCCATCTCTATTAAAAAGAAATTATATGCACAAGCATATAAAAATCTCTCAGTCATTAGCAGCTGTCTCACCTGACACTACTGTGACTGGCCCTTGCACATTGTTCAACCTTTGCTTAGTGAAGTTCTTGACAATGCAATGTAGGAGTGTTGTTTTGCCAACTTTTGGTGGCCCAACTATACCAACAACAATGGGAGGAGGTTCAAGAACTGAACGATCAGGCAATGGAATGTGTATCTTTTTTGTTTTGACATCTTGAGACCTAAAAAAAATCAACACAAAGAAACTTTAATCAAGAGGTTTTTCTTCATAGTCTGCTGAAAATATAAAATAATATGCCAAGCAACAGGATTGCATCTTTTTCCCTGTGCCATCTAAATACAAATAATTGATGACACTAAGCAATTATTTTTTAGTAGGTAGCATTGGAAGTATTAAAAGTTTTAGAATTTAACTGAGATTTTGAAAGAAGAAAAAAAAACTTCAGCATAGAAAGGCACACAGTTCTATGTATAACTTTTTAAAAACATTAACTCTCTGGATAAAGTTTGTGCAACAGCACTGAAACATCTCTCCAAATATTTAATTTAAAGAAATTCACATAAAGCAAAGAAAATTATTTATGTTCAAAAGAATGATTGTTGGCATAAACATAGAATGCACAACTATACCTGTGGAAGAGCTTTGCTGCCTTGTTGACCGACTGAATAGCAAAAGCCTTGGGATTTCGCTGTTTGGCTGTCAGCTCCTGTTCATGTTTCGTTTTCTTACTTTTCTTTTCTGCTTTGGTTCCAGACTGTTTCCTTCGATGCTTTTTCTGCTGTTGTTCAGTTTCCATGCTGTCGTCTGTATTGTGGTAGCATAAAAATGTTATATACGCATACTTATAAGAACAGGAAAAAAATCAGTTTGAAATAATATAGGTATTAAAACAAACCTTTTACGCTTTACTGAACTTCTGAAGATGGGTTATTACCAAAATACTGCAGGGCTCACAAATGCACGTGTTCATTCACTCTGTTACAGTATACAGCCTAACACAAGCATGGACCGGAAGAACGGATATATTTTAAGAGTGCCCTCCCTTGCATCTTGGGGCCTAGTCACAGACTCAAATACTCCCGTCCATCTTGTTGAAGACAACTTCATCAGTGTCTGACACTCATGCTAAATTGAAAACACATCTGGATGTTAGTGAGATCGAAGAAAGGAGACCAGTGAAGACTCACAAGGACTAGTAGATTTCTAGACCATACGATAACCCCGCGCTCCCCTCCCGAAGGATAACTCTAACAACTTGCATTGATTACTCTAATCACAAATACACTGACACTTGTGTGTATGTTTTGTGACTGTGTTCATGTGCCTAGAGAAGGGAAGGGTGTAGGAACTCTCAAATTAGTGATAGTATTATTTTACAAAAAATATCAAGGGTTGCGTGAAATAAGTACAGGATATTTTGTAAACAGCGCCCGCAGTTTTTTGTTGCCACTATACCTTCTTGCACCTTGGCCAGCAAGAGACGATCGAGTGATCTTTAGAAAGGTTACTCAGCCCCGTAGCATTAGTAGGTAGCGAAACTCGGTGTTCTCATTTGACTTTTGAAATAAAGCAAGTCTTGTCTAGTGCTTTACCTTGTTTTAGGAACGGAAGTGTCCTACACTCATTCTTAGTGCAGTTTTAATTAGCCTATATATATATAGACCATGTGAGTACGAATTAGTTACTGAAAGACACGCATGTCTGCTAGATGGCAGCTATCTCAAAACCGTCTCAGATAGAACTGTTCATTCATCTCTCCCCTTGTTGTATCGCGTTCATGGGTCGCCTATAGTTGTTTGCTGGAAACCTTGCATGTGTGAGACGCTTTCACGCGTCCTTTGTGTATGCACGAACTATCTATCCCTGGACTGCTGGCATACTATTATTTCCAGTTAACTGCTAAAACGAGACATTAGACGACATTTCTTCCGGTTTATTCACATTTCAGATTAACTACTTAAACGAGGCATTAGACGACATGGCTTCCGGTTTATTCACATTCTTTGTTACGCTCGACGAGACTAACAGCGGATCACTTCGCAAGAGGCTCAGCGTTGGTCTTGGCAAACAAACAGCAATCCACCTATACACGTCCTTGGTGTATGATTCACGTGCAGACATGTCACGTGATGTAAAACAGTTCACTGGAGAAAATCTTAAACGACCTTGTTGCCACAAACCACGGTGTGCTTCTGACACGCTGAACCTCACAGTAAAGTAATAGGCGGGAAGTATAATGGGTTTGGGATATGCTCCTCCAGATACCAGGTAAGCCAGTATAAACCAGACAAGCACTGTCGTCTTTAGTAAATTATTGGTCAGTTTTCCCAAGTCAGCAGAATACTCGGTTTGACTCTATACATTTTGCTTATCTTTCTGTGTGCGTGGGAATGGGGTGGGGCACACATTTACTACGAGGACCAGGGACGCTATGGGACCTTTTACACACTGGAATTATAGCTAGGGGTGGGATTAAAGGCTAGATTAGGGTAGGGGTAGCGATAGGAATCTGGTAATGGTTAGGGTTAGAGTTTCTGCTGTTTTAGGGTGTGTTTACAGGGCTAGCTAAAACACCATTCCTCCCCCACAACTGTTTCCATGACATCCATACAAACCTATGTTACTGCCTGATTGTTCCTCTGCCTGCCATGTTACGCATTCATCATAAATTTTCTCAATTATGTCATTTGAAAACGAACTATTCGCATGGGATGTATTTTGAGTAATCCCTTAACCTACGTGTGATGGGGCGGGAGTGGGGAAGCGGTATAAGATGAAGCAGCTTACATGACTTTTTATTTGTAGTCCATGATCTACCATGTTGCTAAATTAGTTAACTTCTTTATTAAAGCAATAAACATTTCAACTGTAAACCTAACGGTTTTGACTACGCTTTTTTGAATTCTTCGTTATGTGTGATGCACAGAATGTCAAGACATTTCTTAATGCCGCTTCTTGTGGGCGGCGTTTACGGATTGTTGGTGGTGGTGCTGCTGGTGTCATTGTACTTCATTCTGAGACACTGTTCCCGACGTCGTCGTGACATGTCGTCAGCAGGTACAAATTATACACAGACATTATTAGGCCAGTCGTGTCCATTATGGTTTCTCTTTTTATATTTCTTTAAACAGAATGTAATAGGGACAAGGTGGAAAAGATTTTCTTCATATCTATGTTCACTGGAGAAGTCTTTTTTGGCAGCTCTTATAGAATTTTAAAGCTCTTTCATCATCCCTGATTTTTCTTACATCATTAATGACACATTCGGTACTGCACAAAAAGACATTACTTTTGAATATCTTTTAGCATATTCGATAAAGGGGTGAGTCTCAACTTCTGAACCCAGATGCACTCAGGTTGATACCTGTGTGGCGCAGCGTACTTCTCCCAGTCAACTGAACTGTCGGGGATGGGTACTAGACTCCATAGAGGGTCGGGAAAAAGCAGCGAGAGGTACGAG
The DNA here is from genome assembly GCF_003073045.1 of Pomacea canaliculata. Lineage (NCBI taxonomy): Eukaryota > Metazoa > Mollusca > Gastropoda > Architaenioglossa > Ampullariidae > Pomacea > Pomacea canaliculata. The sequence continues at coordinate 19,481,893 of NC_037598.1, forward strand.
CTATGGGTACCGACATTATAAAAAGCCTATCTTGAGAAAAAAAGGTCTGTAACACCTCAGTCTCCAAGCGACCTAAAAAAAAAGAAATAGGGCGATAGGGGACGACTTTTGCCTTTGTTTGCGTATTTGAAATTCTTTTATTGAGTTTTATATATATTTTTAAAAATACTGCTTTTCAAAAGGTAGGAAACAACAGCATATGAATTTAGCTTTGTTTGTCTTGGTCTAGTGACCTAACTCTACAGATAAAAGCAATCTCAGATAAGTCATTGCTTTAATTGCATGTGCATAGGCCTGTTTCTTTAACTACGGCCTTTGTCTGCAGGTTTTATAAGCAGAGACACACGTGGAGTTGAAGATGGCATGGCGAGGACCGTGAGTCACCCACCCTCAGCAGCTTCACAAGATGTTGCTGGGATGACGGTGATACCCAGACGGTGGCCGCCTCGGCAGAAGGAAGATGTTGGCGGTGACGCTGTCAAGGAGAACACTATCGTCGATATAGAAAAAGAAAATGGAGATGATGTGGGGAACTCAAGGTCCAACAATCGTCTTCTATCAGACCACGTCATCTACGTGCCCTACACGTTCTCCTCGGCACGTGCGAGTCACGGGAAGAGCAGAGACGTCTGCTTGAGGTCTCGAGCAACGTGTTCCAAGCAGAGATCGGGGACCAGTACGAGCAGACAAAGCAAACTGTCGAGACCTTCTTGTCCAGTGTCATCTGATGTCATCGCTCCCGAGTCCCTCGTCGATCGCACAGTGACTGCCGAGCTGAAGGACAACCAGAAGAGGGAAGCGACGACGATTTCGATGTCGCCTGTCCGTCCATTGAGTCTTCGTTCGGAGAAAAAGCCTGCCACACAATGCACCCCTCGTAGTGCACCACGTGGCCAGCGTGTCCGCCAATCGGATGATCGAAGCAAATTAAGGATTGATGAGGATGGAGTTTTCGCGAGCTTTGTCAAAACCCCGCCTTTTATGAGGCTGTCGTCCACAAACTTGGCCGTGCCCAGAGTTTTAGCTGTTAGGTCCTCGTGCGGAGGACCGTGCTGCGAGGTCACGAGTAGGTCACAATATTATGGGGTACACACTTCTGAAACCTTACCTCGTCACAACTCTCTTAGTTCTCTCTGTACTCCATGCGACTGCCCATGCCTCGTTCGTCGAGATAACAGATGGCACCACTGTTATCGCTATGGCACTCGGTGTGTACTATGCATAAATCGTTGCTGTCACCGTCATGGGCTAGGAGCTTCAGCTCATGATGTCAAAGCTGCCAAGAAGCATGCACAAGCACTAAAGGAACACAAGTATTATTCCGATCTCGAGCGACATCGCCTGAAACGCAAAAGGTCCTCTGCATGCCCCACAGAGCTAAATCCGGGCTCTCGATCTCATCGTCCTGAAGCCACCCATGGGGGAGAAGCAGGTATCTCCCACTGCAGTCCCGTTGTGTTGCATTCAGCCTCTGAGACAAGGTCCCATGAAGTGGTTCACGAGGACGTGAAAGAAACCTCCGCAGATTCAAACCCTGTGAAACTGGACCTGGCCGACAAACAGCTTCTCACATCATCAGCAGATTCGCAACATGTCGGTGATGAGGACACTGGCGATGTGTCACAGCGACGTTCCGGTTCATCAGACAAGAATGTGACCACCTCTCTAGAAGTTTCCGCTGCCCCAGCCTCAGATCTTGTGAGTAGCAGTCCGTGGACCCCTTCCCAGGAATTGAGTGTCTGTCAGCAGGTTCCAGAAAACCAATCAAGCAGGAACTTCAGCGAAAACTTGCTCTCTTGTCATTCAAACATCGACGATGATGGTGACAGAATAAAAAGCAACCTATCGGTAGTTAAAGAACGACTGTGGGACTTACGAGTGCACGTCCCTGGAAAAACAAAGTTCCTGTAATATTGAATGGTTCTTGCACACAGCATTAGACTGAAGCTGTTGGTTGTTTTATTTATTTAATATTGTTTTATATTTTATACATGTTTTTAAAGTAGCTCAAAGTCTTAACAGACGTTGGCCTGCAGATTGCTAGTCAAGACTGCAGTTTTATTTATCGGTTCTCTTATCACAGACTACCTGAGCAAAATAATTTTAATTTATCGAGTATTAGAAATATTAACCTTCAGACAGTAGTAAAGTAGGAGAAGGAATAAAGAAAAAAATATTAATACTTTCTGACCGGAATGCATACTAGCAAGGTGACAAACCCTCCCGCATGTTGCTGATTACTAATCCCACAGGAGTCGAGGCCTAGATGTCAAAGTAATCAGGCAGAACATGACTAATCAAGCTTGAGTAAATTTGCAAGGATAACTGCTCAAAACAAAGTTAAACTTGCCAATAAAAATAACGGTAAAGCTTAAAGTTTAAAAGAATTTTTGTAGCAACTGCGCAGATTAGCAGGGTATTTAGCAGAGTAGGTCCGTGAGTTTAGAAGTGGGTGCGTGTAGTAGACAAGCAATCCTATGATTTTATTACAAAACTAGTTATTATGAAAAAAATTAGTTCGGGTATAATTTCAGAAAAACTCCAAAAAGTCTTGAAAAGGTGTCCTTTACGATGTCGACCTATTTTATATGTGTATATATTTTTTAATCTCAGCCCTTTATTGCCGATAAATTTTTGAAAGTCGAAATGAAACATTAGCATTGTTGTCGAGATATTTATGCTCTTATTAAGCACATGCAATGTCTAAGCTTTGTCAGCGAGTGTGATATCCTTTATCCCTCCCTCCAAACAAAATGTATGGAGACCGATAGTGTGAGAAGCCAGACACTTTTCGGGAATGAGTAAAGAGTGAGGGGAAAGACTGAGCAAGAAAATATTTGTCAAAATTGTTTTAGGTATCTTACAGGTCTAGTCATTGTTTGCATCTTATCGTGAAGCTGTAATGATTGTCATGTTTGTAGTGCTTCAAATATAAACAATGTACAACAGTGCTTGCTGAATCTCTTATGAAAGGTAAAAGTGGTATCCTCTCTCTCTCTCTCGGAGTGTGGATTTCCAGAGTTCACACTTAAAAGGTGGGCTGAAAAAGAAGAGAAAGTAATGAAAGAATAGTCTTTGCTTATGAAAAGGCTAAAACATATTTACAGTTACTGGCTAGATCCGGACATTCAGTCTCCTGCACCTCTTCGCTCGCAGTGAAGATGTCAAAAATGGTTGGACATGTGCTGATCATCTTTAGTCGTTCTAACGGATATAATATCGTCTGTATTCTGTAACTAGTCTCCGCTAGGTGACAGTTATTCTAGGAGAATACCTTTCGTATATTACATCGGGGATCATCCCCATTCAAAATTTGCTAATGTGAGAATTTGGGACAAGCAGAACAGTGTCCTCTGACCGACAGGACTAGTGTGATGACATGTCAAAAATGCATATCACACTGATATTTTACTTTTGGAGGATCGACCCACAAGATTTTAAAATATTCAGCACATCACCAAAGAGGATGACGAGTGCACCCAGCGGAGTGAGGCAGAGGGTGCGAGAGGATGTATGAAAGTTTAAATGCGTCAGGTGTCATCATTCAAGAGCATGTTGACGGCCGTTAAGTGGCGATTAATAATTTAGTGAAAAATAAAAGTGTTCGACATTAACGAGGGTGGCACGTTGCTGAAAGTATAAAAGCTTGGCTGAAAAAAACTGGTGCAAGGTATTGAAGGTAGTAAAGCGAACATCGGCGACTCTGTGAGACTAAGGCACTTGTTGGATGGATGCATTACACACTTCCAGAACATCCATGACAAGTGTAACCAAGCCTCACCATGCAGACAGTCGCAATATATACCAACTCTAATAGTGCTGATTCTGTTGTCACGCTTTTGATCGACTTTCTACATGGCCGTATAGTCTTTAAAAATCCAGTCTTTAAAAATCCAGAGAAATACATATTGTCCAGGTATACATTTTATGTTGAATCATATATTTATTGTTGTTTCTTCTCTTTTTTCTAGTCGCAATCGTAATGGTAGGAATAGTCCCTCGCTGTGCGCTAACAAAACCTAAAAATAAGCAGGAACTGTATTCAACGAGTGACAGAGGTTGGACCGACATCTGTGAGGGTGACAAAGGTATGAATGACAGCTGTGATGATGGGTGAAGGGAAGACACCAGCTGAGAATGAAAGAGCATAGACTTGTCACAGTCGGATAGGTTCACATCTTTACGTCTTGTATGAATCGTGATTTTCATGGCTGCACACCATTAAGCTGGGCTTACATCACTGATGAAACACACCAGCAATTATCGAAACAAGATCTGAGTAGCCGAGCGCGGGGATACCCACTCCCCGATCATCACTGGGAGGACGGACAGCTGGCAACGTGCCGACTGGTGTATCTCCCCTCCTTCCTCTCCACCCCCACCGGGAAAACAACCGCCTACAGCGACGTTAGTCACGGACCACGTGATGTGTAGGAGGTTTGTTTTACGACGTTAAGCACCCTTCCGTCTCCCACCCCTCATTGCCCTACACAGCATTTACAGGCTTTTATGTCCCCATTTAGCAATTTCTCCATGTGAAGTCGGTACGTACAGTCTGTACAGTCGTACAGAAAGAACATGAATGACCGCAGTAGAAGAAACCAGGGAAGCACAGGCATTAAGGAACAGTTAGTAATGTAATTATATGCTGTGGTTTAATCATAATTTTCTTTGTGCGTTGTTTATAAGCTAATGTAGAAGAGGGAGAGAGAGAGGGAGGGGAAGAAGGGTGTGTGGGAGATTTGTTTGCTTGTGTGTGAGAGAGAGACATAGCATGACATTATAAATGCCAATGACTCATGGTCATTATGACATGTGGGAGATACAAGCATGTAAACAATACAAAACAGCATGTTTAATAACACTCATGCAAGTATTTTATCGAGGTATGTTCGTTATACTTCTATCCATCTATACTTATGCACATCTATAAGTGGTTAAACTTTACCTGTTGAGTAGCATGGTATGTACAGCTGCATCTAAGTATAGAAACAGGCCACAAATGGTAGGTTCATACAACCTTTAGATCCAATAAATCAGTATGCAAATTTCAATTCAAAAACATAGATATACATGTCCACTAGGGACATTATTCTGCCTCCCAGGCATGCAGTACACACAAATTTCTTCTTCAGCTGTCTGTGTTGGAAGTAAGCCAGTGGGTGTTCATAACTACTATAAGAAACTCTGATTTATAACTACATGCTTACAAAAGGATTTCTATGCACACATATACCTATAATACTTAATTTACATGTATACAATATGCTGACTTTAAGATTATCCCATATTTATGTAAAAGCATCCATTTGTTACGAAAACTAGTCTCTGCTCTATTTGCTGAGTAGTGCGTTTACTCGCATATCATTTTTTTGCAGCTACCCTCCTAATATACCCACATGCTTGAAGCGGCTTCAATGCGTACTCTATATCCGGGTCAAATAGCTATCTTTAAATTCATCAAAATCTTATTCATTTTTGTATTTAATGGCGTTTTCTTCACATCATACATTTCATTGTCATAGTTTTTAACCGATGAAAGGAACCTCATATATCTTAAAAGACGCACCATTCCATCCCAGTTCAACTGGGAGACGGGAGGAGTGAAGTGCATTACCGACATGGAGATTACAACGGTCAGTGATCGGCTCTCGGATACCAGGAAATAGTCGATGACACTATATTTATCTATAGGGAGACACAAATGTAACTCTTATTCTATGTAATCTTCACAAGCACCATTCACTGTGACTAGGTCATAAGTAAACAAAAGTTTAACAGTGACCCGAAAAACTGTTAATAGTGTGACCTATTGTGAATTCCTTTCACATGTTTCGCTTGCCTCATCCGTGTCAACGGGGGAAATACTCGATGTGTGTGTGTGAGAGAGCATATCGATAGTCGACATCAAAACCGGAAGTGACCTCACATCGACTATGTGTGAAGGTCACATTGAGATTCAACACTTCCGGTTTAGCCGCCGTGGTTTAGCGAACAACTTCAATGGCTATGTCAGCGGAGTCTGCGAGAGTAACAACAATAAAGAAACGCACACACGGTGGTTCATGCTGCTGCATGGTAGAATGCCACTGTGCGAGTATCAAATGTTTCGGTTTAAGTTTTTTTTCGCTTCCGCGGGCAGGTGTATCGACAGAGCAAGACAAGTGGCGAGCGGCTCTCATTCATGCTATATGCCGCTCAGACAAAAGTTTCAATCCATTGACAGCCAAAATTTGTTCAAGGCACTTTGAAGAAGAGTGCATTAAAAAAGGTACCCGATCTTATCGCTGGATCACTTATTCACCTTTTGCTCTTCTCTTTCCTGTACGTGCTTTTAGTTCGCGACTAGAAAATTTTCACACCGCCGAAAATATGCCCATAAAAAAACAATCACATCATTCATTACATTACACGAGAAGTGTACTGATTAAATATTCTTCTTATTGCTTAAAAAAACCAGCCTATAAGAATATGCCAAGATTAAAAACAGTGCTTTAACACATAGATGATTTAATATGTTTCTCCCCTGTAAACCAGTATCAGAGTTTTTAATCAAGAATAAAAATATCTGAATTGTATTGATGTTCCATTTTTCTTTGATTTTTTTTTTTTTAGTATATTATCTCATACAGTTTTATATTTATGTTTCATTATTACGAGTGACATGCTTTTTAGCTCACACACCCCACCAGCAATGCATAGGTGATCTAAGATGTTTTTTAGGCTGATTTTTTTGTGTGTTTTTTGTTTGGTATGTATCATCTCATAAATTTTTATATTTTATGTTTTATTATTAATTCGCTTCAGCATTTTTAACAGGTCCTTCTGGAAAAGTCATAGGACTAGTTCCTGGGAGCATGCCAACTAGATGGATGCCTCTAAAATCATTGGAAACTCCGAAAACAACTAGACCCAAGCCTGTAAGTGTAATTTTTAAGTTTTGAAAAAAATCTTTTACTTTTAAGAGGTGAGGAGCCCAGAATATAAAAGGACTTTATACAGATAGATTTAACTATGAATACCTGTGAAAAGAACTACTATTTGTAAAGTAAATCCAAGTTTTTCTACTGCACCTAAAGAGTAGTACATTATCTGAAATATTGACTTTGTGAACAATTTTCATAAGCGTGCAATTATGGCAAACAAGTAGGAAGGGGAAACCCAATGATTAAGAAAAGTGTAATGCTATGAAGATAAGTCCAGATTTATTTTATAATAATTGAATGTAATTAAAAACATGTGGTTGTGTATATGGATTAGATAAACAGCATCATATGTTCAAAATTCTCACATATCTCTCTTCAGAAGGTACGGGAGCCCCCTGCCGTGCCAATTCGTATCGCCTACACTAGCTTCATGGACATGAAGAAGGATTTGACTCATCTGCCTCCTGAGTGGATCATCATGAAAAATTCTGAAGATGCTGTAGTGCTTGGCTTGTTGTCAAGTAAATCTGAAGAAGTATATGTGAAGGTGAGCTTTTCTGCAAAAACCGGGTTGCAGGCAAATGTGAGTGTGTTTCAAATACCTGCACCATGGTTTGCAAGAGACATTGAAATGGTTAGGCTTAAAATATTTTTGAAAGAATTGGGTGAAAAGACACTCTGCACTGCTGTCACTGAAACTGATCTGCAACCATTAGCTGAAATTGAAATCACTGATAAGAAGTATTTCCGACACATTACCAATATCTATGAGAATGGTAAGCTCTGTTCTCATTCATGTGTAAGGGCAACTACCTGTTCACTGTTGGTGAGTGGTGCAGAAGCAACATGCAAAGACTGTTTATTGGTCAAGAAGACACTCTATGAAAAAAAAAGCAGACAAGAAGCACGTTGCCAAGAAGCAATAAGACCAAATGACTCTCTCCAAGGTATCCCTTATGACAAACTGAAGGAAGCGTTTAAACAAGTCCGCAAAGATAAGAGTAGGCTGGAGAAGGATGTTGCTCAATTTCTAGAACATTTAAAACAGGAATACATGGACATAGACCCTGAATCTTCTGATAGTCTGAAAACATTTAATTGCTTTGACATGGGAGAACCTCTGCAGCAACTGTTCCGGGAAGAACAGAAGAAAGCATTTGCTGCAGAGCATCATGGCCACAGTTGTAATGAATCATTCAATGCTATGATAACCTGTAACAGTCTTTGTGCTAGTGTAGTGAATCCTATAACATACTCAGACCCTACAGAAGTATGACTAATTGTGTGTTAGCACTATTTCATATTCTTGCCAAGCCCTCTGAACACATGGACCTTAGATTCTGTCATTGAGTTTAATAATTTACCTTACCCTTCAAGGTAGTGATTGAGTATCTACATTCATATTTCTAGCATTTCTGTAACACCAATGTGTTATATTTGCTGTATCTTATGTGACTTTTCCACGTTGTGAGAACATCACTTACATTTGTTACCAGTCTGTATAATTTGTTTTGCTCTTGTATATTGCATAGTAGTACATCCTCCATTTGTGTGTCACCATAATTTACTGATCATCATGTGAATAGACTGATACTCCTTTTTCAACATCCGTAAGTAGTGTGTACATGTAAATGCTATCACTCTATATAGAGTGAAGTGACTTGTGATGTTATGAATGTGTGTATGATTATATATATGTCAGAGTCCATGTTTGCTACTCACTGTAAACTTTATTAAAGAAAGCTTTGTCCTCTGGTGTCAAGCACTTTTCAGTTTGCCAAGGACTGGTAAACATCACTGATGATTTGTAAATTTGTGTGGAATGAGATAAACAGGTTGAATATATTAGTGATTTGTTCAATAATTACTATCTAATCAGACCTAACAGTCAAATGAATACCTTTATTCAATGGAGAGCACTTTACATCTAAAGAAGTCAACTGAAATATTATCTTTTATTCATTTATGCTTTATGTTGAAGATTTATATATAATTTTACCATTTAATAATTATATTTCAACATGCTTAAACTCATAAACTAACATTTGTGATCATTGATGCTAAAATACACTTTCATAAATTTGTCAACTAAAATTATTTGTTAAACATGACTGACTGGAGGACTGGAGTACAATGTCTATGCTTAATATGTGCTTAATAGTTAAACCTTGGCTGTGTCCAATAATAAAATATTGCACACATTATTGCAAGTTGTTTCAAGCGGCAACGCAATGTTCGAATCCCAGGACGTTCGCTCAATCGCGCAGAGTGTATCTGCACATGCGTCGTCTCCCGATAAAAAAAAATATTAGTCAGAAGAGCCGACGACAATGAAGATCAATCATCGAACGATCATCTAGAACTAGCAAACCGTACCGTGCGCGAGTCCACGCATGAGAGAGATGTGTATTTGTATATGGTGGGTGTGTGCACCCGTTCTCTCATCTTTTATTTAATCTGTATTTTTTTCTCGTAATTATTTTTCTTTGCGTCTCATGCGCGTGCGTTTCTGCGGGACGTTGGAGTCTGCATGGCGAGGATTTTTCCACAGTGGCAATAAAACTGCTTCGAGCCTGCGTTTGCGCGCTTGAGCAAAGGTTTGAGTACTTCCGCTCGGAGACAAGGAAATGACGTCATACACGAAAACTGCAGTTTGAAAATCTGCATGATGAGCTCACTTCAAAGTCCTATCACGGAACCGGAAACACTGCCAAACATCCTGCTCCAAATGTAAAACGGGGGCTCTGTACTCTGTCTCTCTCGCTGTATATATCCTTTAAGTCTTTCCTTTTTGTTTTCCTGTGTCCATCAATACTATTTGTTTGGTCGACATCAGAAATGTCGTTATCGTCTGATATCCTTGGAAGACACTAATTAATGATTTGTGTAGAGAGATTCTAAGAGAGAGCAATCAAGTGGGCTGTCTATCAGTATATATCTGTGAACACACAATCGCAGGCTTCTCTCATTATCATTTTTTTTTTTCATTTTGATGTCTCCCAGGGTTATTTTCTAAACATCGTGGACATCTTCATTATGTCTTCCTACTGGGACATCTTTCTATGAAATAAATTCGATTTTACTCGAGTAAGTTAATTGCATCACTGTTCTTTTAAATACACATACTACTCTATTTTTATGAGCAATTTTTTAAAAAATGTAATAAGCTTTCGGAATACCAAGAAGACTGCTGTGTAACACTGATAATGTGCCATGAAAAGCGTTAATTTATTAAATGAATTGTTTCATAGTTCACACCCGTACGAAATATACGATTCATGATATTGGAAGTTCTTCATCACAAAGATTACAGAAGAGAGTGGAACTGTGAAATTAATTAAAGGGGTGGGTGGGTTAGTGCAGTATGAAGTTGTTGAGTTGAATAACTTACAACTCAGACACAGACACAACAGTTGACCTGCTGTGGTTACAGATACTGATCGTGATGAAGAGTGGCTGGTGAACTGCAGCGTTATCGCTGTTTCCGCTCACTGTTGCCTCTCTGCAGATAACACCGATGTCGACAGAAATACGATAGGTTTCGCCAACCGTCTTTTATATTCTTTCGTTCCCAGAGATGTAAGGCCATTGCAGACAGGCCTCTCGCGAAGCAAGGCACACGAAGTTTCCCACACACTAGAAACCTTTGTTTGTCTGTCAAGGACGAGCTTCATTCTCAATCTGGGGCGTCCGTCTCCCACTGCTGCCTCCGCGACACGCATGCGCCATCTGTGCAGCAGCCCCCAGGCTCTGCAGCTTCCGCAGCCATGAAACAACAAGACACGGACCATTGCAAATTCTCATGCAGCAGAAGTCAAAGTGTGAATGTAGTGAACAGACTTGCAGACCACTTCCGGTTCTCTGTGATGGAGGACAAGGCTGTATTCCCAGCAGTTTTTTTTTGCGTTCAGCTAATAAAGAATGTGGAATTCCTGTTTGTTTTGTTAAGTCTGATGATGACAAACTTGGCTGTCACCTGTTTGGAAAAACAGAAAAAAAAGAGTCTAAACCAGCCTGACCTGCCCGCAACAACACGAAGAAAGCCTGCGAAAATAGTTGGCGTGAAGAAGAAAACTTTTTAAAAAGGATTTGTTTTCTGATTTATTGGACATTTCCAGACTGTAAACAAATGTTTTTTCTCTTGAATGTCAGCAACACTTCGCCATGCCACAAACTTACAAGGAAGTGAAAGTGGGTGGGGGAAATGAGTGTGTGTGTGTGTTGTTTTGTTTTCTCTGTGTGTGGATGTGGATGTGGATGTGCAGGTTGTATTTGTGTGCGCGAAGAGGTCACAAAGACTACAGCAGGGTTAAAGTCTTTTGGAGTTGAATGTTAAAGCTTAACGGTAGAAAACAAAACAAAACAAAACAAAATTAAAACAAAACAAAACAAAAACCCAAAAGCCCCACCTAAGCAGAGCCATTTTACTTCTGCTTTCCTAGCTGTAGAGCAAGTACTACGCATGCCGTCTCCCAGGTAGGAGCAAGTTGCTTCCCTGACACCGCGCTGGTCGACTTTGTAAGTCGGAACAGATATACACAGGGTTCGTTTTTAGCATCAGGTAGTCACATAAAGTACTGATGTTCGGACTCGTACGATCGTTAATCTGGAACTGCCTGTAAATCACATTCCTGATTGCAGTCTACTGACACCAGCTCTCCACACGACGGCTTCACAAAGAAGTATTATGTCCCACACTCACAGACCTATTGTCGCAATAAAGAGTATTGAGTGATGGCGTTGCTTGTCATGTGAGTAAAGCTCACGCCTTACATTGATCTCTCTCCTGTACACTACCCTGCCAGTCACCTGCAACTACCCGTAGAGAACGGAAGCATCTCGACACGCGGTGCTTGCACAAACTTCCCACTTCATCTTGGACTGGTTTGCATGAGCTTGAATATTCATTCCGTACATAAAAGTATATCATAAATTGCGCCTCACGGGTGCTTAAATTGTAAGCAACAACACTCGTGCAGCTGGGCACATTCGGTGATGGTGCAAAAACATTGATGGACAGGAGGGTGCACTGAGCCGATGACGGGTCCTGGAGAGGGCAACAGACGAAATAAAAACGCAAGACAAGGGGAGATTATCGACGGCGACTACATTTCGATGGTCGGAAAAGAATATTTTCGGATTGTTCTTTGCTCTCACGTAGCATGGCTGGAGCTGATGGAATAATGTTGTATGGTCGATATTATGAACAGTAGCTGACTGGGCCACAACTCGGTGCAAGGGTTCTCTCCTATCAAAAGGATGGAAGGTTGGAGGGGAGGGGGAGGTCATCAGACCACTCATAATATCAATATTTGTAGGGAACTCTTTCTTTTTTTTTTCTTTCATAGTTTTGTCTTTCTTTTTCGTCTGTTTTTTTTTTCTTTCTTTCATTCATTGTTTCTCATTTCGCCCTGGGGTAACTACTTATTCGCGCGTCATAGATGCGGCACCTGGTGTTGACGAAACTTGTTTTAAAGGGGAAAGGACTTACTGCTGTAAAACGAACAAAAATAAATATTTATATTCAAAGCAGCGTGTAGGGAAAGGGTCGGGAGATGGGTTTGGGGTCACACACATTGTACTTGAGTAGTTTCAAGTAGCCCGTCTATAAATTTAAAGAGACTTTGTGCTCCATGAAACAACCATCCCCATCACAAAACCCAAAATTAAAAAAAAAAAAGTCAAAAATGGAAAAAAACACAGGAAGGCTGCTTATAATAAATCAGACGTGTCAAGAGTGGCAGCAGCTTCTCTCTTTCTCTACACAAACACCAGTTTTCCTGTTGCACGGATTTAAAGATGTAATAGGGTATAATTTTTAAGGACACTTTTATGTTAATGCTCAGTGCTAGATACCATTTCTCAAAAAATTTTCATGATGATATTTGTACGCATGTATATCGGGAATAAAAGAAAGATTTTCGCCCCTAAATGAAAAGTATCTCGCACGGAGTTTTATCTAATCAAAAGAAAATACTTTCATCCCGCCAAACCTTTAACTCATTTACTTGAGAAACTCAATTACCAGCGGCTCTGTTGATGTTTCACCAGATTTACCTCTACCATCTCCACTCACCTTGGTTTGTCCTTAAGGACAAGACTACACGTGTTGTTTACTGGCACACACGACATTTAAAAGCATCCAGATAAAAGCTTCAGGAGTTTGTTTCAGTAAATTATAATTATCTTCAGTTCTTGAAAACGAGGTGACACGTGACATGTGACACGCCCCATCAATCCAGCTTTTGGGACTTACTAAAGGTAAAGAATGTAAGTAAATCAATTAATATAGAAATAGCTAGGCAACCGAGATAAAAGAAAGTATGGACATACACTCCTGATAGAGGAGAACGTGAATCAACAAAGGGACAGAATTTCGGTGTCGCGATGAGTTGTCCTTCTTGATAAGCCGCTGGCCCCTTGTTGGTCTTTAATGTCTTCAAATATTTTACTTTGCTATCAGACTTCTGTTTCCTTCTATAAATACCTCCCTTTTGACTAGCCTGATTTTCACACATAAAGAAAGATTTTTTTTTCTCTCTCTCTCTCTCTCACCCCAATACAATTCTTCGTTCCCTCTTTTTTTCCCCTTCGTGTTATTCCTTTATTGTTGTTTTATTTCACTCAGCCAGAGACATAGTTGACACCAAAGCATATATCAGTTATCTGGAAGGACAGAGTTACTGGGTGATTAAGCGCGTTGTTGAGTTCCTCCCTTAAGTTAATGAGTGTGCTAATAAGTTCAGTTAATTAACACACTCGCCCGACAGAGAGAGAGATCGACTGTGCTTGTGTGGGTGTGTGTGTGCGCGCGCGTGTGTTTGTGTGCAAATATGTGGAGACAACAATATCTTAGGATAAAAAGTCAGCTTTTAAAAAATATATCAGTGGAATACAAAGTTAAACATAAAGTTTTTATTTAAAAATATTTTCTGAACCCTTGAACGGGTGCGCATATGCCTAAAAGGATAAATCGAGAGAGAACTGACATAATAGAGCATGAAACAGCATTTTATAATTCAGACAGAACTTGTTGATTTAGGGAGATGGTGTGCTAGCACGCACGTAGCGGGAGTTCCCATCATCCCGCCTCCAGAAGGGGGCGTGTACTTTGAACTTGTCCTCACCTCCCGGCACTTGGGCCGCCGGGGCTGCCACGAGCTGAACACAACACGTGCGGGAGGATCACAAGACTTCGCTCTTTGCCTCCATGGCCTTGCTGCAAGGGTGCATGTGTGGTGAGGGGACAACACATGGACACACGTGAGTGAGTGCAAACACGCGCGCATTCCCTCAGACTCATGCCATTCAGCGGGAAAAGAGAAGGGAAGGGGAGCTAGAAATGAAAGAAGGGGGAAAAAGTTGCAGGGAAAAACAAAATGGAAATAGGTTGTATCCGAGTTTTGCTATGTTTGTGATAAAAGAGCTGAGACTGTGAAAACACAATCACAGAATATGGATTGCACTAAACTTAGGTCAATGCCTGTACTTTCGGTGGTCGAACCATGATGCGAAAAGTAATAACAATAATAGAACTCATGACGATGATCACGACGATAATAATGATGATGGTGAGGAGGAGGAGGAGGTGGAGAAGGAGGAATAAGAGAATTGTTTGTTTTGGGTTTGTTTGTTGTTGTTGTTGTTTTTATTGAATCCTAGTATGTATAGTCTTGTATAGTATGTATAGTCTTCCTTTACTTTGTCTGTGTGCTGGATTGTCTTTGGTTTTCTGCCCTTTTCCATATGGAATGAACAAATGATATAGAAGTTTTTTTTTTGACTAACGGTCTCCGTATCATCTCACTTTCTTCGTGGTCTGTGATTTGTATCATTCAGACAGACTGACAAGGACAGACACAAGTGCAAACGCACTGACGAGACTAGGGCAGAACTCTCAAGATTCCCAGCAACATTTTGAGACTGGGTCACAACCACGAGCTAATAATAAAACTTTGAGCTCTTTCGAGATGATTGTGACCCATACGTGCTCAAGACACTTTATTTTTATAGCCTTGCGACGATGGGTGGTGTCAGCAGCACGACACGTGACCTCGAGACTGTGTGAAGTGTCTTCTGTAACTGTAGTGGGGGATGGAGAGAGGGGAAGGATGGAGTTAAATGACAGGAAGAAAGTTTTTATCTCAAGCGTACGTGGTAAGGACGAACGAGAGACCTTACTCTCACTTGGTCTAATAGCTAATTACAAAAAATAGTGACAACAACGCAGGGGTCGGGGGTCATATCTTCTAGGTTTATTGTTTATTGTTTGGTGCCGCCTACAATTTTAAGACAATTCTTGTTTTAGGAACGATTTGTTTTAAGGCAGTTGATAGACGCAGTCCCTGCTGATACATTGTCATTGCTAGCACATCAAAAGCAAAAAAAGAGGAATGAAATACAAAATGAAAGATGATGGTGATGATGATAATAAAACAAAAATATTGAAGGAAAGGAAAAAGAAGGAAATGCTTTTTCCGGGACTTATTATCTAAGGTTTGTAGCATACCCAGAAACTCCAAACACACGAACAAACACTCTTTACCTCATAATTCTGACAATTCTAACAAGATGAAAAACTTGGACAGAAAATTGGAACAAAAAACAGAAACGAGTAATAAAGCATTAAAATATACTTCCCCTATTTACAGTACTAGTGCTGCAAGAGTGATTACATATCTTTTGCCACTTAATGAAAAACTAGAGAATTGCAAACTCACATCACAGATTTACCGACATTCTTGTTGCTTTTGGAATGGATGATTTATGAAAATTTTTTACATGTTCGCTTTGATTAGTTTAGTATCTACTCAAGCCCGTAATTTGATTTACTGGAGATTTCTGTCGTCATTCATGCAAGCACAAAAATACGAAAAATACGATCAACCAGCCAACAAGCAAACGATAAAATGAACGAGACCAACTGACAGACAAAAAAGACTAACCATCCAAAAACAAAGACTCCAATCGAAGAACAAACCATTCAAACAGCAAACAAACAAACGAACAAACGAACCAACCAACCGACCGACCCACCAACAAATTAACAATTGAACTATACAGCAAACCAGCTAACTGACAAATTAGCAAAGCAAACCAAAACAAAAGTAAACGAACTACCCAACAAACCAACTAACAACCCAGTCAAACAAAGCAAACAAACCAGCCAGGTGACAAAAGAACAAACAAACAAACAAAAAACTGCAAAGTTAACAAACTAACGAACAAACCAATCAACAATCCAGTCAGCGAGAGACACACCAAACAAACCAGCAATCAAACCAACCAACCAACGAGTACAAACAGACCAATACGAATAAAGAAGCTCATTTCTTTACCCCAGATGTTCCTTTCGGACAACAAAGAAACCCCGGGTTTGACACCGGGTTGACATCTTTCACTTTTAACTCTACAGGACGAAGTGGCTTCCTTCCTGCCTCTTTGCCACCCTCCTTCATTCCTCCCCACCCCTCCTGTCCCTCCACACACACCACCTTATCTCTCACGCCACTCACTGTACGAGAGCTGGTCTGGCACTGAGTCGTCTGCTTCTTTCTCTCTATCCCTATTCTGCCCACTCATCTGCACCACTTACCGGAGACGGTGGCGTCGGAGGAAATGTAAAGAGAAAACAAGAAAAACTTTTAAACAAATAAAGAAAGGGTAAGAAGGGGTGAGACTGGCTATAAACCCCACAAATGTCCGAAAAAACAACATTTGTCGACATCATATTCGTGTTTTTGCGTACGAGGAGCTGAAATTCAAGCAGCAGCTAATGAAAAGATGGAGTGAGAAAGATGTGAAGTTGTGTATCTGTGTGCCTGTGTGTGGGTGGGTGAGAGAGAGAGAGAAGACAATGTGGCAGAAGACAAATGCCAACTAAAATGAAGCTGTTAGAAATGCTTCATCATGTCATCAGTGGACCAGAGTATCCAATGAGTGTCAGAAAGATGAGCAGCTGTCAAATAAAGTGATTCCCGAGTGGACGATGAAAGCTTTTAGGAGTGGGATGATCATGAGATACAATTAGACACTTCCCTGCTTAGTCTCTGAGTTCTCATTCAATGTGAAGTTTCTAATCTCAATTTCATTTATTTGTTTTTTCTTGCATGCTTTCACAGAAAAAAATGGTCGAAATCTATGTTAAAAAAGTATTAAAGGCTGCCGCTAAATTGGATCGCTCACGGATGCGTGGACGCATGAAGGTGTTTGCAAACCGTGCAACAGAAATTCCCCGTCCAGTCCAGTTTCCTGGGTTTGGTTGTCAGTGGTTACAGGACTGGCACGAAACAGCAATGCCATGCATGCACCAATGCCTTTACTATCTCATAGGAAGCTGCCAGGAACAGGTGAGAGGCACCAGAGATGGCGGTTTGAATTTGCCTTGATGGGTAATAAGAGTAACAAGAGCGAATCCCATCATACAGGGCTCATATCACGGATTTATTTTAATCAAGGAGAATACATTTTTTAAGGTATTGCTTCACATATTTAGCATGCACAGTTACAAATATGCATGCGCACACGTGAGCAAACCCATGCATCAACACACGTGCACTATGTACAAAAACAAGCATACTCATATTCACGAACATACATGAACGTACACACACACACACAAGCTCGCATAGTCACACATTTGACAACACTGACATCGTGAGAACTCCATTATCACAAAGCCTTTGAAGAAACTGCACATTTTGTGTGCGTGTCTGTGTGTGTTTTCAAGCGCGGAAGCGGAAATGTAGGGACAAATCTGAATTTGCGTAATTAATTAATTTTTTAAATATCGAATAACAGGATTTCCTTCTTCGTATTTAACGAACACACACATTCACATACATTTTTGTTGTAGTCTGAATTCGTGGGCTGTTCGCCAAGTTTCTAACATTCGAATTTCCGGTCTAACCCTGAATAACCCCAACCCCACACCACCTTTACCCTCCGCATATCATTGATAGGCCACTATCAAGAAAAGTAAAATTACATTCGCTATGCCTTCTGATTCTAAAAAAACAAATAAAAATTTTTAATAAATGAGTGACTGTTATCAACTTTAGGACAGCTTCAATAAAGTCATTTTGCTCAGACGAGATTGTTTTGTGAATAGATACCTGTCTCTTCCTCCTGTTGTTCAATTTTCCACCGCTCTCTCTTTCTCCCATCTACTTTTCTCTTTCTCTACTTCTCCATCGCACGAACATTGTGAATTCCTTGCCTAGCTCCCCTAAAACACTTTACATAAGCATAAAGATACATCGTTTCGGTGTCCAACTCTGCTGAGAGGGAAACAAGAGATGACAAGGGCAGTAATCCTGGCTGTGATCAATGGTGGACAGTGCAGATTAATATTCATTAATTTATCATGCGTGTTTGGTTGACTGGTTTGAGTTTCTTTTTTCGCCTGCTGTAAAAATCTTGATTGATTACTGCACCTTCGCGCCTCCTTGATAATCACCAGTTGTTGCAGTTAATGTTTCTAAAATTACCCTTCGTCATCTTTTCGCTCGTTTTCTGGCTGTGACGGGGTTCTGTCCCCTGGTCGACCTTCTGCCTGCAACCCTCGAATGATCGTCCTGGGTGTGTGTATAATTTTAACATGTTGTCATTGGCTTTTCTATGAAATTTAAACCTAAAATGTACAGTGACTTATTGACACTCACTTTTGTATCTTTGAAAAGAAACGAAACTCTTTTATTTACGAAAATAGGGAGGTCCGGAACCATTGATTGCAGTTTGTTTTATTTTTTCTTTCTTTTTGAATGATTCTTTTTCTCTCTTTATGTTTTCTCACTGGTATGATTTTAGAAACTCGCTTGTTTTGTATAGACTCGATGGAAATTATAAAAAGAAAACTACAATGCTATCAGTAACCTAGCAGTGTAAGACAAATATTCTAGACTAACGATTTTAAATTAATATTGACTGAATTATTTAAAAGATCATTTCAGTTCTGGATTAAGGATTTTACATTAATATTGATTTAAAGATCCAAGGGATTTAAATAGCATTCTGGAATAATTAATATTTATGATTTGAATGACATAACAGCTGTAGCTGTTCAAAAAATACTCTGCTTAATTACAGAGATATTTACGGAAATACGCTGTCTTGAAATTCCTCATGCATTGTCAGAAACCATGGAAGAAGAACTCAGTATAAAACCCAAGACTAAGGTTGTTGATTATTTAGAGTTGTCATTAGAATAAATACATATATTGACAAAAGATGAGGATTAATAGTCACATTTTGTGGCAGCCAGAATAAACACAAACAAACAAACAAAAATTCATAAAATGTCGTCACCGACAACTGACAAAGCATCACATAAAAAGATAGATATATGGGGAAAGCAGTGAAACATTTGCTTAGAAAGATGTAAAAAAGTGGAATGCAAGCTTGGCAGGCTGTGTACTTTGCGCAACTGGGGTCGTCAGATCGCTCGGCGCCAGGTCGCCATGCCGACAGCATCAGACAAGACATTGCTGGCCTCATCTGCTTTGCAGAGCCTGTCACCGCTCGGTTCATTCACTGGGGTCGTTCTCATCATTGTTAGCCAATCTTGAAGCTGTGAACCCTTGTCTATATATTTGTGAGGTAAAAATGGCCGTGCTCCAGGATCTCCGCTTTTCCTTCTTTTTTAGGGATTTTTTTTATTTATTTTTTTGGCAAGGGAGGCAATTTAGATTGACTTCAAAGTGGTCTGCCCTTTGGGAAAGCACAGCGTGCATCATAGGATGATTGTATGAACATACAGCTTCACGTGGCTTAACTGTTGACCTGAAGGCGACCTCCTGAAGCGAACATGAGTATGGAAGCTCATTTATGCCAATGAAAGTAATTTCTGTCCAACAAGTCACTGTTAGTCTATAATTAATCGGTGTTTGTGAGGAAAAAAATATGCTAATATGTCTATCGGAATTTGGGTTTATTTTTCTTTATTCATCGTCACTGTGATGACTGCTTTTTTCATCATGAAGCATCAAGCAGAAGATTTCTTCACATCACTGGAGTTACGAGGTGGTCGATAACAAATTTCGTTACGTGGACACGAGAACCGATGATGTGTCTGAACGTGATGAGAGTGGCTGCAAGTTGATTAACGACTAGATAACGGGAACACCATGCTGAGTCTCGAGCTCTCATCTCTGTTTGTTCTTTTATTTATCTGCCCTTTTGTCCTTTTTGTGTGTCAGTTTTTCTGAATTATACCAATATTGTATTTATGCTTTCCTGTAATAACTCTGACTTGTAACTCTCTAATAAAAAAGTAAATATATATCTCTCTCTGTTTCTCACAGACATAAATATATACATCATATAGATACACAGACAAAACATGCACAGTCCCACATGCTGAAAGAAAAAGCAGACGCGCGCTCGCACACACATACACATTTAAGCACGCTTAGACACACCCATACATGCACTTAAGCACACACACACACACAAACTCATGCACGCGCACGCATACACATATGGATATACACACATGCATACACATATCTGAACATATGTAAATGCACACACATGCAGATAGGTACACATGTAGGGTAGCGCGCACGTACACAAGCATCACGGACGCATGCGCATGCGCACAGCAGATGCAGACACCCTGCTGAACCCTCCCTAGTGACTGCAGGCGAAATGAAGGATGCCTATCAACGTCCATTTTTTTCTGTCCGGGCAGGTAGATGGCGTGACCACCGCGTGCACCCTGCTGCGTGATCACCGCTCAGCTCCAATACAGGGGCGCCTGCTGTTTCATTTTGTATGAAGGTGGCTGGTGCCTGGTGTTTTATTTTGTATGATGGTGATTAACTGAGTGCGGCCAGAGCGCGTGCAGGCGTCATGGGAGAGCTCTCACACCGCCATGTCTTGGACTGTCAGGTGTCAAAGGTCATTTGCGAGAATATGACGAGTCTCAGGTGCTACTCTGACTGACTCTGTGAATATCTCGCGCTTGCGTATTTTTATCTATGTTTATTTGTGTGCATGAGTTTTAAGAAATTTGAAAGCTTGTCCAGACGCGCCAATGCATGCACATGTGTTTGTTTGTGTGTGTGCTTGTTATGTGTGTGAGAGACAGTAGGAAAAAGTGACAAAAAGAGAGTGAAGGATCGCACAGAGCTCACTCACCCACGCCCGAGTAAGCACACGCACGAATTTTAATAAAAAGATTACCAGAGATTGTTAAGTATTTGCATGCCTCCTTGCTCTATTCCTAGAAGGGATGGGAACCCAGGGAGTTTATTTTTTGAAAGCAGCAGACGACCAGGTTGAGGATACTCTACACCACTGCTCTTTTGAAGCAGCCACCTAATGGCACACACTTTGGGCCTCTCTTTAATCTTAATAGTGGATCTGCCCATCTTCCCCACGCTTCTCGCACTAGATGTTAGTTTGTATTAATGCTATTATCTGTAATTATCGCTATTCTGAGACAAGAAGAACAGCTTCCACAGATAAACATAGTCTGAAATCTGAAAGTGCATCTAGTACTTTTGAATCAAGTTTGGGGCGGTTTTTTTTTTTTTTTTTTTTGCTAATCTTACCATTTTTACTGAATTTAGCGCCAGTTTTCCTTAGAGTTAAAAAAATAAAAATACCTTTAAATTGAAGTTCAACGGTGATTCTACTAAACCTTTATCGAGATTCCGCCCTGAACGTACATGATGTCGAATTTGTAACATTTGTAGTTAAATCTCATGCTCTTGTAGGTAAAACTTTCCAGGGAAATGTTCCAGCACCTACGTCAGTTTGGATCCATTTTGGTTGTCTCCCTGCATGATGCCGATAATCACGCAGTAATCACATAACGTCACGTGATCAGGTTAAGTTTCTCTGCAGTGTGTCACTAACGGTCTGTCTACCGCAGGGCCACCTACCGACGTCACTAGTGCTCCATCAGTCTCACAACAAGCGATTCCAGCCAACAGATGATTGCGTGTTCGAGGCTTTTGAACACTGAGTTGTACAGGCCATTTCAAATTTCACACTTGACTTCGAGGATTAGCATTAAAAAACTGGACTGGAGAGATTTAATTGTGGTGAAGAGCCAACCAACTAACTAATTAACTAACTATATATAAATTTAAGAAACAAAACAAACAAAAAAAACAAAAGCTTCCTCACTGTCAACGCTCTGTTTCAGCATCATCACAATTTCTAGCGTTTTGCCTCTCCCTTCCACACATGTTAAAGGAATCCCCCGATATTTGTGAGTGGAAACTATTGTATAAATATATTGACATCAGTGTAGAGAAATAGAAAAATGCTTGAACTCTTGTACTTGCGGTGTTCATGGTGTCACTTATCTATGAGAATGTATTTGACAAATACTATCAATTCTTTAGTCATAACTATTTATAACCTGATGTTCGTAAAAGAATTCTTTTCAGGGAACAACCTAGAAACATCTACAATTCACGTATGCACTACACGCTTAGAAGGTTCTAGACGATGAAAATAACATCAGTCACAGAACAATTCCAAACTCCAGAAATTTCTAACAAAGACCAGCACTGAGTGCACTCCCGGACCACACCGGATACCGCGGGACAATTCTTGAAACGAGCCTAATCAGTGAAGAATTAAAGTTAATTTCTCAGGGGATGACATAAAGAGGTTGAAAAATGTATGTTTGTTTCCTTGTTCTTTTCTTCCTTCATCAAAAAAACAGGAACGGAGTTTTTAGTTATGGTTTCAAACCAGACAACCATTGAACTATTTAGCCAATCAATTAACTAACTAACCCTCACATTCTAGAAACAAACAGATTAAGAAATATTGACTGTCAACGTTCTTTTCAGCACCTGTCGACAGTCCCCCTGAGCCAGCCTCCTGCCTCTCCCTCCCCAGCCTCCCCCCGATGTTAAAGGGTTAACTAGTTCTCCCGATATTTTTATGTTGGTAAATAAGGACAGCATGGCTCTTGCTATCCAGCTCACAGCCAAATGATTAATTGCTTGACCGGCTGTAAATCGGTGTATTGTGTACTATCATTTAAAACATTCCTTTTTCGTGTTATGCACTTTCAAGAGGGATACAAAGGAATTAAGCGAAAAGTCTCTTGGGGAGAGTGGTTGGGGGGAGAATGGTTGGTGGGGGGAGTGGTGGAGGTGGTGGTGTTTTTATACAAGAGTTGTTACCCATTTGACCTCTGTGCCATAACCCATTAACATACTGGTTTTTACTGTTTTTTTCTTTTTCTTTTTGTCTGTTGTGAGAATGTCAGTTTTGGTGTCGGGCAGGACAATCTCCATGCAGTTTATAAACCTTTTGATCGCGAAATGCACGATTGTAAGAGAAGAGTTGTGGTTTGCTCTTGCTTTTGCCTATCCCTCTCATTTCGAGGAAATATTGATAGCCTAGAGCGGAGGTTGATTACAATTTATGGAAGTCAGTGTCAGAGAGACTCGATAACATGCAAGCAGTCAGATTATAAAGAGAATTAATGATACAATTAACCCACATCTCGAGGAAATAATAGCTAGAGCAGCATGATGCCTGTTTTGGAAAACTCGTGACACGGACTGGTACAAAAACAAAGTGAGGGAGAACTTACTTTTTAATGAGATCGGCGATACAGGAGTTGAGAAGGAACGGCTAATCAATCATCATCTGCCTCCCTCCCTCACAGGTCACCTCCGTGGTCTAAGATGGTGAATGGTTAGAGCCTGTCGTAGCTGAATTCTGGGGCACACACATTTTAAATGGGCAACTATTAAATATTTTTATTGTTTAGTTCATCGGTCCATAACAGGAAAAGAAATCAAAAGAATGAGTGGATGTGGCGAAGAAATCAGTGAATAAAAAAGTCGTGTCCGGGACAAAAAAAATTCGTTTAAAATAGAAAATATATATACAAAGCTGGTCTCATCCTGAATTTTTTTTTTCTTTTCACTGATTTCAGCAACAGGAACAATGATCCCCTATTCGTATCTGAAGGTTTCTGTCAGTGACATCGCACTTTTTTATAGTCACCATACTTCGGTCATTGTCCTGCTTCATCCATAGTGTCCTTAGTTGTTTGTGGTAGTCACAGACTACAGCCAGTCTTGTCATTATTGTTACAGTGTTTCCTTCCTTGTAAGCTTTATAGTGTAAGAAAAATCTGCAAGAGCAGTAATTTGCCGGATGTGCCAGTCTCACATCCGGGCACATCAGGGTAAGGAAGATTTGCGGCAAATAGAGTGCGACCAGCCAGCCTGCTGCTGCAACTCTCTGTATCAGGTCTGTTCCAGCATCCTATCTGACGAAATACGATATCTTTCTGCATCGCCTAACAGGTTTGGCACTTGAAGCCCCTAAAAATGCAGAAGTGGGACGATCCCTTGAAGGTTTTGCATTGGCAGGTAAACGTTACAAAAAATAAGTCCCGGTGAAGAAGCAGTCAGCCACTCCACAGAAGCAGAGGTCGCCAAGGACACACATTAAATTTTTTTGGGTTAATGGGTTCCAGCATGAGCAGGAGAGACGGATTTGATTCAACAAATAGACAGAGGTGCATACTGCAGGCGATGCACTGGCCAAGCTCCAAAAGGATTTGTTAAACGAGCAAAACAGGGTCGGTACTCCGGCCGGGGTGTCACAGAAACATCCGCATACTGGAGGGTATGCTGCTGCTGTCAGGATCCGGAGTTGCTGCTGCTGCTGCTGCTGCTGCTGCTCCATACACACATATATAAACAGTCACCTACACTGCTTTAATTATAAGTGTCTATCAGTTCTAAATGTATATATGTTTTGTAATAAGATATCTTACAATTAAGACGAAGATTATCCACGTGCATACTATATATCTGACATCCGTAGTAGTATTTATAAATGCGAAGTGAGCCGCTGTTAGTCTCGGCGAGACGTAACAAAGAATGTGAATAAACCGGAAGCTATGTCGTCTAATGCCTCGTTTTAGCAGTTAACTGGAAAAAAATCGTCTGCCAGCAGTCCAGGGATATTAGTTGTGGTTTTATCAAACTGCAGGAGAAAACAAGTGGCAGGTGACTGAGAATTGTTGAATGTAGCGACAGCTACTGCGGAATAGAATCGCTTTGAACAGATGTTTGCAGGCAGCCAGTAGATGGGGAAGCTCCACTTGCAGGTGCAATATCCGGCATGTCAACATGTTATTATCTGATACTGTGTGTGTGAGTGAGAGAGAGATTGCTTTTCAGACAGGGACTTCTGCAGAGGTGAGATACATTTTTTAACACCAGACTCTGGTCCTTCTCTATCTATAGAGTAACGGGAAACATTTCCATATTTCAAGACACAATTCAAAGCACTATACATGGACACTATAGGAAGAATAGAGACTATCGCTGTCCTGTCCCAGGATTCGAACGCCGCAGCTGTCACAAGGAGACTGGACAAAATAAAAACAAGTCATCTTACATTTGTACACAACAACTAACACAGACCTGGTCAGACTTTACTTTTATCATATTATTTAATAAGATCACGCTATAAAAATATTCTTCTGGCTCACACTTGAGTACATCTAACGCTGAAGAATCATTGTAAAGTTCTCAGGGAGTAGAAGAACAGGTAAACCAGGTGAAAATGTTGCTTTGTCAGTGTCCCACATGCAGCGAGGAAGCTCAGGTAACCGAACCTGGTTTCTCTTTTACCAAAGGCAGTGACTGGGCAGACAACGAGCCAAATCGATTCGAACCCTGATACAGGGCTTGATGCCCCTGGCTGTGGATTCGCCGGCGGTGACCAAACGGCACCAGACCCTGTGCACCCATTCACACCACTACAGCAACAGCAGCAGCAGCGCGGCGCTACTCCCAGACTTGCCGCATGCAGCGCCACGTTGACGGATGTCGATAAAGCGGCGATAGGGTGGGCTACAGTGCAACAGCTTTTGGGTGTAACCGGCTGGGTGCTACCCGGGTCTGGCGATACTGTAGTGGCGAAACGGTAACCACTCTTCACCCCTTTTCGCCTAATCACGGGGTTCGTTCCACTTGCTCTCATGTTTGTGCTCCGAGAAAGGTTACACGAGGCTCAGCTGCTATCTTTCTCTCTCTCAGTATAAGTGTGTGCGTGTGTGCGCGTGCTTGCGTGTGCAGGTTTATTTATTTATTCATTAATTACCTTCCTTCTTTCTTTTTTTTCTTTCTTTCTTCCCTTCTTCCTTTTTTAAATTATTTTTAGGCAAAGAAATATCTTTAACAGTGTCATTGCACTCCCACTTTGATCTATGTTGCCAAGAAAGTTAAATAACTCACAATGCTATTATCCAAAGAGATAAGTTATCTTGTTTTATGTTAAAATTGACAAATTTTCTTCCTTGTTGCAAAGAGATTTCTATTTCTTTCGAACGATTTTCCAGCTATCATTATGCGGAAGTGCGAAGGGATGGGAACGGTCAGGACCTCTGCTAGACCTTTTCAAGGCGAGGCCTGATTACAGTGTCATTGAGAAAAAAGTTTCTGTTGCTCAGCATGTCCTCCAGGCAACAAACCGGCGTTACTGTGAACGGTTGCACTGTTGTACAAACATTTATAAAAAACCCACTATCATCATTTAGTGAAAATCTTCCGGGTTTTTCTTTTGTTCGATGACAAAGAATTGTTCAAACATACTAGGTTTAAGAGGAACACATTTTAAGAAGCTTAAATCCCTAATTAGAAAATTTTTGAAATGAAGTTTCTTCATAATATTTCAAAGACGACACAAACATTTTAAAAAGAGAGACATCAACTGCCGGGGAGGTTATCAGCCGTTGTGACTTCTGCTGCCGCCATGATGACAGGCACGGCCATCCAACGCTGACGTCATCTTTGTATACAATCCATTAACTCCATAGAACAACAACTCTCCTAATGATACAAGTCTAACATGTGTAACACTTCTTTAAATCGTTTCACAAAGGCCTTTGCAGGCATTCTTACTTGCGCTGTGTCGAAACCAGCAAAAACCAGTGATGGGGGTGGGGTGGGACGCATTTTGATGCTAGGTCCCTTTCCCTTAAAATATTTAAACATTTCGTGTGAGCACCTCAGCTCTGTTTTCAAAGTGCTTCGTAAAGCTTCTAGGTTACAGAATATCTTGACACGAGGTGGGTGGCGTGTGCGAAGCTACACTACAAATACTACTGCTAGCCCATAATTGTTTGCTTGACTAGTAAATGCGTCTTTTCCACAACTCCACTAATATTCTGGCCCCCATCGCAGGTGCAGTTTTATAAACTGATTTTTCCTTCCCACAAACCACCACATCCCAGAAGGATCTTATATAAGAGATGGGAGAGAGATTGGGAAGACAGAAAAAGAAACAAATCCATAAAGTGATAAATAAAAATAGAGGAAGATATTGCAGTTGGGCGATTAGGTGGGTATGTTTGAATTTCCTCAGAAATGGGAGAAATTTTGCGCAAGCGATCTAACCCTTCTTCCGTCCCTAGACCTGAACTGCATCAGCAAATTTTCTTACTATCTTCTTCCTCTTTGTCACCAGTAAGCACACAGATACTCCCACACAGCCACCCAGCTACCCAGCCATCTACCTGTATACACACATATCTACCAACCCACCCACCCACGAGCACACACACACACCCATAATCCTCCAACACCCACAAACCCAACCACACACACACTTCATGTCCACTTTATGTCTAAAGCAAATCTCTCTCTTTGCAGCCACACACTATAGTAAAAGAATGCGAGCGAGCAAGTGTACAAGTGTGTGTGGAATGTCTTCACACCCTTGATGCTGCTAATGAGTCTATTTACTTTACTAAGGAGCACGCGGAGAGGGAGGGTTCTTCGTAACTGCGCATGCGTGTAAGAACTTGTTTATGTGCATGTGTGCTCTGTATTTATAGATATATATATATGCTTTTATGTATCTATATATACTTTCTGTGTGTGTACGAGCGTGGCAGCAGGCTTGCATAGGGGTATTTGCAGCAGGTAACGGGTGGCACACCTGTTATGTGGCTTAAAGAAGGAGCATGAAGCACCTTCACTCTATCTCCGTCACTATAGACAGAACCATCTGTCATCTCGACCACCTGAACATTCTCCAGAACACACAGGGACTAGGCTCATCGTTCTCTTTAACTTCTCAAAGATGCAGAAATAAATACTAAATAAAATCATTCACACAGGCTACGTTTCTATTTTGAAGAAATTTCCGAATTTCCGAAGTTTATTGATGATATTTTTTTCCTTCGGAGAAGAACAATAGAATCTCTGAGTCTGTCCGCTCTTAGAATTTTTTTCTTTCTTTCTTTCTTTAAAATTTTTAAATTTGTTATTACATATCTTCAAAATGAACGACGACTGAGGCTTTACATCATCACAGACTTGCAATGCTCCCCCCAAACCCAGTTTCTATTAACATCACATACCCCGAAAGAGCAGCTTACAGCTATTTACTATCTCTCATCTTCAGGGACGAATAATCCAAACAAACGGCGCAAAGTTGGGCTGAGGGTGTACAATACCCGGCGAGCAGCAAGGGGCTGGTTGTCGATGGTTTGGGTGGAGCAGAGCGAATGTTTCCGGATGTTTCTGGATTCCGGTGCAAGCGGTAACGAAGACCGAGGCTGTGGATGTCTGAGGATCTGCAGACCTCTCTCTGAAAGGCGTCGGCCACCTTCGCCGCAATCTGTTCCTATCTCAAGCAGTAGCCTGAATGTGGCCGGCCACACCAAACACCACTAAAGTGTTGTGGGAGGAGGGGAGTAGGAGGTGGAGAGGGGTGTGTGTGGAAGGTGGGGGGAAGGGTCAAACGGCTGGAGGTTTGCTTCTTGGTTAATTGCTGAGGCAAGCGCGGTTCTTATCTCGAGAACACTGGGTTGGGTGTTACTCCTGGGAGTCAGTTAAAGGACTTTGCTTTCTCTCATTGTAGTCATGGTGACGCGCTTGCGATGTAGACACTTTCATCGTCGTCAATCTTATCTCCATTACAGTTGTCTTCCTCCTCTTCCTCCTCTTCCTCTTTCTCCTCCTCATCATCGTCAATCCTCTTACCTTCCTCCTCTTCTCTCCTCATCATCGTCAATCTAATCTCCATTACAGTTGTCTTCCTCCTCTTCCTTCTCCTCTTCCTCTTCTCCTCATCAGCATCATCATCGTGTTCTTGTCCATCTCTTCCCCCGTTTTCTGCTATTAATACCTTTACTACTATTTTTCTTTTTATACTTTTCTTTCTCCTTCTAAAACGAGGCAAATTGTTGGATTCAACTTTCCGTTGTTGTTAGGGTTAAGTTGATACTGATCTCTACCTGTCAGGATAAAACAGAAAACTGTGAGTTCATGTGTATTCCAACAATGGGAAAAGTCAAGTAGTCTACTCATGTCGGGGTCATACAGGTCAAAGACTACGTGTCATCGCTGCACACTGTTCTTCACACAACTGGTCCTCGTCACCTGCTGTCGGACACATAAACATCCACTGTGCAACGACCGAATTCCTCACCGCAGGTTTTCAAGTTTAACTGCTGGGGGGAGAAGGCTTGGTTGGGGGTGATTGAAAAACGATATTTGCAGCAAAGCACCTGTCGGGGGAGTCAACACTGCAGACAGCTGTAGAGCTCCAGGATCAAAACAAGGCGCCAGGTAAGAAAGTGGACTAAGTGGGATCACGCTGCGATTCACGAAATACCCGGACAACCTGACGACCACGAGTGTTATCGCAGGTTATTCAGGATGACAGACTGGCTGACGGCGCACACTGCATAATCGTGTCATTATCCATGAATATTATACTATTGAAAAGGCTTCCATATTTTCCATTAAAAGGGAAATTTCGCATTATGTTGGTAATGGAGTGGGATAGGCGGGGACGGGGGAATATGGGGAAAAGGGGATGAAGGAGGTAAAGGGTTACAGGTTTTTCTAGTAGGCCACCTCTTCTTGATTCCTTGATACCTGCGAAGTTTTCAGTGGTGG
Source organism: Pomacea canaliculata (assembly GCF_003073045.1). Classification (NCBI taxonomy): domain Eukaryota; kingdom Metazoa; phylum Mollusca; class Gastropoda; order Architaenioglossa; family Ampullariidae; genus Pomacea; species Pomacea canaliculata. The sequence continues at coordinate 19,511,732 of NC_037598.1, forward strand.
GTTGCTACATCGGTTAAAGGATCTCAGTGTTGCGTTGTTCCTTTATCATAGGCTGTTAGTAGCATCCAGAGGTATGTTTAATTCGACTTCCGAAGATGACTGGTTCGATGTCCAGCTGGGACTGGGACTGAAAAATATCGCTTTCCAATTTAGCGGCTTTCCAGAAGAAAAATGATACCTGATTTATCAGGGAAGGGTGGGAAAAAAAAAGGTTAGGCGCCTTCTCTCACAACCCCACTCCCACGCTAGAAATGTTGAGCCACTTCGGTTTGATACTCCTTAGGCTACTGCGATGTGGGATTCCTGGGTGCAAGCAGCCGGCAGTGGGTAGAGCAAGTGGTGTCTGAACGGTGAGCCACAAATACACAGAGATGGTTCCATACACGTGTGACGAAGCATACCTTCCTCACTTGTTGACCTACCTGTGGAATTACCTCATTACCTGACTCCTCAAAAGGTAAGGGAAGGTAGAGCAGAGAAGGGAGCGGAGATGGGCACCACCCTAAAAAAAACAACCCCAAAAACACGAGATAAGAAAGGGTGGCTAATGCCTACAACGTGACAAAAAACTTCATTAATGGTAGAGGCGTGAGTACTGCTCAGTATCAGACGGTTGTCTGTGACGTCAGCATCAGTCGACAGTTTTGCCATCAGTAACTGTTGATTTCTTTAATTGCCTGATCGTTCCGTTACCACGGGAAGAAAGTTGCGCAGCAACTACCGCCGTTAAAAATCTGTAGCCTAATGGTCACAACAGGATTTAGCTGTCTCCGCACCAACGCCTGCATGCCATCACCGTAGAGACAAAGTAGGCGACGGTTGAAGCTTGTAGCCGCCATCAGCACTTCAAAGTAACGGCTAATCGTCGTGTATTCGCCCGACACAGGCGTGTCTGTGTTTGCACGTGCTTGACGGAGACGAGAGTGGTCGTCATTGGCGTTATCTCTGTTGGGGTGGATGACAGACAACCTCTTCATTATTTTAGACAGGAATCGTACAAAGAGATGCCTTTATGAAGAAGGAAGAAAGGACAAAAAGGAAATAGAGAGAATTACAATTCGAATTCCTTTTTAGGGCTCTACGCAAATATAATAATAGATTGGAACACAATTTGGCTAGGTATAAAGAAGGAAATGAAATATAGGGTCAGGAAATGCTGAGAATATCTCTCAGTCTGACGCACGCAGTGATAGTCATGGGAACCATCTCCAGTAGCTCGTCATTGTCCCCTCTGCCAAGGCATGATAGACAATGAAGTACATCTGTAAAATATTTGTCCTCTTTATACAAATCTGAAAAAAAAATATTGTAAAATATTGAAGGAAGAGTCTTATATTCTCAAACAATTATATAGCATCATCAATGAGTCGGCAATTAAATAATTTGGACTATTTATATTCTTGATGTTGGGAAAACTTCGTTGGACAATGAACTGTTCGACTGTGTGGTAACTGACCAAAAGCTAATATCTTGACCCATCGAGAGAGTTGTCTGAAAGAAGAGCTCAGTAGCATCGCCTAGACAGACCTTGGCTTTGTGAGATTTCCGTCTGCAGGAGGCCTACAAGCTCTATCTTGTAGAGAAAGAACAGCATGCCGGATACAAGATCTGAACCCAGGACATCTATTCCTCACTGCACTGGTGACACCACTGGACCACCTACACAGTCCTGTGACATAGATGTTGATACTAAGGGAATAAGAGAGGTAACGAATAAAAATGCCTCTGAGTCAGATGAATTGGACTCCAACAGTGTTAACCAGAGCTGTCACAAAGAAAGAACTGCGTTTATGCTGACTGGATACGAAACCACTCCCTCTGAACAGTCACAGTCCCGAGAAATGTCGGAGGAGGGACGCGAGGTGTGGAGCTGCAGTTTCTGAGCAATAAACCAGAGGATGCCGTTTCCGGAGTACTGCTATGCTTTGTGAATATTTTAGTCGTCTGCATGTACAATCCTGTTGTCAAGTGAGTTTCTGATGTTGAGCGGTTTTTTTTTTTTTAAAAATTTTTTGCTGGTGAGTCAGTGGTGTGGGACGTGACTATTGTTTACTTACCGATGTTGGAGATTTGCCGAAAACAACAATTATATAGTTCAGCTGGTGCGTGCGTGCTCTCTTTCTGTAGATTTATTATAGTAAAGCAAAAAGAAAAAAGTGATTCTTGCTTTTGTTTTAAGGTCAGCAAATACGAAAAATGATTTCATCAGATAAGTTTAGACCTGACAGTATCTTGAGGTGAATATACTGTAGTCTTCTTGTCTGCCTGTCTGAGTGTGCGTGTGAGCAAAGAGGATACCCCTTTGAAGTGAGCGTTCGTGGGACTGTTTATTTATCTACTGTCTATCAGTTCACTACATTGTGCGTGTTTTTATTCCTACATGCTCACAGACGAAATCTGTGAATAATATAGAGTTTGATGTGAACACGAAGGATGGTTCAAATCTCTCCGCGGCAAAACGAAAACAATGCAATAGTGCGGTCTCGGGTATGAAACCTCGACACAGGTCAACACAGATGGCACACATAAAACCGAGCTCAAGATGGCGTTCCTGACAAGGGCAAACTTTCTCACAGTCAGGCAAGAGTTTGTACTGGAGCTGTAACCCTACTACTTCACCTCCGGTGGTCCTCTCGCCACACCCACAGAAACCCTCCTCTACTCTTTCAACAGGCCGCACCTAGGGACATGACATAGGACGAGGACTTCCATGGGTATCCTACTACTATCCTCCAAGGTTCTGTTAGAGTTTAGCCTCGGATTCCGCGCCACCTCGGAGGCAGCGTTACCACACGGGTAGGTAGCCTTGCGACACTGAGCTTGTAAGTCGGAGGGACACGAAGAATCACCTGCCCGACCAAGTCCCGCTTATCTCCCAGCGTGACGATGTTGTCAGGGGGAGTGGTCCACCCTGACATCTCGTCTTGTACTCTCTTTGCTCCCTTGAGCCTTCTGTTGTCGCTTTTCTGAGACACGAAACGCAAACAGGTGAAAGGCGGGAAGGGTTATCATCTACAGTCGGGGGCGCGACATGAGTGGTCCAAGACTTCGTTAAACTGTCTTCAAATATAAGGTCTAATATAACAAGTGGCGATGTAGGTCGTTATCTCAAAATCTCGGCATCGTCTTCTACACAACACAAACATTCTCGTGGAATGAAATAAGGACGGATGACTGTTATCGATTAGTCACGTGACACGTTAAAGAACGATTTGTTAGATCCCTCACTCTGTCTCGGAGGCCAGCTTTATTTTTTCCCTCTCCCTGTCTGCCTTCTTTGTCACAACCATTTATGGAGTTAGGTACCTATTCCTCAGGTGTCAGCTAGGGGTGGGGGAGTACCCTGACCTGATATCGAACCGACTTGTGTACGAACAGTCAGGCTCGATCGTCAGCTTCCAGTTAGAACTAGCTTTTGTTCTTTTTTGATACTTTCACCTCTACCTCTCTTTCATCCTCCTACCTAAAAGTTCTTGCATTGCTCCCTCCTTGTTAATCGATGGAAAATCACATTAAGTTTTTTTTCCTTGAAAATTAAGAGTTTCGCAATGAAGCCCTCTTCGGAGAAATTGAAAAATGAGACACACCCTCTAACGGAAATTAGGGGCAATCTAAAGTCCTCTCCCATTAAAAATAACAAACTGAAGTGGGGAGATAACAGCGGAATGTGTTTTGCCACGATGAGAAATGTCCACGTTTGGCATAGTCGAACAGCAGAATGGGGTAGATAAGGGAGTTGTGCAGCTTATATTTGGGGCTACAACTAATGTTGTTGTCCTATGTCCCTATGTTGATGTTGTCCTATGTTCCTAGGCTATGATGCAGTCTGACCATCGTCCAGAGGCCGGAGATCACAGCTCCCATGGGATGAGGAGGTACTGGAAGCTTTGTACCTCCTCGCGTTGTGCTCCATCCATTAAGGATCTCCACCTTGCCATGTGGTGATCTCCATCCTGCATGTACTGGAATTTCTTGCGAGTTTGTGAGTTCTTGCAACTCGAAATGCTGCCTGCCATGAGATCGCTGTCATCTGGACACCCATGGACACGCAGGTGTCATGGTCTGAGAGGATAATACGCACGATAACCTCCAGGTAGATGTTAAGCAGCACCGGGTACAAAGAGTATCTCTGTCCACCGTCGTCAGGAAGAGCTCTTCTTTGAATGTTGAGACATTCCTGTATATTGAATGTCTGCATCACATGACGAGGTCTTACATACACATACAGTGTTACAATCAGGTGTAATATGAGTCAAAACCCTCAAACGAGTAAAGGAGGCATTTAGGGAGGTTAAGAGGGTGGACAGTGAAGTAGGGAAATGGCGATCATTTTTACTCCCCCGACCCCTCCCCCACAACCAGCGATAGTTTTAAGAACACAGTTATCAGTAGGTCAGCAGTTTCAGACTTTGTCTTCCTTTCTTTGTGTCTTTCGTTTTACCGTTGGAACTTTTTTCTTTCATTCTTTATTTCTCTGTCTTTTTCTTTTTTCTCTTCTTTTTCCTTTTGTTATCGAGTCCTTCCTGTCTTTTATTTTGCCTTTTTTAAAAATCACTCACTGTCAGCTTGAGTTAGTGACTCACATACACTTACAGGACTAGGTCAGGTCACGCAGCGAGGTTTGGATAAGACGAGCCTGAACTGTGTCAACACACTAGAGGGCGCCAGTGTCAAGGGAACTGGGTTGCTAGTATACTGGTAACACTTCAAGAACAATGTCGGTACAGCTGCTCCTGTACTTGCAATACAAAGACTTTGGTGCTATCGCCTTATGTAAACAATACTCTTTAAAAGTCCTGAGCAAAATTTGTCAGTCGCGTGAGACGATTTTAATCAGTCAACATAGGCTGTCCTCTGTTTGTTAGAAAAAGTGCTAAAACACTGGTCGCCGATATGTGTAGGATGTGGCAAATTCTGACTACACTTAGTGATGAAGCACCGGTTAATTAGTCAGTCTGTCAATCTTGTTATCTGATTCGTTAATCTTGACTTTTCATGGTTCTCATCGAAGTCCTACACGACTGCGTGAAGAAACACTAAAAGGACCTGGAGGTGTTTGTCCCATCAACATACCTTCACTTGATATAGTCAACACTTTCTTTTCTTTTTCTCTCACACACACTTCCCTGCCACTGTGATCACAGTAACGAGAAGTCAGGCGTGACATATGATAACGATAACATATATTTGGTGGTGGTGGTTGTAGTTTTGGTGATTGATGATGGTTACAACCTGCATGACAGCGACCTGATCAAACTATGGTATTTCCATAAAGGGGCTACTGTTTCCCCAGTCTTTCTTTCTTTTTTTCTTTCTTTCTTTTTCTTACCTGGACAATTGCCAGCCAGAGACATCTGACGTCATTCTACCGGCTTATTTACTAACATAACGACAGCAGCAAAAATATTTATAAGCGGCGTAAGCACAGCACACAGCATGTATAAAAACAACCATTTTCTCTGCAGATGAAAGAAAAAATTAACAGAATACTCCCACGTTCTGGGATGATGATGAAAAATAATCACTTAAAAAAATCCTTTTAACACCGCCGTCATTTGAACTGAGATTTTCGACTGGTGAGGTAATCGAAAAAGGAAAAAATTAATAAAGAGAAGGGGAGAGGACGAGAGAGAGAGAGATTAAAAGTAAGATTTTACTGACCAGGAAGACGCGTGTATAAAATGAAATACAATTGGTCTTCAGCATTCGCATGTTTTCTGCCAATAATAAACGGATTTTTTTTTTCTTTTTCTCTTGCCGAAAATGGCACACGTTGCAAAATGTAAATAAAACTAGATAATGTTTCATAGGCAATAAATAAATAAATAAATAAAAATGTATGTTGATTATTCTATCACATTTAGAATATTAATCTGTGTGTTGGCGTGCGTGTGTGTGTGTTTTATGTGATAAACAGTGTTTAGAGTTAAGTCTTTTGGAACTTTGTGCCTACAGTCACTGCTTTTCAACCTTCAGCATCTTTAATTGCCGAAAACACCGGGTATCGACTGCCATACAAACGAGGACATAAATGTTGCACGCGCTTTGCACGAAAACTGAGTGCTGGAAGTTCGTGAAGCATGGTCTTTTGCCAAGTTCACCTGCTGGCGTCAGATAACAATACCTGGAAACTGAAAGAGGAACAAATGTAGAATGTGTTTATAGAGAGGTTTCAGCATGACGAATTGTGAAAGGTCCCTGACGCCATCAGATGCCATTCAGAGGCTAGGTGCACAATGTTCTAAACAATCACTCCTTTTGGAAAATGTGCTCACAGGAATGAAAGTCTAGCTTAAACAGTTTTATCTTATTTAAATAATTCTTAAAATTGATTGTTTAAATAGATTAAGACATTTAAGTGTTGGAAATTAGAAATGTTTTGTGCAAGTGGCCCAAGGTCTATTGCGTGAATTCACGGCTGTTTTTAGTCGATGAATCCTGAATCCACAGTAGCTAAAGACATTCGAACAAACGAATAGCATCAGGAAGAGACATTCGTATGTAGAATGTGCTGTCGGTGTGTTTCAAGAGTGATGTATTTTTAAAGGGCCATGAAGTCATCAGATGCAATCTTGCAGTCTTGATACCCAGACTTGGAAAACAACAGTAGAAAGTGAGGCAACGGAACCACATGGACCCAACTGAAAAGGTTTGCCCTATACCGGGTCCGTTAGGCGAGGTGTTGTTGTAGCCCTGTGCTCCTCGAGGAGTAACAAAGACTAAACTAAACTAACTAAACTGTCGTAATACTGATCGGATCCGTTTGCGACTGTTCCTTCAAGTATCCCAGCCCGCTAACATACGAAATCAGGAGGAATATGAGGACAGTGATTTGATTACAGAACAGCTGCTCAACTCGCCATTAACTACAGAGATGTCTACAACTTACACCTTGGTCTCTGGTAAGCAAATAATATAGAACTGTGTGTGTTTGTGTGTGTTTGCGCAAGCGTTTGTGCGTGCGTGCGTGTGTGTATGGGTGTGCAAGAAAGAATGAGTGATAGACCAATTACAGAAATGTACAGACAGGTCCTAGCAAGTGGAGGTGGAGGAAGAAGTTATCGAGAGGAAAATCTCGTGTCGAAACCAGACCGGGAGGCACACGTCAGCCACTCACGTGACCAACGATCGTTACACGAGGCACAGGATGGTGTTCATGTAACACCAGGGCACCAGGCACCCAACTGCATGTAGGAAGAGGGGATTAAGCAGAATCCCGTGTTGTAACCTGCCCCACCAGACTGACCATAGCCGCAAAACTGGTTTCTTTCTGTCCTGGGGACTCCCGTTATTTTTTTAAATTCAATGTTTATTGGGGTTCATGCAGTAAAAGTGCACAGAGAGACAGAGAAAAAGCAGAAATAAAGGGTGACAGACGATCGAGACGACAAACACCAAAGACACAAAGAAACAGATGGAAGACAGAAAGGGGGGAAAGAAAAACAAAGATGAAAAATAGAGAAAAGATAGTGAGTGAGTGACCCTAACTCTCTCCTATTATTCAAATGAAGTATAAGCAGCCCATGCGCTGTTTTGTTTGACCGAAAAAACTGGAAAGGTCTGTTTATTTATTTATTTTTTTTTTTTAGAAACAGAACACTAAGGGTTCTTCTGTCTACGCTAGTAGTCCACTGGTTTCTTTGAAACCTAAACTCTAACAGAAAGAGAGAGAAATAGATAAACAAAGCCTTTTCCGCTCAAAAACATTGGCTGCTGACACGAACAAAAGACATTTTCTGCCTTTTCATCTATTGGATAAACACCTCTAACATCAGTTACCGTCAACTGCTGACTGGCTTTGAAAGACATTTCACAAGACACAGCAGTAAGTAGCAGCTCGACACAACTACCTGAGTTCAAGGAGGTTTAGAGGAAACCTCTCTTTTTTGTTTAGTTAGTGGATTTACTTTCGAGACTTTCAAGAACTTCACAAAAAAAAACAGCGATGGAAACATTGTATTCTGAACTAACTTGATTGTATTGAACACGGCTTGGGACAGAAAGGTTAAAGAAAAAAAAACCAAAAAAAAAAAACCTTTTTTTGATGTGAATCTGGAAGAAACATTGGCGTTGAAGAGAAAATTTTTGAAGACAATTTTCATTAATAGAAGGATAATGCTGGTAAGAACAGAAAAGTAGACAAAGTCTATAGAGACAGTTTTTGATTAAAAAAAAACAAAACAAAAAAACCAAAAAAACAAAACAAAACCAAAAAAAAAAAACAACAAAAAAAACACAACAAAAAGCAAATCAAACACCATACAAAAGAAAAAGAAATCAAACCACACCAACCAAATCAAACCAAACATAATGATAAAGGAGACACTTTTATTATTCGTTGCACCAAATCACAAATATTTACAAATTATTAATTGTTGCTGTATGTGCAATCTGAGTGCTAGACAATAAAAAAAATCATAATAATTCTACGATTTAAATTATTATTTATTGCGAAAAGTCCTGCATTAAACCTGTATAACTGCAGGAGCTTACAAGTATCGCTCACAGTTTTACCAAAACAATGCCACAATGATCAGTGGTTGCTAAGCGACTAAATTTCGACACTTCCGTAAGTGGCATGTCGTAATAACACTCGTCAGGCTCCTCCGTGGTACAGTCGATAATACTGAAAGCCTTTCTCTCCCCCTCGTATCCTTTCCACTGGCTTAACATGAGATTTCCATCTCTGTTTGCAAGGCCGGCATTTATGTTTTTAAAAGGCTAAGCTGATTTAGTTTTTGGTAGAGAGGTCTTAAAAAGCTCGTGCGATGCCATCAAGGAAATGGGTATGGTGGCGGCTCCACTCCTGGCAGAAATCCAAACTAGAAAGTTCCAGTCCCACAGAAGTTAATGAGGCCATGATTTTTCCTACGCAGATTACATGCTTAGCCATTCGGCTGGCAGGATTTATGCCAGAATTTTGTGATTGATTTGTGAGATGTTTGCTGTGTAAAATTTGATGGCTGCTCTCGTTAATTCACTTTTGTGAGATATAATTGTAAAATTTAGGTGTTTTTAAGCATGAATTGCAAAAAGTTATGATTACTATAAAGATCTCATTGCTCCCTTACGCAAGAACAAACAAACAAGCAAACGAACAAACGAAAACAACCAAAGAACAAATGATACAATAAGAGATCGAACGAACAGATGAACCAACAAATTAATCAAAGAAGCTTGATTTTTGTTGTTAAAAGACAGAAAAAATATCTAACAAATGGTATTGATACAAGTAAATTAAACTAAAAATTAAGTAAAACAACAGAAAACCAATCCACCACCGAGAAAAGAAGCACGAACATATCTAGAATATATATCTAGAGGATGCGAAAAGAACTTGTACGATTAAAGGGGTCGGCTGCATATGAAGTTTTAAAATAAGTCCGAAAATACTGGTTTCTTGTCCAAGTCGACTTCGCGAGAATTTAATTCTGAAAAGTCTATCTTGCCACTTCCGAGAGACAACTATGCACTTATTTTCAAGACTTCCCATGCACGGCAAATCATAGCCGAAAAAAACTTGAGTTTCACTTCAAGTCTGACTTATGACATCCCATGAAACCTAGCGCAGGCAACACTAAATGTCTATTAGCTCTTTATTTTCTTTGCAGACATAATGGGACGTTTATTGCCAAATAACTTTAGCATACGTTTCAACGATGTTCCTGACTTAGGTCAAGACCTTAACGGTTTTTAACTTTTTTTTAAAGTAACATGCATAGACAGGTCCTAGCAGTGGAGGTGGAAGGAGAAGTTATCGAGAGCAAAATCTCGTGTCGAAAGCAGACCATCGGTCACACGTCAGCCACTCACGTGACCAGCGATCGTTACACGAGGCACAGGATGGTGTTCATGTAACAGGTTGCATATTTTTTCCCCTTTTATAGTCTTTTTATAGGTTTGTCAAACGTTTCCTTACTTCATCCTTATGCTATCTGACCTATCGTTATTATCATACTCTTATGTCACCTAACCTGCTCATTGTTTACCACGCTAAGTCACCTGATTGTTCGTTGACATCACATTGTTACATCATATGTCAGGATCATTATCATTTTATCACCGTTGTTACATAATACGACTGATCATCCCTTAATTCATTGTTACAAAGTCATTAAGATGCTCTCTCTCAGCAGAGATGGCCAAGATTAGCAATGCCGCCACTAACTCTATCATTTCATGTTTGAACACTACATGTTTGTTTGATGTTAAGGGGTCAGGACATGGGGTCATTCATCTTTCCTTCCAGCTGGTAATTGTTAGTAATAATAATAATATGAAAGCGCGTGGACCACTAGGTCAGGAAAATGTCTGAGTGTCTTCTGCATCTTGATTATACAAAAATTAAATAAAGTGACAAAATTATCAAAATTCCGCATTATCAACATAGAACACCGATTATAAGAAATCATCGAACAGCGCTTGTGCCCTAGTGGATGGCTAGGGAAGCAGGAACTGCGATCCAACCCAAGGGAGAAATGATAAACAAAGTATGGCAGCCTTTCGTGACGTCACATCATGGCGGGCTTTGAGAGGTTTCCGTGGGAGTCTGCTACTAGACATCACAGTCTTCAGGCAGGTGTGCGCATGTTCGTTTAGTGGGTGTTTAATTTCTCAGGCCTGCCTATCGTTAACGCCAGTACGGCTCTTGAAATTCTTCCCTGCTCCTCTCCATCTTGATGAGCAGGATGCTTTCAAAGAGCGAGCACCATCGTTTGCGGGCCCACGCCGGAAAGAGCGAACGAGTCCTCGCGAGATTAGCTCGAGATATCGTCTTTATATCACGTGATAAAAGTAATGACGATGGAAGAGGAATCGTCTCCAGACCGGCATCATGATGGTCACAGACTGGCAGAGATGGCCTTTGAAGCTCTGATAAGTGAAGAGTACAAATTGATTGCTGGTGTTTATGTACTGTCTACCTGTCCATATCCCTTTCCATATTTTCTTCTTCTGTATTTCTATTTTTTTTTCTTCCGTGTTCAGCTTCTTCTTCTTTCTTTTTCTGTATTTTTCTTCTTTCCTATTATTGCTTTTTTCTTTTTTCGTTCTTTCCTTTTTTTATTTTTATTCCTTACTGCCTACCTTACCATTTTTCTTTTCCTCCTATTTCCGTTTTTGTGACCAATCGCTGTAAGAGACAGGTCGGGAGGTCATAGTTCTCCAGGGACGCACCTAATTAACATCTATCTTGTCCAGCTCTCCCATTGGTTGTAACCTTGACAACGAAATGGTAGCTATGTAATTACTTATGTCAGTGTTTTGACTGCTTTTTCACTGAAGAAGATATTTAAAAATACTGGACAGTCCTTCAACAAAGCATGTGGCTGGTTGGTCATCAAACAAGGCAAGCCTGACTTAAAATATAAAAATAAAAAGGTTTGCTTATTGAGCGCCATACTTACACCCTGAGTAAGCTCAAGGCACTTCACAGATCACATAGCCGACGATGACAAACGAGGAGGATAAAGGATAGAGACTGGGCAGCATGATAACAACATAACAAATTGACTATATCGCAGCATTTGCAGCAAGCTTTTATTTTTCACTGAGTTAAGCTGGTATTTCGCTACGATGGCTACAAAATGTAATAAACTCGGACATAATTTCAGAAACAAGAAAATGGAAGTAAAGAAAATCGAGACATTGGGGAGGATAATTACATCAGCCAAAGCCATTATCAGTAATTTGAATGAAGCCAGCCTACAGAATATACAGTTTTTTTCAAAGCAATTAACCAGCGACTGGAGTGCAGAAATAATATTAAAATATCGCATGGGATTAATATGAGACTGTTGATAAGCGACACTTAATAGAGTCATCTAACGACACTTCAAGGAAATATTAAGGTTTGAACCACCTGGGTCACGAGGTTGGGAGTCGCTTGAATGCTCAATCACACGTTCATTGTGTTGTTTAAACGGAAGTTTGTAAGGCAACATAAACATTATTGTTTGACTGCTGCTTTGAAGCAGTGTTTGTTTTGATTTTATTGTGAAATATTCCTCAGCCAATTTGTGTATTAAAGCTTATAATTTGTCATTTGGCTGATTTCCTTAATTTTTTTCTTTGTGGTAATGCCTAGTTGAGATCATCCAAATTAATTTGTTTATTTGTTTGTGAGTTACTTTTATTTTTTCTTTTGTTGTTGTTGTTTTGTTCCTTTTTGCGTTTTATTATTTTTGTTTACTCGTTCTTTCTTTCTTTTTTGGGTTGTGTTCTTTCTTTACTTTTCTGTTGTTTAGTCTCATTTTTGTTTTTTTTAATTTTGTTTTTATTTATTTATTTTTTTTTAATTTTTTGTTCGCTACTTCCTTTCTCTGTTTCTTTTTTTAATTTGTTCTTTGTTTTTTTTACGTTCGCCTCGAGCTTTCCTTTCTTTGTTTGTTTCTGAACTTTCTGGAATAACACTCTCCATGGCAATGTCTTTATCAGTCTCAATAGATATACACCCCAAAAGAATAAGCCACAGGTAAAGTTTCCTGAACAGCTCGGCTCATTCCAATACAATGGCATCAGGTCCTCACGTCCTCACGTCTTCACGCTACACTGTGAATAAACATGAGTACACGATAGTGAGAAAAAAGCAATTAAAAGAACATCAATGTTCATCAAGTATAACGGCCTGCTGCAGCCCTGAGCACGTTTGTCGCAGCAGCGCACCACGACGCACGACGCAAGCTGCGTGCAAGGGACACGACGCTGAACACTTCTCACGCTCGTGATCACCGATGATACTTGCAAAACAGAATGGCGGGAAGATGTCAATGTAGCAGGTGTCTGACAAGTTCCACTTCTGTCACTTCTTAAATCAGGCATTTAATCCATTCTTATAGCAGATTTGATCAAATCGGTATAAAAGCTCATTTGTTTCTTAAAATTTGTGTATATCGTTAGAAACGTGTTAGTATGGTGTTAAGCAAAAATTTTGCTGACTAAACCTACTACATTAAACTTGAAAATTTTTCGTTGTAGACCTTTGCATATGTAGCCTCCGATCTCCCCTCCCCACAAACAGTTCCCACGGGGTCTTTCCTTTTGGAAAATAAAGAAAACGTAAACTGAATGATGGAGAAAAATCTTACGTATGTTAAAAATAGATGGTTGCAATTGTAATTAGTCAGCAAAGAAACAAACAGTAAATAAATCAATAAAATATGTGTATGACTTTTTTTTTAAATAGAAAGTTAAGTGGAAAGGAGAACAGAGATGACAAATGGTGTCAGATGTCTCCTGTGGGTGTAATAACTGCCAGGTTCTCACCACACGACTTTAAACTTATGGCGATGCACTTTGATCCTAGTACGTGTTCACAAGCGTTGTCAGGTTGATCGTGTCTTCTTCATCCTAGAGTTGTGTGCTTTCGACCTTCACCCCAAGTGTCGGATTGACCTCTTGTGATGTCAGCTCATCGCTATGTGCGTTATCTGAATTACGTTTGTGCTTACTAAGAAAAGAAGAATACTGTCGTCGAATCACTGTTAGCAAGCCACATTTTTAAAATTTAGCTTAAATGTCTAGCCATAAGCGCACGCGCAAGGACGAAGGAGCGCGCGAATGACGTCAGTTTGTGTGAATGCGTGTATACATGACGTAAAAAAGATGTGTGACGCAGGCAAAGAGAATGATTGGCCAGTCATCAGAAGAATCTTAGGTGGCAGACGATAAACAAAAGATACTGGAAGAACTGGAAGAAATGTTTTGTGTGTCCTCAGAGACGACGATTCATTTGATTTTCAGAGGAAGGATTTGTGTACCCTACAGACGACGATTCATAGCAAGTTTCATCATAACTTATGAAAGTAAGCGCGGAGAGAACTGAAAGTTGGACGTTTAAATTGTGAGTGAAGCGTATTGAGTTCTGACTGTTCTTAGTGAACGGAAGATTATGTATACTGGAATACCTTTTTCAAGTAAAGTTATAGATCGCCTCGGAGTTCCCTAACGTTTTAACTAGACGCACTCAAAAATGATTAAGTCGACTTCAATAGCTCAACTAAACAAAGACAGAAAGTATATTTATTTTTACCACCCTTAATTTCATGTGGTTATTTTCCAGGTGAATCGAGAAACAAGATATTTTCAATACTGAAATATATTTAACTCATTGAATGAATAATACCATGGATAACAAAGGAATAGTCACTCTGTCCGCGATGTAGTTGCTGCAAGCTGTTGTATACACGAGTTGCTATGAAGGATGGTTCACTCCATTCCTCTTCCCCTCAACAACATTCTCTCCCAGGCGGAAGACTGTTTCCTTTCGTTTTTCTTTTCTTCAGATCTGACAGGCTACAAGTCCGGGGGTAGCGCCTGGTGGCCTGTGTGCAGCCCTCCCTATCTGGTCTGTCTGGATCGACGAGGACTAATATTTCACGAAACAAGTTTGCCGGTCAAAGCTGCAACGTGTCGTGCTGGCCATGAATCATCAGAGATCACTCGGGAGTTCAAGGTGAAGAGTGACTGTGTGTGTGCGTGCGTGCGTCTGTCGCAGGTGACTCTGACAGTGTAGTTTCCCTCTCGCTGTCTTGTGACCTGTATCCTTACTGTCCTAGTCTGGAAATTTAAGGTTAGTTTGTGAAACAATAGACGAAGAAAAGGCCGAGGCAGGAGAAGATGTTAGTGTATCGGTGACGCCATTACGGAAGTCACCTGTCCGTTTTCCGTTTGATCGACTGCGACATCGTTTTTTTAAGACACGTGATGCGCTACTGGGAAAAAATAAAACTCAAATCCAGCTCCTCACTCGGTCAGGACTTGTGGCTCAGTCACATGATTATCTTTCTACCGCGCACAAATTCTCACCTTTATAATCTCTAGATGATTTGAAAGAAAACAAATATCTTCGATGATTTAAATATATTTAAAGAATGATTTTGTGCACGTGTGCTAAATTTGTCAGAGTTTAAAGGAAGACCTTCCACCTTAATCCATTCATCATTATCCTCATGACTACCATCATCAAAACAGCAGCAGCAGCAGCAGCAGTGTCGTTGTCGTCGTTGTCGTCAGAATATATATATATCGCATTATTATCACTTTAATCGTCTTTCATTTGCTAATTTTCTTGTTTATCCCTCTCTTTTCTCATTCTCTCTCTCTCTCTTTAACTCTCTCAACTTTTGTCTTGTGATATGATTGCGTTTCCTATTCTATCCTAAACACAGTGACGAGGGAGAGACATGTATTCATAAACACCTATGTCCAACATGCCTCAATTTTGGTTTCTTAATACTCTTAACACTCCATGTAAGTGGCCAGTTATGCCTTTCGGAGCTTTGAAGTTCTTAATTTGGTTGGAAAGGTGGGTATTGTACACAGGTTGCTTAATTTGTTCTGTATTTGTATGCGGGACAGCACATGGCAGGCACATGTACAATAACAGTCAATTTCAACACGTTGAAATATATATATTCTGGTTAGAGATCCCGTGCACAAACAATGAATAATTACGTGTAAATTTATAATTAAATCAGTATATCCCTGTGTGATAATAATCTTGATTTGTTGCATTGTTTTTGCTCTCTTGAAATTAACCCACCGTCTACTAAATTAATCTCTCGCATCGACCTCTACTCACCTATGCTTAATTACTACAAAACCAAAGCAGATTTGGAGTTGCTAACACCAGCTCGAAAATCCCATCCTCCACTGCAGCCTCAAGTATCTAATTGAATAATACGGCGCTGCTAATACCTGCGTTTGAACAGCGTGGCTGGAAACAAGTGGCAAGGGGGACATGTCTGTTGCCATATGACGTCACGCGCGAACAGCGCTACTGGGTCCTCAGCGCTGACTGGCCCGCTAGCCCACGTGCGCGAATGGCTACCTCTGATTGGCTGACGCCAGCGCGGGGGATGGGTGCAGAGTTAGCAGACGAGAACTGTAAAAAAGTGAGGGACAGGCTGTGAATGTAATACTGCTTGTCAAGGAATTTCGGCGTGACCCACTGGGTTTCTGCCAGCGAGCTGCAGCAAGTGCACACGATAAAGGAAAGTCGACGTTGTTACGGAGACGGTGAAAGGAAAGCTTTCATGTTTGCATGGATGTGTGTTGTCGAAGTTTGAATATCACTCGACTGGCAACGATTCACAGGAACCTCGCATTGGCCTCCGCAAAAGATCGTCGAAACTCATAACAAGTGTTTTTTGAACTCCTTCTAAAGTGTGTCAAGTATTACATCAGCGGCTAGCAAAGGAGTAATTAGCGCCTTTGATCGGATAAACATCACTGAAGAGGTTGTCAGAAAAAATAAACCTCGGAAATCTCTCCTTCGGAATGTCGACAACCTGACGGCTTAGGGAAGTCAGGGGACAC
Organism: Pomacea canaliculata; assembly: GCF_003073045.1. Lineage (NCBI taxonomy): Eukaryota > Metazoa > Mollusca > Gastropoda > Architaenioglossa > Ampullariidae > Pomacea > Pomacea canaliculata. The sequence goes on from NC_037598.1 coordinate 19,528,049, forward strand.
GAGAAAGGTAGGGAAACTATTGTACTCAATGATTCCTTAATAAACAGATTCTTTTTTGTTGTTGTTATTTTAAAATGTTTGTTTACTAAAGCTTCATTCGAGTTTAAGTATATGACACCACTCCCAATACACCTGGAAGACTTTTATCATAAATACAGAGACAGAAAGGCGTACACATGGTGATGTATAACTAATTTTTAAAGCGTTATTTAATTCAGAATTTCTCGTACTATGACAATCTTTTCCAGTTCTTATCACTCCTCAAAAGAAATTTAACAAAGGGACTGGGCATACATGTGATTAAGTTCTCTTACACGTATCGTAATCTATAAACTTCAGGGTTAACAACATCAGAAGACGGACCAAAAGGGCATTTAATAGGTCAATGCAAGTATACTTTACGAAGAGATGTTATTGTACCAACAAAACAAAACAAAAAAATTGGAAATGGACTTTTATTGATCGTGTCTCTTTCGCATTTCATCCTCGAGGTGAATTTTGTGAAAGTACCCTACTGGACGAAAGTCGTTATTTCGCTATCTAATCTCTTCTTTCGAAAGGAAGGACTGTTTGCTCAAGACCTGGGTGAGCCAGCCCGCAACCTGTTTTAGTAGGTCTTCGGTGTTTCTTGTGTTTATCCTGTGACGCCGTGCCGATCCTGACAGGAGCGTCTCGCTTTCTTCTCGGGACAAAGACGTACGTGGCGCAACGTTGCGTTGTCCTGACTCCCAGTGTTGCTGAGCTTTCTGCTTGCTGTTATACATTCACGAATATGTGTTCGCTGACGATATTGTTTTCTATTCTGTGATTCTGAGGAATACTTATTAGCAGCTTTAAAAAAAGATTTTAAAACATTGACTTTCTTTTTATGTAAACGTATTTTTTTTTTTTTTGAATCTGAGCATCCTTCTGCTTACAGTCCCCTGTTAACGAACGTCCGAGTTACGAACATCCATACTCAAAAACGATCTGCCACGAGGCGCTGAATTTAGAAAGACTTCTAAATTACAGTTACAGACAAGCGGTCCAAGGTGACGCACGGAAACTAGTTTCTTATTATTGTGTTTTGAGATCTTTTAAAGTGTTTGGAAATGTTATTAAAATGTTATTAAGATGTTTCATGAGCACATAAATATGAAATAGATGACTAATGCGTATAACCAACTGTATGTTACGACTTACGTAAGAAATCGACTCAGGTAACGTAACTCGTGCGTAACTCGGAGACCAGCTGCTTTTGCTTGAGAGAAAAAAAAATGTAGATTAATGTGTGTGGACATGAGTCCCTGTGCGCATTTGTCTTGTGTGTGGGGGGGGGGGGGGTTGAGGTTGGGAAAGAGAAAGATCTGGAGGATAGGAGACTTTACACAAGAAGACAGGATATGGAGCTTTACAAGGAAGAGTAATAGCTGAGCAGAGAAAGAGAAGAGATGCATGTGTATGCGTGCGCGTAGGCTTGTGCATGTGTGTACGTATACGTGCGTGCATGTTTGTGTGTGTTGATATAGAAAAGAAGAAAGACGATTTTATAAAAGAGGCAAAGGTGAGAAGAAGGCGAAGACTGAGATAGAAGGCGGAAGGAAAGATTAGAAGAATTAGAGATAAAAAGTGTGGGCGGTGTGTTGCGTGGGGGAGGACGGAACGGAGAAAAGTCCTGGTTACACCCGTAAACTTGAATATTTCGGAACTGTTCGCTCATAGAGTGAGAGGGCGATTTATGGGCCCTGAAGCTCAGGGTAGGCTTAAAATATTTCTGTCATCAGCTGTAGTGCTGAGAGTCGCCGTCAACGACCCAAGCTGTTTCCCAATTGTCTTCTCCGCCCCAAGACTGCTGTTTGCGCATGCCCAAAGCGTGTTACGTGCTCGTATAAGAGGAGGCAGCTGTATGCAATATGTAACGCACACAGCGGGAGACAGAATGTTTGCCAGCTGGGGACAGTACGTCACAGCTGTCTCTATCTGCTGCAGGCATTCAGCTGCGTTCATTGTTTTAGAGTCTTCATTTTCATCGATAATTTAAAGGTAATTGAAATATAACTACAAGAAGGCAACGTACTCGCAACCATTTGATTATTTTAAATCCGTGCTTAATTGCTATTGTTAACCTGGATCTAAGACAACCTTTGTAATTCAAACCCGGTCGCGATGAGACATGATGGCATAGAAAAACTATTTACAAGTCAAATAAATGGCATTTAAAAGTAAAACGACACGTAAAAGCCGAAAGCCATTGAGCTGAAGGCCTCAAGGGGAAAATCTAGTAGTTAGTCCTCCCAGACTCCAAAGTATGATGGGATTGGTACATCATTCTCAATGGCCAATACCTTTCAGCTCTGTTTATTTAGTCTTCCCGTGGGAATCGTTGGAACGAGGTTTTAGTCAGGTAGAACTACTACAATCAGAAGTGCTTCAAGAGTGAGAAGTGACATAACACCTGTAATAAGCACTTGCTGTTGTGCAAACAAGTTTTTTTAAATCGTAGGTCATGTTTGTATTATCGCTGACAGATGAGAGACTGGTGCTGTCAGCGACATTTGTATCATAGGGCAGAGCAGCGGCCGCAACAGTGCACACTTGACAATAGCCAGTACATGTCTCTTCTGTTTTCTGTCTTTTTATATTTTTTTCTCTCTGTTCTCTCTACATTTGCTGCTCAATCACTCTCTCCGTCCTTTGTTTAAATTTTATTGACGTCATCTAATAATGTACAAGTACTAAAGCTGAGGGCATCTGATGCTCTCTGTATCTCTCTTGACTGTTCTAGCGACGTCCGATAACAATGTACAGTTGCTGAAGGCTTTCCCACCTTCTTATTATGGCGTTTCTCACACGTGTTCCGGTTGTCAATGTCCTGAAATAAAAACAGAAATATGTTAAACTAATAGACTTTTTGCCATGAGTGATCCCCAGTCTAGCGGCAGATTAATTTAATTCGACAACATCGATCTCTGCCGTCGTCCTCCTGAAGGAAGGTAACCTGTAAGTAGTAACTTTCCTGACCGAAGGACAGGCGCTGAATCTTTTTTCCTTTTCTTACGTCAGCCACTAGCTAACGAATATCACTTCAAAGCATCCTGATAAGTGGGGAAGGATTACAGAAGAAAAATGAGCAATGAAACAAGAAGAGAAAGAGAAGGTATGGTGTCAGTCATGTCTGGCAGCGAGCAGAATAGGTCAGAGACATGCAGGGAAGTAAGCTTGCCTTGACAGATATATCTGGCTGCAAATAACAGAAAGATAAATCTAATTGCTCTTTTTTTCCAAAAGACGTAATCCACATTTTATCAGCTTGAATCAAACAGGGATGGACAGATGTGGGTGTCGTTATACACCACGATTTCATAAAACAGGGAAATATCTCCTACCTGGCATATGATGACACGATTCAAAGCAAACACTTTGTAGCACTGTCTCCAAGCAACCGTAAAGTCATGCTTAGTTGGCAATCCTCTTGAGAGAGGAATAGATAGCTACAAATCAATGATGTTAATTTAATTGACTAGGTTGCCTATATATTTCTTTATCTAACACAAACTAGGAATATGATACTAAGTATTTTTTAAAAGTAACTTTGTTTCCTTTCAACGTTGTAGTGTTTACAATAGGTGAGCGAGTGTTGTTTGCTGGAAAGATACAGATCAGAATCTGGAGATATTAAGGTGAGGTGGAACATGACTGCGCTAACAGAATAACAGAAAAAAATGTAATCCCCCCTCCCGAAAAAAAGCTTTGTTACAGACACTGTGATTCAGCCGTTTGGTGGAGTTCGGATTGTATCATGTATACTTTTTTTCCATCAACAGAATGGACAGCAGTCTTGATCCTTGGGGAAAACTCTTGTTGACAAGGCTTTTCCTTGTTTCACTTGTCTAGACCTACAATGGCGGACCCCTCAGACAGAGAAGTTATTAGACTGAATGCGTGATCGCAAAGCTCGAGCTGATTCAAAAAATTGTTCTGGGTTTTGTGTTCAAAAATTGTTAAATGTTCTAACAAAATCCAGCAAATGCTGTGGAAGACATACAAACCTCCTCCATCCTTCCCAAAAAAATATTCCACCCTTGCAAACTCAGCACATGGTAGCCTATTTATCAGAAGAGGTAAAAATCGACAGAAGGGGAAGGTTGGGTTCTTCCACACGTGGGGCCCTAGTCATCACGAACACTTGTACTTCACTTACAGACCACCAGCCTATAGGACCCTTTGCGGTATCGTTTTGCCTTCTATTAAGATGAACATTCAAAAAAGAGTTTCTGTCCTTGCTGCGGTGTTTCTATAATTATTTCCTCTGCTCATGGTTTTCGCCCACACATTTAAGTGCATGCGTTCTCCACTTCTGCATTTCATAACTCTTAATACTTTATAGACAAATGATTCCAAACGCTTAATTCGAGTTAAACATAACCGAAACAAAATTCTAGTTTTAATGCACGAATCCTTATACATATCCGACATCGTAGTTATAAAAAAAGAGTATGGTGAACGGTTGTTATGTTATCTTTAAGTTATCTTATTTGTGTCGGTAAGCAGTAAACTAAAGAACGTTTTTGTACAGGAAATGACGCACCCTCTTTTATGGTTGACGTAAGTAAAACGGCCTCACACAGTCAGCCATGGTGTTTCAATGTTATTGTAAGGAGGCAACGCCAAACGTCTATTAAGACGCTCAAACGGATTTTTCTTTTACTAGGAAGATAGGTTTGAAATAATGGGTGGTTTAAGGTAAGAAGTGCCCTGAACAGATTTGTTTAGGCCAATTATAAATAACTGAATACTTGTTTCGAGTACAAGAAGAAAATATTCTAGGAACATGCGTCATACATTTACAGCTCAAGCAGTAAAAAGGGAGTCCTTAGAATGCACCTGGCACTTTTTGGTGGTAAAGTTTTTCTTTCCATCGTTTTGAGATTCAGCATTTGCGGATCTGCATCCAGGTAAACGGCGAAAACATATGTGGATAAACTGGAGGCATGAAGAGGTTTACGAATCTAATGATACAGAGCTTAGAGAGCATGGAAGTGTGTACTTTCGGGCGCCTTCTATTGAGAAAACCCGGCCCCGTCCCCTTTCCCCCTTAATTTACAAGCCGACCTGGGATAATTGAAGCAGCAATATCGACATCAGTTATGATGCATTGATGTTGTAAAGATTCCTTGCACGGAAATGTTCTTTTATTAAATTTAGGATTTAATCTCAAGGGATAAACGGTGTTGTTTGCAGCACATCTGTCCCGAAACTGTTACCGGAATTGACGGTGATGGTTCCACTTTCGAACAAACTGCTCGCGCTACTTAATTCACAACCAGGGTTTGGTTTTGTTCAAAACTCAAAATATTCTACGCCTCAGCTATTGGTTTACAGATGTTCAAGGCGCGAATCACTTTTCTGAAAGCGTGACACACTTCACTGCCTTAATCGACAGAACTTGGTCCATGAGTGCTGGTGGAGTATTGGTGTTTTATGCCGCCCCAGCAACTAAGACTATATCACTGTCAAGGCACCAAGCCCTATAAACAGATGTCACATGAAGATAAATAACAGCCTGCCCGAATCGAGAGCTGAACCCAGGACTTCCAGCCCTCACTGTATCGGTGACAGGTGATAACCGTTGCGCCACCGGACCGCCCTGGTAGTCAATGAACTACCGCATGTAACTGAAGGGCGCATGTATAGAGTCGGTAACTGAAATATGAGGCAACGAGGAAAGTCTTGAGATAAAAATACTTATACTCATACAGTCCTGACTTGTTATATTATGGCTTCTTACATCTTATATGACTTGGAGTAAATACGTTTGTAAAGACTTAGCAAGAATGATAATAATGAATTATTATTCACTTTCCCTCTTTATCTTTCATTCATAAATATACCCGTCATGAGCTAGAGGCTCACCTAAGTTCGCTGCACGGAAATGCAACGCTGCAGCCTAACTACTCCTCCAGCCGAGCTCTGCTGGAGAGAGTACAGGCAGACTTGCATGACTAACCCACCCAGAAAAGTGAGCCCCCTCCCAACAGACTGAGCAGTCAGTGGATCGCGAAAGCTGTGCGTGTCAAGACGCTACCTGCTGTAGCGCCAAGTGAAGCGGATATGATGTGGGCTGGGGAAGGTGGGTGACGGGAGGCGAATCGGGTGCACACGTATGTTTAACAGAAGGGTTAAGGCACGACAGGTCGTGTACCCTGTTAAGCTGCGAGACCCTGTAGGCAACAGAGACGTGCTTCTGACGACGAGCTTCATTAACAGCATGCTGCGTATATGCTTCCCCCATCCCCTTACACACATATATACAGGCACTTCCTGTCAATCTATCATATTCATTCGTTCACTAGCTCATTCATTAATTCTCTTCACCTGTACTGGTTAGCTGTGCAGGTCTGCGGGGGTGCTTGATAGACCCTGCAGATGACCAGGCTTGCCACAGAGGAATATTCTAGAGCAGTCAGAAGCAAGTCCTGTATTTATCATTCCGGCTGGCTCTTTCAATTTTCATGCATGCACGACTATATCGTCATAAAAAGCCGTCTGGAATAGCATGTGTGCACATAAAACCTTACTGCACCCATGCACACACATAATGATTGCATGCTAGGATACATTCAACTATTACCGATATAATGAAAAAAAACATGAAAGACAGAAATCTGGGCTGATGTTCGTCTCAGATGACGTGGCCTTTACCTCACCTCCCTCACTACCCCATCTACATTGACAAAAAATGTCTTGTGCACACAAATTCTCTGGCCTTCAGCATTTCCTGCATCATGTGCGCGCCCGCCAACTGTTGTCTCATAAAGAGGCCAATCCCCATACGACCAAGCTATTCCTTTGTCGCAAGTAGTGCTCTGAGGCATGTATACAATCAAGAGCAGCTGAGGTCATCTGACGTAGCTCTCAAAAGTATTGCATGAATGAATATTTCATGAAGCTAGTGAAATTACTGTCAAACAATTAATAAACACAGTAAGAGCAATGTACCCGAAGACATGTTCGGGAAAATAAAGAAGCTTGAGTTTTTCCAAGTTATACACAGTGCAGGCCCTGAGGATGCCTGCTGCAACTAATAAAAGGTGTCACCTGGGAGGCAATTAGTGGGATTTCTTTGCAGAGGGGAAGGGGAGTGCGTGCCTTGGTTTTCAAGCTTTGCCAGTGGCTGTCATGATCGTGTGTGGGTTATGCAGCAGGTTTTCCAAGTTTTTGAGACCTGCAGGAAGAAGCTGTTTGCAGCACCTCAGTCCCGAAAACTTCCGGAAGTGACCTATGGTATACATGATGGTCACGTATCCGTGGATTAATAGTTTGATCTGGAGATTGTCCACGTGGAGCTGTTAGTGGTTTATTATTTCTTTACAGCGCGGTTTGCTGAAGGATGGAGCCCAGCCCTCTCCTTCTGCTGCTTTTTATATGCCCCGATAAATCAGGTACGCGTGTGTTGGGTGGGTACGGGACAAGAATAGTTTCAGTCACAGACCCAGTCAAGCCTCCAACGGACAATTTTTTTTTTTTTTATTCAGGCTACCTGAAAAGAGAAAGAACAGAAAGAGGAAAAGAAAGAGAGGGAAAAAACGTTGGATATGTCAGACGGACGTCTGTAAATGTATAACACGTACAACGTGTAGTTAATAGCGGACAACAGACAGAGAGAGAGAGATGGGCGAATCTGCACAAAATAGTTCAGTGCAAAGATGTTTACATTTTTTCCCTCATCACACGAAGGACCGGCGCAAACCTGTAAAGGGGAAGGACAACCAGAAGCTAAAGGCTCCCAACTGCTTGTTTTGAGAAGGCAGTGAAGCAGACGAACAGAGACGGAGAAAGAGCTGACCTGACCGCCGTGTGTGTCTGGACCAATCAGAGCACGCTGTCTGATCCTGCTTGTCTCTTTCAGTTTAAGGTGAATTCAGGCAACTTTTTTACAGATGGCTGTTTTCTCCAACTGGCAATCAACAAGCAGTCGACAGATGAGCTATCGCTAAGAGTGTTAAGAAGGAAAGAAGTCTATTCAAATCGTAGAGCTCAGTGGTGTCAGGTAGAGCGAGGTTAGTATGAGGTGAAAGGATGAACTGTGCCAAGAACGATGCAGTCAAAATGGTGACAAGGTTCTGCTCGTTAGATATTTATTTCAGTTGAAAAATGAACTCTCATCGTGGTTGATGGCGATCGCTGATCTAAAATTATAGGACAGACTCTGCGAGCGTTCTACCTGGCCATCTTACTTCAGTGGAGGGCATTTTTAATGACTGGGTTGATCACATCAGGAAGTGCTGTTGCCCTAAATTTGAATGAATAACGTCTCGCCATTCTCTGCGCCTTCTCTGTACCCAAAGAACGATGATGCTGTCGTTAGTAAATACTCCTACGCCATTTCCACAGCAATCCAACTATCCCACAAAACATAACAGTAGACGCAGAGCAATTTTTCTGTTCTGCAGACAATTTGGCAGGCATTCGATCAGGCAGATAAATAAATAACCCGAGATTCAGACACTGCTTAAAACCTTCAGCGGGGAATAACACGCAGATTGGTGCGTGTAAAACACCAATATTTTTCTCTTCCTTTGATTAAAAAAATGTTAACTGAGAAAGAAAACATGGCTTAAAATATTCAGTAGGAAATTGCCTGTAAATTGGTTTCGCTAAACACCGAGTTTTTTGTCTTGCGTATTTTTCTCTAACTTTGAAAGAAGTCCTAAACTAACTTTTAGGAGTGCGAGCGATCCTGAAGCACAACCCGGCCCTGTAAGTATGCCGAGAAAAGGCCAGGAATACCAGAGAACAATAGGAACCACTTTACATTTACACTCAGATCTGGGAGCGAGAGTAGCAGTGGTAGGGACATAGCCTGTTCTTCTGTTTACTCTCTCGGTTGCACGTGCTGACCTCTGTAGCTCCCCCGTCGTCTTGCGAAAGGTCAGCGCTGCAAAACACTTCCTGAGATTTGCACGCTGCACGTCCCCAAACGTGACAGAAAGAGAGCTCAGATAATAGGGCTATCTTTAGTCTCGGACACTTCACAATGCGCGAGACAGAGATGCAGGCGAACTAAGACTACAATACGGAAGAGGCTATTCAGTCAATGTCCTGTGTTGAGAATGTTAAGCTGAGGTCGTTTCCTGCTTAATTTGTCTGCTTGCGTCCTCCCTCACTGGTTGTATGCCTGCATGTCTGTGTGTCTGCCAGTCTGTGGGGAGAATGATTCAAGTCTCTTGTAATTTCCTCAACATCAAACACGAGAGAAAAGAATGTTGTTCTTTGTGCCACTTAAAAGGAATTTGCTACAGAATATTTTTTTTAATCAAAAGGCCTCGTGTTTAACTAAATAACATGCTAATTTCATTCTCTTTTATGTTTCTTATTGTTACACTTGCTGTATTAGCTCTGAAAAGAGGTTATAACACAAAAAAAAAAATCTTTGAAACAAGAAATTCCTCAAATAATTCTTCAAAACATGTTATGGCAACAAAGGCTCGTACGTGGTTTTTATCACTGTCGTCACTGTTTTGGGGGAACATCGAGAATGACTAACTCAGTATTGTTCACAAAGTTTCAGAGAATTCTCGCTCACAGGAACTGACAAACAAGACACGAGGTGTAAAATGGTCTTCTTGGTTTGACATGACTTTGTTTTATTCTTGTGGAAACAGCTCTTCCTGTTTCCTTCATTAGCTGATGTAGAGTATAATGAGGTACGGCAGTTGAAAGTATCTCTTGTCATTTTCAATTATTGCTTGTCACGTCGCATCTGCAGTGCCACGAGATAGAAATGTGTTGATGACTCGCACGTGCATGATATGTGTGTGTTTTTGTATATGTGTGTGTGTGAGGTGGGGTGCATATGATTTGTAAGCGGGTGCTGCGCCTGTAGTTCGTGTTCTCTGAAAAGTCTCGCATTGAAAATGACTTCAACTATCTTACTGTCCTTGACGATCTTTGTCAATGGCTGCTTTACCCGCAGCACTAGGTCATGAAGTTTCGTCTAATCTCCCATTCCATGTTTGCTGTTGTGGTATCAATCGTCAGACACAAGCGCCTGTTAAGCTCTTCACTAAGAGGTCCTTAATATGTACACGCAAAAGTGAAAACAGAATATTTGTTCACTGTTTCGACAACACTACAGTCTTTATTATTATTATTGATGTATTGATGAAGTACTTTCAGAATTGTTTTATTAATCTGTACATTAATTACTAGTTTCTATGTCTTTTAGTTTTCGGCGTTAACATAGACCACGAACAACTTCATGTCTGCGAGAAGCAACAAAAAAGTAATACATAGACTCAAAAGGGAGGAAAAAAATCATTCATCTTCAGATGCTGAATACCCAGAGTCTCGTGCAGAGAGTAAACACATTTTTCTTTTTTTTTTTCTTTAATTTTTTCGTTGAACACTTTACCACAGGCCAGTGAATTCTTTAAAAGAAAACATCCGGCTTTCACTGGCGATGTCATCCTTGACGAAAATATGTTGGTCTCAGAGTGTGTCATTAATAGAACAATTAGCCTAACAGCTCTTAATTGTTCCTCATTGGCTGTGCTCTGCTAGATGAATTTTTCGATTAATGCATTGCAAGAAATAAATGGGTTTTTACATGGGCTTCTGCCGATTTAACTGGAATTAATTCTCTTTCCCTGTCCTTCCTGCTCCCGTCGCCTCACAAACTTAAAAAATGTGTAAATCGTTAATGTACGATTATATACGGTAGCTCAGAAGCGACTGGTCAACACAAAAATTGACAAAGTGTTAAGTGTAAATTGTTACCTGAGTCACTGCAAGACAAACATGTCTTTCACGAAGGCAAATTAATTGCTGTAAATCTCCTCCAGTAACAGGCTCTGCCATTAACGGTTACGTGGAGCAGAAGAGAAAGAGGGGTGAAGCTCGCCATCTCCAGTTCCGAAAATGCTGGTTAGCTGTTGTGCTTGGTATTTTTTTCGTTGCGTGCTTCAAAGCTGTTGACTAGACTTAGCAGCTGGAGATCTTGAGAAACAAGAAAAGCAGCAGGTAATTCCTGAAGGGGAAACAGGTGTCGCCGACTGACCGGCAGGTGAACCGGTAATACAAAGACCTCGGAGCTACATTCAGGTCTGTGACAAAGACCTAAGACTGGTCAGGTGAGAGCAGTTATGGATGCTTCACACGGTGCCACAAAAGCGTTACTACACAGTAAGTGTTGGAAGTGTTTACAGCAATGTTTCAATCGGAACTGGGCAAAGCCTTTGCCGCTCTCTCAGTGACTTTCTGGCACCTGTTTACAGACCAAGCTACTTTGATTTCAGAAAGCCTTAGATAAAACACCAATACAGCGAACCGCGCCGTGTCGGATCGTGTGGGGTCTACATATTTGTTTCATGGGCAGTTGAAAAGAAACTGCGCAGAAGATCCTGTTACTTCGTTTGTGAACACGTATTTAAGCTTAAGAGGTATACGAAAGAATTTACTCTCTTTCAAATTTGTGCAAGGACCAAGTAACAAGATTGACAAGGCGATAACTGTGAAGCATGGTGTTTGCACGCGCCAGACGTCTCCACGTGAGCTGTGGAGTAGGGTGTCGCATAGCCCTGTCACGGGACACAACGTACAGCTCCCCCCGCTCCCGCTCTTCCTCCCTAAACGTGCAAGATTAGACGTCCTGCTGGTCTTTGCACGCCGTCCATGGCTGAGTTAGTTCACCAGCGTGGCAGTCCGCGGTTCCTATGCAGAGATTAATCGACGACGCCATGCAGACGTGCATGAGAGGCCGCTATTCGTCAAGAGCGTACGCTGATAAAAAAATTAAATAACTTGTTCATAATGCGGGTGTGTCTCCCGGACGCCTTGTACTTAGGTCCTCGTTTCTGGGTCAGTAATTTTAATCCTGCTGCACACAGGAAGACGGCTGCTTGAATTTTGTTTCCCTTCTTGAATATGTGGTTGGTTGGGGAACTCTTTACTTTATCATCTGTGGTTGTTTACTAGACAGTTGGAAGGATTGACGTGCAATTGTTAACTAGGTACTTTGGTTTGTAAACTAGAGACATTTGATTAATTAAGTCTGTTATTGGTTTTACTGTTCTGCATCCAATCCAAACTAAATTTTCACTCTTTTTATAATAAACAAAAATGGTGTTCATATGTTCTGTACGATGAAACTCTACGCCATTGGCGGTCCAGGTATCCACGTGCTGTGGCTCCTGAACCTACGAAAAGACGTGACACAAGTGACGCTTAGCGATGCCGCGATAGGCTGTGCTCTTATTGCGTTAGTTTTGCATCTATTAGGTAGAGATCACTCAGAGGAAACCACGAGTTCTGAAAACACTACAGTTTTTCAACATTCTTTAAGACTTTATTATTAATAAGGTGATTGACAGCAATGAATGTTTACGTTTCGGAAGTATAGGATCTGAAAGTGACAGTTTCTTTTCTGGCATACTGGCGTAGCTGATTTGGGAAAGAGTTGCAGGTATAGATAAACAGAGAGCCATAATGCAGGCCTGTCTGAAGAATGCACGCTCTAATGACATTTTCGTTTGTACCTTATTTCAAAAAAAAAAATCGAGATTTCAGTGAAGATGTTTTTGTGTAGAACGAAGGTCATCCAACAGCTGCGCGAGCAGCTTCTAAACGTGACAAAGCACGTGCATGTAAATTCCTGCGATATGGAAGAATCTCAGCTCGCCAGCATGGATTTGTAGAACAGAGCCCTCTTGAAACCTCGTCAACAGATAACGTTATTGCGCGGGTAGACAACGCACCTCCGATGCCTTTGAACCTCATAAGGTTAAAACTTTGCGATGCGCCTACGCAAGTGTTGTTCTTGGATAAACACTGCTCATATTTCACTTTGCCTAGCCGAAGCCGAGTGTTTTGAAAATAAAATCCAGACTAGATACGCACTTGCAGCGCTCAACAGTGGGTGCTGTGGAATCCTTGCATGAAGTTTACAGTTATGCATAGTGAAAAGCGCTCAGCAATGACGCAGATCAACAAGCGCCATCTAGTGTGCAGTCTTGCACAAGGTCACAAAGCTTGGATGGACAACCGATGTGTATGAATAATTGCATAACACTATGAAACTCCACGTTCGTATCTTGCCTGCAAAGAATACAGGCATGTTTAAAGTAACATTAAAAACTATAATTATGAGAGATTAACGAGCGAAAAGAAATCTAAGGAAAATGGACGGGAGATGTTATACTTTGCTAAGCTGCTTGCATCTTAAATTCTATTTTTTATGTTTTTCTGGGGTTGCCTTTAAAGCACTGTCAAACCTATTGAGCGAATTAATTTGAACCTGAAAGCGTGACGATCTGGACATGCACAAACTCCTTCTCACCAGAAAGAATCCACACGCACGCGCCCGCGCACACTGTAATACAGATTATGGGTTTTCACTCAATGATAACGTGTATATTTTCAAAGCACAACCTTGTAAAAATTGATAAATAGTGATTTCCAAATAAGCACTGGTTGTTTCGTTTAAATAATTTCCTTGTCCTAGCGAATAACTTATTGTAGCTTGAAATCAGAAACGGACGGGAATTCGTCTGAACAGTGATTTAATAAAACTTTCGAAAGGAGAATTCCATTTATATAATTTTTTATTATTATTTATTGATCTAGTCATCTCGCTATCCATGTCAATAAATCTCTCTGTGTGTGAGCGTGTAGGTATGTGCGTCTGTGTGCGCGCATTTTTTGCTTATTTCTAATCTTCCATACCCCTTTGTTTATCATTCCACTGAACTTTTTCTGCCCGCTCTCTTCCTCTCTACTCTTTTGTCTCTTTCCAGATACTGAAAGTGGACAAACAAATTTTACTACAAATCAGAAGTGATTAACAAATTTATTGGCTGAATCTTTGTATGTCCGATATCTTGCGAACATTAGCTAGATTTTTACACTATTGTTTCGTGTACTCATCACTATGTACCCTCCGCCCCCTCTCTACATACCAGCATACCTTAACTTCGAGCCAACAAAGCTAAGTCTGTGTATTGTTGACAGGCACATTTTTTTCTCGGAGATGTATGCTCACACGTGCTACTCACAGCACATAGCAGAATTCACTGTGACTCTTAGAGGTCAATGTCTTAATTGTAGACACTAACTTATTAGCTGAGAGCAGTCCTTCTAAAGGGAATTAATTTAAAATTTGTGTAAAGAAACCTTCAAGTACAACTGAAATGAATAAGTGCTAAAGAATTTCATGGCTTCAGGAAACTAAAACCATAGGCTTCAGGAAACCAAAGCTATCAAACAACAAATGAAACTACATAATAAGAAGCAAAGCAAAAAACAAAAATGGTTGTGCACAAAATATCGAGAATAAATGTTAGAAAACCCTAACACTGGGCACAATTAACTGTCCAGAAGTTGAAAGAGTCTTCATTCTCTCCAGTCACTACTTCCAGGCTCTACCTTTCACGTGCTGAATCCGAGCTATGGTGAGTTGCATTCACTGCCCCTACTAGGCTATGGGGCCATTTATATTTACTTGCTCTTCCACACACACATTATTATATCAGCGGCTCTCAGACCCTAAATTTGTATCCAACTGACTTACACAATTTTGCCCGTGAGACTTTTTGAAATTTGATATAAAATCAAATGAGAAAAGCTTTGAAATTAATTGCAACTCTGTGCTCAGAATCTGGATACAAATAAAATACTGAACTGACCGAATTCGATAATCCCCAGCTAAAAGTAGGGGACACTGCACTCTACACACTTACGCCCTTGGTGACAGGCGCACAGCATTGATACACAAAATAAATATTTTTAATCCCTGGCTGACAGTCAAACAAAGCGGGAATGTTTGACTAATCTGTACTTGAACTGCCGTCTGTCACATTCCCACCGACGACTGGTTTTAAACCTGACACTGCTTTAATCATGTGACATACCTTGGTTCAACTTCTTGCTTCTTTCCGAAGCTCTGATTTTAGAACTTTGGGTATTTTTACAAACGTTCTTGGACTGCTTCGTTTCTACTTTTAGAACTCCTGGGTATTCTCATATAAAGATATTGTTATAAGAATTCTGGGTCTGCTTCTAGAAGTTCTCAGTATGTTTCTAGACTGGTCTCATTTCGCTTCTGATGTTCTCGGCTGATGAAAAATATTTTTGCAGCCTGCCCGCCATACACATGCTGTAGTTTGTAAATTGTGCAGAAACAGCGCTGGCAATCTGGTGAGCTTGTGTATCTCTACATCTCAGCAGTCGCTCTAATGTTCTGGCTGATAAAAGAATGTTAGCCGCGTCTGTCACCACTAACATTTGCCGCAGTTGTCTCCATCATGCACTTTTTTTTTTCCTGCGAAAATTCCCTCTTAATTGTTTGAAAGGTTCCGCTGCAAACGTGGTTTTCTTCGGAGACGTTTGCGTGTATCGTGTGTGAATGTTGACTACCTAGCGTTTCTTTTTTGAATAAATCACAGGCAACATATGTTTCAGTACAATTCAAAAACCACTTACATGGGGTCATTCATTCTCTGTTCAGAGACCTCATTTTGGGGAATTCTATTTTCAAATTTCGCACTCTTCAGCTATTTTAGCTTTTGATTCATCACAAGAAGCACTTCTTTTACATAAACGAAGTAGATGGATGAAGATGAAACACCGAGGAGTAAGTGGAAGAGTTTTCTTGATCATGAAAGCTATTTCGTTAAGAGAAAGGCTTTGGGTCATACTTGAAAGCTTTGAGTGTACAGCTCAAAGAAAATAGGCGGAGAATTCCGAAAGGTGAATCCAGAGGAGTAGAAGCGTCTGCTGAACTTCTTTTGTCTGGTGTTCAACAGAGAAGGGCAACACAAGCAGACCGAAGAGACTGACTCAGGTAATAAGGCCTCAGTAGCACAGACAGGTATGGTGGAGCAAGACCGTGAAGACAACGGTAGCACAGAGTGGTGATCTTATAGTCAATGCCATCTCGGACCAGTCTCGTAGAGGAGGAGTGTAGAATGGTCAGCTTTCATCTGCGAAAGACAACACGAGCGGCATTATTCTGGACCCTTTGAAGTTATACAGTAACTGGGAGATCAAATACTAGAGAACTGCAGCAGTTTAGCCGAGATAACAAATTAGGAGATATGAGATATTTGGCATCGTAAACTGACAGTAAGAATCAGATGTGATTGAAACTGTGCAGCTCACGGAAGATGGACTAAAGACTGCATTGATGTGAGATTCATTAGACAAAAATATGACGATGATAACATTACGGTCCGGATAAGAGAATTGCTCGTTCCTGAAATGTAATAGAAGATGGCGCACATTTCAGTTTATTTGCAGAGGGGACTGGAATGACCTCCGTTTGTCGTCATTCATTTTCATGATGAAAAAGAGCAAGAGTGTGAATGACAGAGAGGAATTTACGCATCTGAGAACTTCTTTTGCCCACAAAAAAAAATAAACAGTTAGATTAAGCACGTTATCGCTCCACAAATGTGCCTAATCAGCAGATTCTTGATGAGCTCTTTGCGTCCCTGTTCGTCTTTCCATCAATCTCTTTCGAGCATAAAATGGATGTATGTTAATAATTGATACTGTTGTTAACCCTCTTGACTTGGGGCTGACGAAGCTAAGATAATAAATAATGTCAAAGTTAGCCTCTCTCTACATTTTGCCTTCTCTTTTCTCATTCGTTTGTTTCTTTCACTAATTTTGTTTCTCTCTCTTTCCTCATTCTAGAGTAGAGCTTTCATTAACTCGTGGGCTGATGCTAGCTTGCATGATGTTATCGCCATCTTTTCACCTTCAGGGAGCAGGCAGGTAATCCGTCTTGCGTATCCGTGCAGACAGCGAAACGAGACCCCGTCAAAATGTTCCACCATCTTTCTCATTTGACAAAATATGGAGCTTTTTAAGAGTTTTTTTTTAAATTCCTTTTATGTGTCTAGTTTGCATAGAGTTCTCTACCCTCTGAAACTGCCAAGCACTTTACGTATGGAATTAAGGAACTCTCATGCAGCCCGCCCCTTACTTCCTAATGAAGCCTAGAAATGCCTGTTTCGTGATATATCGGGTTACAATGCTCATTGGAGTGTGCGCCTTGCTGACTTGGCAACTACCGCGATTATTTCTCTTTTTTCAGCAGTGTGCTGTTCAGTTAACACTCGCTCACTCCCCCCTCAGGCAAACATGTGAAACCAGTGACTATTTACTTCTTTGAGATGTGGAGTCTAGACGAGCATTAGTTGATAAATAGTGATTAATAAAGTCCACACACCGTTGGATTGAGGAGAAGCGAAAATAATATGCAAGAATTACTTGGATAATATGCAAATAAGGACTTCAATTTTGATTGAGAAAATTGTCCCCAAACCTACCCTACGTCGAAAGCAGCCATTTCACCTCTAGCAATGAAGTCTTCTTTCAGACCCCATGTCCATCCTGCAGACCCTGCAGACTGCCAAAGACAAAGAACTGAACGACCTGACCACCACCCTCACCTGCTTATGCAGAGCCCGCATGGTCTTCTTGAAGTGGATTCCTTCTCACTGTGGCGTACTTGGCTACGAAGCCGCCGACACAGAAAGGAGGGATCCAAAGCAGTTAGACAGGTCTTCCACCTTCAAAGAAGCCTAGGCCATCATTGGGGCTAAACATCACAACAACTGGCTGCAACAACACCAACAAAGGAACAAGCATGACCTGTTTACGTGCTTACAAGGGCTGCACAGCTGTGGACAGGCTTCAACTGCTTAAACCATCACCTCTATTGCTTGTTCCGGATTGGCCAGTTCCCGTTCCAGACCAGAACATCTGCTGCAGGATGGTCCCTTTCATGAAGTCATTAGGCATCAGATCTGGACGGAGGAGACCCCAGTGGCACGGAAACTTCAGGGCAGCCTGGGTGACCTACAGCACACGTCGACATTCGTCGGCGAGACGTGCGTGTCCATTTGAGTAAACGACACGAAGAAGACACTAGCCGAGGCTGCAGCGAATGTCTGCGTCAGCCCTTTTTTTGAAAAATGAAGTCTTAGGAGTGTTTTTTTTTTCATTAGATTCATACCTCTCAACAGGTCAACTGTGTTTTAGTAAACAAAGGGACTGCACCTATTTTTTTTAAAACACGTGCTAGCACATTTTTGTTTTCGTCCGTAATTCAAATCACTTATTGCCACTTCATCCACATTTTCCTAATGTATTGTTCGTGTGCCCGCGGACGTCAGCAAATCTCACCACAAGCACAGGTGGGCGTCAGGTGGGTCTGCTGACGGTTCCTGATGTTCGACTAGGGTTGATTGCTACATACATCTGTAGACTAGTTGTTGGCAAGTAAGGCTAAACCTCTACAGGGTAGAGGTAAATAACTGCCAAAGCCACAGAGAACTGACGTGTTGAAGACGATACACAAAACAGGATTCATAATCTTCACGATCGTTTCATCGTGTAAACAAACAAGATGTATGCATAGATAGAGGCGTAATTTCAAACTTGCTTGCACAAAGTCAGTCACACAAGTATGAACGCACGCACGCGCACGCCGCGCGCACAAACACACACACACACACTAACGCAATTGCATAACGAGAGTTCAGTAGCAGCAAAAAATAATGCTGTTGCCTTGGTCGCCGTACAAGGATCTGCCACAAACTTCACAAACGAGCAAAACCAGTCAGATGCATGTAAAGATTTGCAAGAAGGTCTAAGAACAATTAGCAACACGTGGTGACAACGTGCTCATTTATAAACACTACTTTATCAAGTGTCTCTTTGTTTATTTACTTCATCACTCTGATAAAGTGTAAATAGATTAAAAAAGGGAAGCATATTTGCATATCTGCATGCACGTGACAAATAAGTCCTTTTCATTGTATGTGTACAAATGCCCATGTGATTATGAGTGATTGTGTATTCGGACACGCAAAGTGCTCGCCTTTGTGTGTCTTTATGGGCATGTCTGGATATATGTATGTGCTTGTGTCTTCGTGCGCGCTCGCGTGTGCGAATGCACATACATTCGTGTTCAGTGAATGGTAAAAAAAACTAAGACAAGGGCTGCCATATCGTTTCGCATCCAATGACAATGTTCGTGAATTAGCCTGGAATACACAGCCCTCCACCGTTGGCACTGCGTTTTGGTCAGGTCTTCTTTTCAGCTTGGACTTCACATAGATACTATGGTGTGTCGATACTTCTGGAAAGTTCACAGTTCTGCTGGCGTTGCTGTCCATGTCTTCTGAACCCACATGTGTTTTGTCGAGAAATGTATTTTTTATGGCTGGTGTCTACATTATTTTGTGATTAAATTCATGTTTATAGCTTTTTCTCACTTTTCAATGGAAGGAAGCTTTACTGATATTTATTATCGATAATGTCGGTTCTTTTCTTTTCATCATTCTAATGAACTCTTAGATCAAAGAGGAGGCATTTGTTAATGAAAGCTTTGCGTGGTTATCTTCTATAATGCAGACTCGAAGACTACGGTAAAAGTTACCCATCAGTAACTTCCAATGTACAGAGTAAATTGATTATAATCTCTCAGAGTGCAATATTGCGCTTAAACATGCGCTAGAAACAAACATTTCTTCTTTATTTCAATGCCGCTCTAAGATATCCGACATAAAAAGATTTGTTTACAGATATCTAGAAATTTATGTATTGCTGCAAGGAACAAGATTTTACTTAAAGAGCTCTTTGAAGTCTTCTAAGATCGTTCTGTAAATTCATATCACAGATTAAAAATAATTTTACCAAATGACATACCTCTGGGGCAGAGGAAAAAAACCTATTTTTTAAAATTATAACAAACAAAGAGTTGACCTACTAACTTTTCAGTAAAAAACTTGAAAGTTTTCATGCTTAAAGATACCGAACTCAGCAGTGGAGCCACTTTGTCCTTTGGGTATCAAGATTTTTGTACAACAGAAGGAGTGTCCGGTTACAACGCTGTTTTACGACGAGCACAATCTTTTCCTTGATTAACCCGGACACGACATTTTACTGTTTGTTCACGTGCAATTACCTGTAGAGTTGTTGACAGTCAAACAAAGCATCTGTCGATTACCTGCTTGTCACGAGCAAGAGCTTAAGTCACGTGTCCACTTGTTTTTTAACGGAGAGAGACCGCGAGCAACCTAGTCCGAGACCTCTGGTGTAAGTAAATGCCGGGCCTTCTACAGAGGTTTGTGACAACAGAAAGGGAATGAATAGACAAGAAAACCATTTGAAGAGATGGGGACCTGTAAAAGTCTGAAGTTTGTTAACAGTTTTGAGCAACGAAACTGTCGGTACCGTTCGAAAAAAAAGAAAAAAAAAAAGAAAACTAGGAGAATAGCTTTGGTTATATCTCTCACTGCCAGGCGTCATGATCGACAGCTGAGAAGTATGACGACTTTATGTCTTTGATGACTATAATCTACAGACACCAGGTATCTTCAATGACTATAATCAACAGACACCAGATGTCTTCGATGATTATCATCTACAGATGATATAAAGCCAATCAATGGCAGAATCTGTAACGTGGCTTTATTTCGCGTCTTAACCTTTTCTTGTTTGCTGAAGAGTTGGGAGCGAGAACCCAGATTGTCGATATTGTCAAACTGCCTCCATCCTTGACATTCATGTTTGGTAATCGAAAACTAAAGCTTTGATGATGACGATGTTATGATTTCACAAAAATGGGAACAGAAATATCTAATATCTAGATAAGGTACAGGGATGTCCTCAGAATAGTATAAGAATGGTGATCTATAACGATAATAGGGGAAGGAAGAAGACGACAAAACAAAGGACATATTCCAATATCCCATCGTTTTAACCAGGTGACAGATCATTCCAATCCCCAGTGTAAATGCACTTCTGTTCACGGAAGCGCGGTGTCGTCATTAAATGTTGTGCATATTTCCTGTGTTGACTGCACTACAGCACCTGTCCCTGCCTGTCTACCGACTCCAATTAATCTGTCGTATCAAATTAGTTTCATGAGATGGTTACTCAGGTGGAAATATCAGATTTCCAGAGTAATTGCAAGAGTGTAATTTAATGGTGGAAATAATTCATCAGAGTGTTTCTAATTTTCTAAGTGAGGATTTATTTGCGAGCAAAATCATCTTGACACTTTCGCAAATTCATTTGTTTGCTTGTTGGTTTATTCGATCATTTATTGATTTACTCATTAAACATTATTTATTTTACTATTGTTACTTTTATCGTGAATTAGGACAAAATTTATACATGTTTTGGAAAAAGAAGTCTTGTCACGAAGCGTGCTAACATGTGCTAGAGTCAACCATTCCTCCAGATGACGATTAAGTCTTCATTGGCCCATTAAAAAGAAAAAAAAACTAGCAGAACAATTCTCTGCTCTGAGTCGATATATATATATGATTTAAGTATGGGATGGTAATTGTCATCGGGGCAGAAAGCATTTTGATTTTTTTTTGAAAAGACAAAAACAGCACAAGTCGGGGGTTTGTGGAACAGTCAAATGAGAATTAAGTGATACATTCCAGGAAGCTGATCTTGAATTAATTCTGACCCCCCCCCCAAAAAAAAAAAAACAAAAAAAAAAAAAACAGCAAAAAACAAAAAAAAAAACGTTTAGGAGAGGTACAGAGCCCAGAATTTCTATTTTGCCCTCTTTTGCTTCCTGATAATTCATTGGGGCTAGGTGGGCCCAGAGAAGGATCGAACTGGCACTTGTTTGCTGCCAAGTCAACTAACCACTAAGGAGTTCCAGACGTTTGAGACAAACATTAATCATCCATCATACCCTCTTTTCAATGGCTGCCAATCGCGGATCGAATAGTCCATAAACTTTCCACTTTGACTTACTCCGCTATTTCTGAACTGGTCCTCGGTACCTCTCCGAACTCACTCCCGTCTCCCATGTCCACACGACTTCTTTGCTCACCTTCCGACACCAGGCTTCTTCGAGCCCCACTAGCTAAGACAAGTTTGTATGGACAGAAGTCTACCAATCGAGGTCAACTTGGAACAGATTACCATCGGCCTTCGTCACTCTGATTCTGTTACAATCTTTTACTAAAATGAAGAAATCTTTTCAGAACGGGGACTTCACTGTGACCATGAGCGTGCGTCCATAGTGTGCGTGTTTGATTTACTTTGTGTATGAGCTGGTGTCTGTTATATGCAAATATGATTGAATGGTTGTTAGTGATTCAGTCTATATATCCTTTCTGTGAAGCGCTCTGAGAAAATCATTGGAAAAGCGCTATAGAAATCATCATCATTATTATTAACACAGGATCAGACTGAGGTTGACATTTTCTATTTGGAGTAGCGTCCAAACTAATGCCTAACCTTTCTTTCTCTTTTGGAAGAGTGACAGGCAATGCTGATGCGGGCAAGAAAAGGTATGCTTACTTTGCTGGGACTGGTGTTGACTGGACTGGTTCTGACCCTCGAAACATGCGAAGGTGAGTTCACTAAGGGGTTAATATTCATAATCTACGCCTCAGATATTCTTGGTCATCTTGAAGAAAAAAAGAAAGAAAGAAAAGAAAGAAATTAAGAAAGAAAGACGGAATTTTTTTTTTTTTACTTTATTTGTCCTGATTTTGTCCTGATTTTTTGCTGCCCCGATCTTCTTCCTGCATCTATTATCTCTCCCACATTGTTGTTTCTGCTTTTTATTTTTCAAGTCTCCAACATAATTATTTCTTCTTCTATCTTCTAGGGTCCCTCAAAGACTGTCTTTATATTGCATACCAGTCGCAAGAAACATATTTTTAACTCCTAATGACTTTTTTTGTACAGGCAAAGTGTATATGAGTGTATCCCCGTATCCCGCGAGAGTTTACGAGAATGCCCCGGCGGGTGTGCAAGTGCTGACAGTTAAGGCCTACGACAACGTCACAGGAACACCCGTGACGTCAATAGAGCTTGAAAAAATTAGCGATGCCGAATACTTTAGAATAGGCAGTGATGGGATTCTTGAAACAGCTAAAAAGATAGACAAACCCTTGCGGTACAGGTTCCAGTTCTTCGTCTTCGCCATCATGCCCGCCAGCTTTGAGGTGAGCGATGACAACAGGAAACCACAGCTGTTATTAATTAGTGGCTTTAAATTGTAGGCTGAGAAAAATGTAATAATGCCTGTAACCACCATATTTTTTTCCCATTGTCGTTATCAGTAATAGTCTTAGGAGAAAGAAAAGCAAAACACACACGCACGGCGCGCACTCACACACACCCCAGCACAAACAGACATTCTCCTACACCTCCCGATACATCCACCAAACCACCAAAGCCCACTCATCCATCCAAACCCACACAGCCATGTACACGGGAGCATCGCACACATACGCACAAATGCACTTCCACACTCTCGCGTATACACACAAACATTGCAACTTTGCTTCATTTGTAATATTATAGATAAAGATACTGAAATCGACATCAAAATACGTTTTATTTCAGGTGGAGTACAAACACGTCATGGTGGAAATCTCCTCGAAGAACATGTACCCTCCGACATTCTCACAGTCTGTTTATAACTTCTGCCTGTACCGCTACGCTGACCCCGGACTGGTTATCGGTTCTGTCAACGCTACGGACTTGGATACAGACCAGTTCAACAGCCATTTCGTCATCTACCCTCAGGGCGGCCAGTCTGCCCTCTCTTACGTGCAGGTCAGGTCCTCCGGAGAAATGGTTCTCAATGCGACACCACCGCAAAGCCAGTCGCTGCTTCAGCTGGTCCTTCTGGCTATTGACAGCGGCTCTCCGCGACTCACTGGAAACGCCACTGTGTACATCGCGATAGAGGATGTCAAACGTGAGTGCTTTGGGGCCATATTCAGGAAGACAGGGTACACCGTTACCCGAGAGCAGAACGTCTTGTCTGTGATAAGGGTGCACTGTTCAGACCCCGTAGATATTGCTTTATGCTACTTTACCAGCAGGGAATCTTTTAAAATGAGAATTCTGGGGTAGAAAAACATCCATTGATCTGGATTCCATTTGATAACTAAAGAGATAAAACACTTGGTCTTGATTTAAGGGACTACTAGTTACCCTCGATTAACAAATACGACCCCTGCTTTGTGTCATGTCTTTATTTTTTTCCCCCTCTATGAAGCTTTACTTGTGCAATAATGTGTATTCATTTACTTGAACGTCCGCAATATATATGAATTCCTGATTGAGGGAGGTACGACTTCAGATATGTCACAAGTCATGCACAACTTTCGGTCATAAATCATGCACTTTCTATGTGATAGAATATGACAAAAGCAACTTTCTCTGTCCAGTTATCAGTGCTAAGCGGTTTTAGATTGTGATAGAAAAACTGTACTACCCAAATAATGTAACCTACCGTACAGTTTGCATACAGTCATTTTTACCTTGAGCATTATGTCAGGATCTGTTCTCATGCTGATTTTTCGTGTCCCTTTAACTCTCCTGTATTCTAGCCCCCACCCCCGCACCCCACACACACACACTTCACACACACACACACTTAAAAAAATGACCACTAAATCAAGGACACTCGTTATCAGCGCCTTCCTGTATATAGGTTTGATGTCGGATCATCAAACCTGCTCTCCTCTATTTTTCCTTTCCCCTACCTCTGCTAATGTTACCCGATGTGGAAATATCTACCCACGTCGACCGATGTACACCTATTGAAAAAACTGTTTTCTTGTCACAAGCCTATTCATTCACTCACACTGGCTTCTCTTAATGGGTAATACTGCAAAAAGTCAATCACACACAGCAAACATGAAACCACAAAAATAAACGAACAAGGACTGGTTGCTTTGCTTCCAAGTCTGCTGCAGCTGTTCTCTGGAAGAGTCTTCGTCGGTTTCTGTACGAACGTCTAACGTCCTTCAGGAGCTTTATTTTCCTGCTTCTTGATTTGATTTTTCCCTTGTTCTTTAATGTATCTTGTTGGTGACGAGTATATGTGGAAGCAGGACATGACACGCTTATAGGGCTAATCTATTTGTTCTCTGCTCGTCTCTACTCGTTCATCGCCAAGAGATCCCCAATTTATTTTATCTTTAAAAGACTTGCAGAGCAATCGTAAAATAAAAGGATGTGGAGAGGCTGCAAACTTAAAACTGAGGTAAACATTTGGGGTAGTCAGGATTATACGTTCTCTTAATAATTTTAATTCGTATAGCCCAAATTGGAGAATGAGAAAAAAAAAAGAGAAGGACAAACTGCTGGAATAAAACTGATGGCGAAAAGGGGAAAATAGAAGGAAACCAGATGAAAGAGAGAAAGGAAAAGAAGACGGAAAGAAGGAAGAACGACAAAAAAGAAAGAAAAAACAATAAGACTTAAGAAACAAAAAGTGAACTACAGAAATAAAATAAGAAAGAATTAAGAAAAAAGAGAAAGCAAGAAAGAAAAAAGAAACAGACAGAAAAGAAAAAATAAAGACAAGAAGGAAACAAGAATTAAGAAAACAGTTAAAGTAAAAAAAAAGGAATAAAATATAGAAAGACGAAAAGAAATTCTATTGTTCTTGTCTGCAGCCCATATCGACTCTAAGGAATGAAAGACGATTGTGTCAGTCAGTTCACACAAGACCAGCCATGAAATGAACACTGCAAATCTACCATCTTTATCTTTCTCTCGATTTTCACACGAGATGCAAGCACGATGGTGCTTCTGCTGCTAAAACACCTGAACCACTCGCACTTTTTTCATGGAAAACGTGAAACACCTTTTTCTCAAGAAAAGAGATTAGCTGAAGCTGTTTCCTGGTGTTTGTCGGTGGAACTCAAGAGCAAAACAAACTCTAAATAACCTGCTTCCTTTCGAAGCAAAAAAAAGAAAAAGTAAAAGTATAGCTGCTAAGATTTATGAAACATTCTCGGCCCATCCTAGCGGGGATGGTGAGCATTTCAAACAAGGTGTTGACACATGTGAAGTCGACCGTATATCATTTCGTTACTGACGAATTAAACGTGGTAATATAAGAAATAAATTTATTCCAAGATTTCTTGAGCCCTTTGAAATATAAAAAGTGTTTCAAATAGCAAGCCGTTTAGATGCTGAGATGAATGATAAGTCTGAAACTGTGCATGTCTGTGTGTCTGAACGTGTATTTGTGTGCGAGTGTTTGTGTATTATGTGCATGTTGAAACATAGATTAGCACCATGACAGCGTTTGTTCAAATATTTGTTTTTATAATTATGCAATCAAAGAACAGTTCTGCTCTTTGGGGCAATATCATCTATCATATCTGACTTGTTTTGTCCGAGTTCTCTGTTTTAAATGATCCTGTCCTCTACTGAGTAATGGAAGAACATTCTTTCCGTTGTACCCAATGATAATCTGTTCTTATCGCAGGCTTCTAGAATGCATTGTGGATTGACATTTACAGCATATCATGGTTATTTGCATCTGCCTAGTTTCCTGAATGCTGACAACATCGTATACCCATCTCACTTCCATCATTAAACCCATTTTTCACCCATTATTCACCCATCTTGCACCCATCATTTACCCATCTTCACTTGTTGGTCTCTATGCCAGAACCAGACACGTTTTGCCTGGCAACGACAGACAAGGACACCACGCTGTGTTGGAAGAACCCAATGCCAGGACGAAACTTCACTGGCTTCCAAGTACAGGTCCATAACCAAAACCTAACCTTGACCTTTAGCCTCTTAGTTGATCCCACGTCGCCGAGTTCTGCTTCACCAGCGACAGGATGGTGGCCGATGAAAGCTACACCTTTCGAGTCACCGTGACCCCTAATGCGTCATCGACAACCTGCGAACTAGAGCTCTCTTTCGTCAAGCTGGGGCCAGGTGAGGGTTTTATGAAGTGTGGTCACATGTGTGCGGGTGTGTACGTGTGTGTGTGTGGACTGTGATTATGGGAGCTTACGTACGCGCGTGGAGGGATGTGTGTGTGTATGCGCGCTTGCATAACTCAGTTGTTTACCTTATTTTGTCTCTTATAATCAAGCGTGCGAGGGAATAATCTTAACAAATGCAGAAATACCGAAACTTTGTCATCTTTGTACACTCTTCGTTGATGTAATATTGGAGTCCATTTGTTATCTTTCAAAATTCCTCTTTTTAAAAAAATATAGCCTCTTTTACAAGCAGAACTGGTGGATCCTCGTATTGATGGATAACATCTGTCTATACACAGCCTTAATCTCTGTATATTTGCACTAACTTTGTTTACGTTTCTCAACACCCTGTCTCCGGCATTTTGAATATGTCAGAAGTTGCTATAACATAGATAAAATTTCTTCTTTTGTTATTATTATTATTTCTTGTTTATCTTCTTCGTAATCTGTTTTTTTACATTACCGGCCACAATCTTCAAGAACACCACTCGAACTAATATTGCATAAGAGAAACCTTTTTCTTTTTACAGGATTTTCACTAGACTGCGTGGAGAAACACTTCCAAGCCTGCAGTTTTCTAAGACCATGCAGGAACGGAGCAACGTGTATACCCGGTGGGGGTGGAGGACTGAACTACACGTGTAGCTGCCCTTCCGGGTGGCAAGGCATCAACTGTACTCAGGCAAGTCACAATGATTAAACGATTTGTTCTTCAGTGTGCTGCTCTCTGCTCATGACGGTCAGCTCCTTCAGCTTCTCAGCTGGAAAGATCTGCTGTCCTGGGTTCGGATCTCGGTACCTTCTTTGCTTCTGTCTGCAGTGCTTTGCCGTAATATAGACTTAGTTACTGGGTTATCATCGAAGACAAATGTTCTTCGTACCCCTGTTTTAGTTGTTAGATTACTCAAGAATTTAAGATAAATTTATTTTCTTGATTTGTTGTGGTGTCTGCGATATATTTCTCGTTCTACTCGTTATCTCTTCTTCTTCCTTCTTCTCAACAGTTTGCATTAATAATGACATGCTCAAAAGGCTACCCCGGAAAATATAAGAACAGTACTCGAAGTGTTAGTGTTCGGTTAATGTCTAGGGCACGTTGCTGCTACTTTTTGGTGGTATCATTGATTTTGATAGAGAAAGTGAGTTTTCGATCGACAGACTGTACCACTGTCCTTTCACATCTATAGTTAGGTTGTTTGGCGTTACAATATATTTTTTAAGGTGGATAAGGCTAGTGATGTAAGGGTATTGGTCTGCTGCTCATATCCGCGCTGTAATTAAGAGATTGACAGGAAGTGGGGACCTGTCCCTCCCTCAGACACATGCAGACGATTTCCATGTAGCCGAGCTGAGAATGATGAGCCATCTCTCTTCTGCCTTCGGAGGTAGCTTCCGGTGACGGATTTCCGCTTGACTTGTCATCGTTTCCCGAGGGGGGGAAATAGGAAGGAGCTGTTGGTAGGAGGTTCTGAAACTTGGGAGAGGGGGACAGAGTCGCACGTGTGAGTGGCCACGTGAAAGCTGTTCTCTCATCTGGGGGAAACAGTTTAACTCCCTTTAGTCGTCAGGCAGCCATTAGGGAATTACCCCAGCTGTTCAACCCAATCTTTCCTAACCCCACCATCACAGAATTAAAAAATACCATTTATTTCTGTTGTCTTGTAACGTGCTGTGAAAACACTCGTTTGTTACCTCTGCAGTGTAAGTCTTTGCGTTCAATTTCCGTCTCGGGACACGGACTACTTTCTGATTTCTGAATGTGAGGCCTGTTGGCAGAGCTGACTGTTGCCTCAGAGCGTTTCGTTCTCCATCGCCGCTTACTTCCATCACCCAGAGTGCGAAAGTCCCACTAGTAGGAAAAAACTGTCGTGTCAAATTATCCAGAGAGCCAACCAACCGATTAAGAGCAAACTCACGAGAAGTACTGCATTGTCCAAACTATGTATTACTTACACTTTAAAAGCAAAAATCGTGTTGTTACCGATTATGCACTGACATTCCTAACATTCATAATTACCAAGTAATTTGTAAAATCATAAATTAATTGCCGTCTGCCTGGTCAAGATTGCAACTGGGATTGAAATGAGACTGCACAGAAATACCCACGATTAGCCCCAGTGGATCAAAATAAAAGGTGTGCAGCAGCAGCAGGAGGGAGGTTA